>NC_053498.1:64758376-65070856 GCF_905171775.1 Rana temporaria
CTTACTCCATTGCCTGTCAGGCCACGCCCCTCCTGGCCGACAAGTTTAGTCAAAAATGACATCTTCCATGGTTAGAGCCATCCAGCCCCACAGTCGTTTTTTTTTCTGTGGACCTGTGGGGGAAACTTCTCCTCATGTCCTGATATCATCTCTTCAATGCAGACAAAAAAAAAACAACACATTTTAAGTAGTGTGAGGAAAATGTACTTTGACTATGATTTTATTGCTGTCTGTGCCTTCCCAACGAGAACCACATGTCCCATATTTTGTACTGGGGTCAAAAAAATAGGAAGTGAGTGATAATCTTCCCAATGTGAAATAAATAAAAACTTGGCTTACAAAACCAAACCTTAAAAAATAGGTAGTGAGTTTAGTGGGCCAGACTCAGGTAGAAATATGTTACGCTGCGGCGGCGTAACGTATCCCATTTACGTTACACCGCCGCAGGTTTACAAAGCTCTTACCTGTAAACTTGCGGCGGTGTAACGTAAATCCGCTTGGCGCAAGCCCACCTAATTCAAATGGGGCGGGCACCATTTAAATTAGGCGCGTTCCTGCGCCGAACGTACTGCGCATGCTCCGTCCGTCAAATTACCCGACGTGCATTGCGCTAAATGACGTGGCAAGGACATCATTGGTTTCAACAGTTAACGTAAATGGCATCCAGCGCCATTCACGGATGACTTATGCAAACAACGTGAATTTTAAAATTTTGACGCGGGAACGACGGCCATACTTAACGTGGGTTACACCACCTAGAGGGCAGCCTTAGTTTTACGCGGCGTATCTCCATGGAAACAACGTAAATTTAGAGCGACGGGTAAAGCGTACGTTCGTGAATCGCCGTAACTAGTCATTTGCATATTCTTCGCCGACCGCAATGGAATCGCCACCTAGCGGCCGGCCTAGAATTGCATCCTAAGATCCGACGGTGTAAGTTAATTACACCTGTCGGATCTTAGGGCTATCTATGCGCAACTGATTCTATGAATCAGCCGCATAGTTACGACGGGCGGATCACAGAGATACGACGGCGTATCAGGAGATACGCCGTCGTATCTCTTTTGTGAATCTGGCCCACTGTTTTTAAATAGTGTCTGGTAGGCCGGAACTTACAATTCCTATTCTTCAATGTGAGAATTTTAAGAATAGCAAAAAGGCTGCAGTATAATATGTGTCTAAAAGAAGAACAGTAGCCAAAAAATAACATGATAAAAATGAAGAGCCCATTAAAAGGTAAAGTAACAAAACTTCAGTCCAGAGAGTTTTATCCCCAGTAATTTTTTTTGCTGCTAGTTGTTTTCAGTCCAAAGACCAGGATCATTGGGCCAAATCCTCAAAAGGGATACGCAGGCGGAACTGCTGTTCAGCCTGCGTATCCCTGTGCCTATCTTTGGAACTGATCCTCAGAAGCAGTTTTCCAAAGATAGGCAGAAGATCTGACATCTGTAAGACACTTACACTGTCAGATCTTAGGATGCAGTACCGCATCCGCCGCTGGGGGCATTTCACGTTGAAATGCCGCTTTGCGTATGCAAATGAGGACTTACGGAGATCCACAAAGCTTTTCAGCTTTGTTTTTTCTGCGTAAGTTTACGTTTGCATACGTAAAATTAGGGATGCTTTTACAAAGTGTAAACTAGTTACACCTTGTAAAAACAGACCTTTTTTTCGATCGCCGCTATTTTTTTAAAATGTTGAATTTTATTTTTCGGCGCGTAACTTTTTTTTTACCCGACTCAACTTTATTGTCCCATCGCAATCCACAAAGCCCGGCGTAACGTAATTTTGCGCGCTGCCGTCGGGAAAATGACGTCACGAGCATGCGCAGTACGGCCGGCGCGGGAGCGCGCCTCATTTAAATTGTCATCACCCCCTGCAGAAGAGGACCGCCTTGCGCCGGAGACATTTAAGTTACACGGCCGAAAATTTCTAGGTAAGTGCTTTGTGGATCGGGCACTTAGGTAGAAATTTTCCGCCAGTGTAACTTAAATGGTAAAAGTCAAGTTAGGCTACGTTTTTGTGGATTTGCCCCATTAAACCCACTTTCTCTGTGTCCAGGTCCTGGACCTGCACCCACACCAACTTGTTATTGGTCAGTGAAAGAAGCAGCACAACAATGAGCTTGTCTCCCTGTCACTCTGCCTTCTCTTCCTATCAGTGTGCTACATTTCAGCACATTAACAGTTTTGCTTTTTGTACTGTTTGTTCCTCTCACACTCCAGCCCTACTGTACCCAAACTGACAAAGGCTATTACCAGGTCAAATTCAGATACTTACACTACCTGCATAAAAAATAAATTTAATAATGTATGAATTAATACAAAGCTGCCTATGCAGGGGCGTTGCTAGGTGGCAAAAAGACCAGGGGCTTCAGCCCGAAGCCAAGCCGCCACCTGGGGGGGGGGGGGGGGGTTGTAGCACGGTCGGTGGAGTGGCGCGGCGCAGGGTGACCTACCTGACACATACCCTGACCTAAGTCAGTGTGTGTGTGTGTGTGTGTGTGTGTGTGTGTGTGTGTGTGTGTGTGTGTGTGTGTCAGTACACACTGACATAACCTGCATACACTAACACAACCAGACGCCACTCCACTGACCACTGAGACCAGACTACACTGACCACTGAGACCAGACTCCACTGAGACCACAGACTCCACTGACCACTGAGACCAGACTACACTGACCAGACTACACTGACCACTGAGACCACACTACACTGACCACACTACACTGACCACACTACACTGACCACTGAGACCAGACTCCACTGACCACACTACACTGACCACTGAGACCACACTCCACTGACCACTGAGACCACACTCCACTGACCAGACTACACTGACCACTGAGACCACACTACACTGACCACACTACACTGACCACACTACACTGACCACTGAGACCAGACTCCACTGACCACACTACACTGACCACTGAGACCAGACTCCACTGACCACTGAGACCACACTCCACTGACACCACACTCCACTGACCAGACTCCACTGACCACTGAGACCAGACTCCACTGACCACACTCCACTGACCACTGAGACCAGACTACACTGACTAGACTCCACTGACCACACTCCACTGACCACTGAGACCAGACTACACTGACTAGACTCCACTGACCACACTCCACTGACACCATACTACACTGACCACACTCCACTGACCAGACTCCACTGACCACTGAGACCAGACTCCACTGACCACTGAGACCAGACTCCACTGACCACTGAGACCAGACTCCACTGACTAGACTCCACTGACCACTGAGACCAGACTCCACTGACTAGACTCCACTGACCACTGAGACCAGACTCCACTGACTAGACTCCACTGACCACTGAGACCAGACTCCACTGACTAGACTCCACTGACCACTGAGACCAGACTCCACTGACTAGACTCCACTGACCACTGAGACCAGACTCCACTGACTAGACTCCACTGACCACTGAGACCAGACTCCACTGACTAGACTCCACTGACCACTGAGACCAGACTCCACTGACTAGACTCCACTGACCACTGAGACCAGACTACACTGACTAAACTCCACTGACCACTGAGACCAGACTACACTGGTCTCAGTGGTCTCAGTGGAGTCTGTGGTCTCTCTCAGTGGAGTCTGTGGTCTCAGTGGTCAGTGGAGTCTGGTCAGACTCCACTGACCAGACTACACTGACCACTGAGACCAGACTCCACTGACCACTGAGACCATACTACACTGGTCTCAGTGGTCAGTGTAGTCTGGTCTCTGTGGTCTCAGTGGAGTCTGTGGTCTCAGTGGAGTCTGTGGTCTCAGTGGAGTCTGTGGTCTCAGTGGTCAGTGTAGTCTGGTCTCTGTGGTCTCAGTGGAGTCTGTGGTCTCAGTGGAGTCTGTGGTCTCAGTGGAGTCTGTGGTCTCAGTGGAGTCTGTGGTCTCAGTGGTCAGTGTAGTCTGGTCAGACTACACTGACCAGACTCCACTGACCACACTACACTGACCACTGAGACCACACTACACTGACCACTGAGACCATACTACACTGACCACTGAGACCAGACTACACTGACCACACTACACTGACCACACTACACTGACCACACTACACTGACCACACTACACTGACCACTGAGACCACACTACACTGACCACTGAGACCAGACTACACTGACCACTGAGACCATACTACACTGACCACTGAGACCAGACTACACTGACCACTGAGACCAGACTACACTGACCAGACTACACTGACCACACTACACTGACCACACTACACTGACCACACTACTGAGACCACACTACACTGACCACTGAGACCACACTACACTGACCACTGAGACCACACTACACTGACCACTGAGACCAGACTACACTGACCACTGAGACCAGACTACACTGACCACTGAGACCAGACTACACTGACCACTGAGACCAGACTACACTGACCACTGAGACCAGACTACACTGGTCTCAGTGGAGTCTGTGGTCTCAGTGGAGTCTGTGGTCTCAGTGGAGTCTGTGGAGTCTGTGGTCTCAGTGGAGTCTGTGGAGTCTGTGGTCTCAGTGGAGTCTGTGGAGTCTGTGGTCTCAGTGGAGTCTGTGGAGTCTGTGGTCTCAGTGGAGTCTGTGGAGTCTGTGGTCTCAGTGGTCAGTGGAGTCTGTGGTCTCAGTGGTCAGTGGAGTCTGTGGTCTCAGTGGTCAGTGGAGTCTGTGGTCTCAGTGGTCAGTGGAGTCTGTGGTCTCAGTGGTCTCAGTGGAGTCTGTGGTCTCAGTGGAGTCTGTGGTCTCAGTGGAGTCTGTGGAGTCTGTGGTCTCAGTGGAGTCTGTGGAGTCTGTGGTCTCAGTGGAGTCTGTGGAGTCTGTGGTCTCAGTGGAGTCTGTGGAGTCTGTGGTCTCAGTGGAGTCTGTGGTCTCAGTGGAGTCTGTGGTCTCAGTGGAGTCTGTGGAGTCTGTGGTCTCAGTGGAGTCTGTGGAGTCTGTGGTCTCAGTGGAGTCAGTGGAGTCTGTGGTCTCAGTGGAGTCTGTGGTCTCAGTGGAGTCTGTGGTCTCAGTGGAGTCTGTGGTCTCAGTGGAGTCTGTGGTCTCAGTGGAGTCTGTGGTCTCAGTGGAGTCTGTGGAGTCTGTGGAGTCTGTGGTCTCAGTGGTCAGTGGAGTCTGTGGTCTCAGTGGAGTCTGTGGTCTCAGTGGAGTCTGTGGTCTCAGTGGTCAGTGTAGTCTGGTCTCAGTGGTCAGTGTAGTCTGGTCTCAGTGGAGTCTGGTCTCAGTGGTCAGTGGAGTCTGGTCTCAGTGGTCAGTGGAGTCTGGTCTCAGTGGTCAGTGGAGTCTGTGGTCTCAGTGGTCAGTGGAGTCTGTGGTCTCAGTGGTCAGTGGAGTCTGTGGTCTCAGTGGTCAGTGGAGTCTGTGGTCTCAGTGGTCAGTGGAGTCTGTGGTCTCAGTGGTCAGTGGAGTCTGTGGTCTCAGTGGAGTCTGTGGTCTCAGTGGAGTCTGTGGAGTCTGTGGTCTCAGTGGTCAGTGGAGTCTGTGGTCTCAGTGGAGTCTGTGGTCTCAGTGGAGTCTGTGGTCTCAGTGGAGTCTGTGGTCTCAGTGGTCAGTGGAGTCTGTGGTCTCAGTGGTCAGTGGAGTCTGTGGTCTCAGTGGTCAGTGGAGTCTGTGGTCTCAGTGGAGTCTGTGGTCTCAGTGGTCAGTGGAGTCTGTGGTCTCAGTGGTCAGTGGAGTCTGTGGTCTCAGTGGAGTCTGTGGAGTCTGTGGTCTCAGTGGAGTCTGTGGAGTCTGTGGTCTCAGTGGAGTCTGTGGAGTCTGTGGTCTCAGTGGAGTCTGTGGTCTCAGTGGAGTCTGTGGTCTCAGTGGAGTCTGTGGAGTCTGTGGTCTCAGTGGAGTCTGTGGAGTCTGTGGTCTCAGTGGAGTCTGTGGAGTCTGTGGTCTCAGTGGAGTCTGTGGTCTCAGTGGAGTCTGTGGTCTCAGTGGAGTCTGTGGAGTCTGTGGTCTCAGTGGAGTCTGTGGAGTCTGTGGTCTCAGTGGAGTCTGTGGTCTCAGTGGAGTCTGTGGTCTCAGTGGAGTCTGTGGTCTCAGTGGAGTCAGTGGAGTCTGTGGTCTCAGTGGAGTCTGTGGTCTCAGTGGAGTCTGTGGTCTCAGTGGAGTCTGTGGTCTCAGTGGAGTCTGTGGTCTCAGTGGAGTCTGTGGAGTCTGTGGTCTCAGTGGAGTCTGTGGAGTCTGTGGTCTCAGTGGAGTCTGTGGTCTCAGTGGAGTCTGTGGAGTCTGTGGTCTCAGTGGAGTCTGTGGTCTCAGTGGAGTCTGTGGAGTCTGTGGTCTCAGTGGAGTCTGTGGAGTCTGTGGTCTCAGTGGAGTCTGTGGAGTCTGTGGTCTCAGTGGAGTCTGTGGAGTCTGTGGTCTCAGTGGAGTCTGTGGAGTCTGTGGTCTCAGTGGAGTCTGTGGAGTCTGTGGTCTCAGTGGAGTCTGTGGAGTCTGTGGTCTCAGTGGAGTCTGTGAAGTCTGTGGTCTCAGTGGAGTCTGTGGTCTCAGTGGAGTCTGTGGAGTCTGTGGTCTCAGTGGAGTCTGTGGAGTCTGTGGTCTCAGTGGAGTCTGTGGAGTCTGTGGTCTCAGTGGAGTCTGTGGAGTCTGTGGTCTCAGTGGAGTCTGTGGTCTCTGTGGAGTCTGTGGTCTCAGTGGAGTCTGTGGTCTCAGTGGAGTCTGTGGAGTCTGTGGTCTCAGTGGAGTCTGTGGAGTCTGTGGTCTCAGTGGAGTCTGTGGAGTCTGTGGTCTCAGTGGAGTCTGTGGTCTCAGTGGAGTCTGTGGAGTCTGTGGTCTCAGTGGAGTCTGTGGTCTCAGTGGAGTCTGTGGTCTCAGTGGAGTCTGTGGTCTCAGTGGAGTCTGTGGTCTCAGTGGAGTCTGTGGTCTCAGTGGAGTCTGTGGTCTCAGTGGAGTCTGTGGAGTCTGTGGTCTCAGTGGAGTCTGTGGTCTCAGTGGAGTCTGTGGAGTCTGTGGAGTCTGTGGTCTCAGTGGAGTCTGTGGAGTCTGTGGTCTCAGTGGAGTCTGTGGAGTCTGGTCTCGGTGGTCAGTGTAGTGTGGTCTCAGTGGAGTCTGTGGTCTCAGTGGAGTCTGTGGTCTCAGTGGAGTCTGTGGTCTCAGTGGAGTCTGTGGTCTCAGTGGAGTCTGTGGTCTCAGTGGAGTCTGTGGTCTCAGTGGAGTCTGTGGTCTCAGTGGTCAGTGTAGTCTGGTCAGACTACACCGACCACACTACACTGACCACTGACCAGACTCCACTGAGACCAGACTACACTGACCACACTACACTGACCACTGAGACCACACTCCACTGAGACCAGACTCCACTGACCACACTACACTGACCACTGAGACCACACTCCACTGACCACACTCCACTGAGACCAGACTACACTGACCACTGAGACCAGACTACACTGACCACTGAGACCAGACTACACTGACCACTGAGACCAGACTACACTGACCACTGAGACCAGACTACACTGGCCACTGAGACCAGACTACACTGACCACTGAGACCAGACTACACTGACCACTGAGACCAGACTACACTGACCACTGAGACCAGACTACACTGGTCTCAGTGGTCAGTGTAGTCTGGTCAGTGGAGTGTGGTCTCAGTGGTCAGTGTAGTCTGGTCAGTGGAGTCTGGTCTCAGTGGTCAGTGGAGTCTGTGGTCTCAGTGGAGTCTGTGGTCTCAGTGGTCAGTGTAGTCTGGTCAGACTACACTGACCAGACTCCACCGACCACACTACACTGACCACTGACCAGACTCCACTGACCACTGAGACCAGACTCCACTGACCACTGAGACCAGACTACACTGACCACTGAGACCAGACTACACTGACCACTGAGACCAGACTACACTGACCACTGAGACCAGACTACACTGACCACTGAGACCAGACTACACTGACCAGACTACACTGGTCTCAGTGGTCAGTGTAGTCTGGTCAGTGGAGTCTGGTCTCAGTGGTCAGTGTAGTCTGGTCTCAGTGGTCAGTGTAGTCTGGTCTCAGTGGAGTCTGGTCTCAGTGGTCAGTGTAGTCTGGTCTCAGTGGTCAGTGGAGTCTGGTCTCAGTGGTCAGTGGAGTCTGTGGTCTCAGTGGTCAGTGGAGTCTGTGGTCTCAGTGGTCAGTGGAGTCTGTGGTCTCAGTGGTCAGTGGAGTCTGTGGTCTCAGTGGTCAGTGGTCAGTGGAGTCTGTGGTCTCAGTGGTCAGTGGAGTCTGTGGTCTCAGTGGTCAGTGGTCAGTGGAGTCTGTGGTCTCAGTGGTCAGTGGAGTCTGGTCAGACTACACTGACCAGACTCCACTGACCACACTACACTGACCACTGACCAGACTCCACTGACCACTGACTCCACTGACCACTGAGACCAGACTCCACTGACCACTGAGACCAGACTCCACTGACCACTGAGACCAGACTCCACTGACCACTGAGACCAGACTCCACTGACCACTGAGACCAGACTCCACTGACCACTGAGACCAGACTCCACTGACCACTGAGACCAGACTCCACTGACCACTGAGACCAGACTCCACTGACCACTGAGACCAGACTCCACTGACCACTGAGACCAGACTCCACTGACCACTGAGACCAGACTCCACTGACCACTGAGACCAGACTCCACTGACCACACTCCACTGAGACCAGACTACACTGACCACTGAGACCAGACTACACTGACCACTGAGACCAGACTACACTGACCACTGAGACCAGACTACACTGACCACTGAGACCAGACTACACTGACCACTGAGACCAGACTACACTGACCACTGAGACCAGACTACACTGACCACTGAGACCAGACTACACTGGCCACTGAGACCAGACTACACTGACCACTGAGACCAGACTACACTGACCACTGAGACCAGACTACACTGGTCTCAGTGGTCAGTGTAGTCTGGTCAGTGGAGTGTGGTCTCAGTGGTCAGTGTAGTCTGGTCAGTGGAGTCTGGTCTCAGTGGTCAGTGGAGTCTGTGGTCTCAGTGGAGTCTGTGGTCTCAGTGGTCAGTGTAGTCTGGTCAGACTACACTGACCAGACTCCACCGACCACACTACACTGACCACTGACCAGACTCCACTGACCACTGAGACCAGACTACACTGACCACTGAGACCAGACTACACTGACCACTGAGACCAGACTCCACTGACCACTGAGACCAGACTCCACTGACCACTGAGACCAGACTCCACTGACCACTGAGACCACACTCCACTGACCACTGAGACCACACTCCACTGACCACACTCCACTGAGACCAGACTACACTGACCACTGAGACCAGACTACACTGACCACTGAGACCAGACTACACTGACCACTGAGACCAGACTACACTGACCACTGAGACCAGACTACACTGACCACTGAGACCAGACTACACTGGCCACTGAGACCAGACTACACTGACCACTGAGACCAGACTACACTGACCACTGAGACCAGACTACACTGGTCTCAGTGGTCAGTGTAGTCTGGTCAGTGGAGTGTGGTCTCAGTGGTCAGTGTAGTCTGGTCAGTGGAGTCTGGTCTCAGTGGTCAGTGGAGTCTGTGGTCTCAGTGGAGTCTGTGGTCTCAGTGGTCAGTGTAGTCTGGTCAGACTACACTGACCAGACTCCACCGACCACACTACACTGACCACTGACCAGACTCCACTGACCACTGAGACCAGACTCCACTGACCACTGAGACCAGACTACACTGACCACTGAGACCAGACTACACTGACCACTGAGACCAGACTACACTGACCACTGAGACCAGACTACACTGACCACTGAGACCAGACTACACTGACCAGACTACACTGGTCTCAGTGGTCAGTGTAGTCTGGTCAGTGGAGTCTGGTCTCAGTGGTCAGTGTAGTCTGGTCTCAGTGGTCAGTGTAGTCTGGTCTCAGTGGAGTCTGGTCTCAGTGGTCAGTGGAGTCTGGTCTCAGTGGTCAGTGGAGTCTGGTCTCAGTGGTCAGTGGAGTCTGTGGTCTCAGTGGTCAGTGGAGTCTGTGGTCTCAGTGGTCAGTGGAGTCTGTGGTCTCAGTGGTCAGTGGAGTCTGTGGTCTCAGTGGTCAGTGGTCAGTGGAGTCTGTGGTCTCAGTGGTCAGTGGAGTCTGTGGTCTCAGTGGTCAGTGGAGTCTGTGGTCTCAGTGGTCAGTGGAGTCTGGTCAGACTACACTGACCAGACTCCACTGACCACACTACACTGACCACTGACCAGACTCCACTGACCACTGACTCCACTGACCACTGAGACCAGACTCCACTGACCACTGAGACCAGACTCCACTGACCACTGAGACCAGACTCCACTGACCACTGAGACCAGACTCCACTGACCACTGAGACCAGACTCCACTGACCACTGAGACCAGACTCCACTGACCACTGAGACCAGACTCCACTGACCACTGAGACCAGACTCCACTGACCACACTCCACTGAGACCAGACTACACTGACCACTGAGACCAGACTACACTGACCACTGAGACCAGACTACACTGACCACTGAGACCAGACTACACTGACCACTGAGACCAGACTACACTGACCACTGAGACCAGACTACACTGACCACTGAGACCAGACTACACTGGCCACTGAGACCAGACTACACTGACCACTGAGACCAGACTACACTGACCACTGAGACCAGACTACACTGGTCTCAGTGGTCAGTGTAGTCTGGTCAGTGGAGTGTGGTCTCAGTGGTCAGTGTAGTCTGGTCAGTGGAGTCTGGTCTCAGTGGTCAGTGGAGTCTGTGGTCTCAGTGGAGTCTGTGGTCTCAGTGGTCAGTGTAGTCTGGTCAGACTACACTGACCAGACTCCACCGACCACACTACACTGACCACTGACCAGACTCCACTGACCACTGAGACCAGACTACACTGACCACTGAGACCAGACTACACTGACCACTGAGACCAGACTCCACTGACCACTGAGACCAGACTCCACTGACCACTGAGACCAGACTCCACTGACCACTGAGACCACACTCCACTGACCACTGAGACCACACTCCACTGACCACACTCCACTGAGACCAGACTACACTGACCACTGAGACCAGACTACACTGACCACTGAGACCAGACTACACTGACCACTGAGACCAGACTACACTGACCACTGAGACCAGACTACACTGACCACTGAGACCAGACTACACTGACCACTGAGACCAGACTACACTGGCCACTGAGACCAGACTACACTGACCACTGAGACCAGACTACACTGACCACTGAGACCAGACTACACTGGTCTCAGTGGTCAGTGTAGTCTGGTCAGTGGAGTGTGGTCTCAGTGGTCAGTGTAGTCTGGTCAGTGGAGTCTGGTCTCAGTGGTCAGTGGAGTCTGTGGTCTCAGTGGAGTCTGTGGTCTCAGTGGTCAGTGTAGTCTGGTCAGACTACACTGACCAGACTCCACCGACCACACTACACTGACCACTGACCAGACTCCACTGACCACTGAGACCAGACTACACTGACCACTGAGACCAGACTACACTGACCACTGAGACCAGACTACACTGACCACTGAGACCAGACTACACTGACCACTGAGACCAGACTACACTGACCACTGAGACCAGACTACACTGACCAGACTACACTGGTCTCAGTGGTCAGTGTAGTCTGGTCAGTGGAGTCTGGTCTCAGTGGTCAGTGGAGTCTGGTCTCAGTGGTCAGTGGAGTCTGGTCTCAGTGGTCAGTGGAGTCTGGTCTCAGTGGTCAGTGTAGTCTGGTCTCAGTGGTCAGTGTAGTCTGGTCTCAGTGGTCAGTGTAGTCTGGTCTCAGTGGTCAGTGTAGTCTGGTCTCAGTGGTCAGTGGAGTCTGTGGTCTCAGTGGTCAGTGGAGTCTGTGGTCTCAGTGGTCAGTGGAGTCTGTGGTCTCAGTGGTCAGTGGAGTCTGTGGTCTCAGTGGTCAGTGGAGTCTGTGGTCTCAGTGGTCAGTGGAGTCTGTGGTCTCAGTGGTCAGTGGAGTCTGTGGTCTCAGTGGTCAGTGGAGTCTGTGGTCTCAGTGGTCAGTGGAGTCTGTGGTCTCAGTGGTCAGTGGAGTCTGGTCAGACTCCACTGACCACACTACACTGACCACTGACCAGACTCCACTGACCACTGACTCCACTGACCACTGAGACCAGACTCCACTGACCACTGAGACCAGACTCCACTGACCACTGAGACCAGACTCCACTGACCACTGAGACCAGACTCCACTGACCACTGAGACCAGACTCCACTGACCACTGAGACCAGACTCCACTGACCACTGAGACCAGACTCCACTGACCACTGAGACCAGACTCCACTGACCACTGAGACCAGACTCCACTGACCACTGAGACCAGACTACACTGACCACTGAGACCAGACTACACTGACCACTGAGACCACACTACACTGACCACACTACACTGACCACTGAGACCAGACTACACTGACCACTGAGACCAGACTACACTGACCACTGAGACCAGACTACACTGACCACTGACCAGACTACACTGACCACTGAGACCAGACTACACTGACCACTGACCAGACTACACTGACCACTGAGACCAGACTACACTGACCACTGAGACCAGACTACACTGACCACTGAGACCAGACTACACTGACCACTGAGACCAGACTACACTGACCACTGAGACCAGACTACACTGACCACTGAGACCAGACTACACTGACCACTGAGACCAGACTAAACTGACCACTGAGACCAGACTACACTGACCACTGAGACCAGACTACACTGACCACTGACCAGACTACACTGACCACTGAGACCATACTACACTGACCACTGAGACCAGACTACACTGACCACTGAGACCAGACTACACTGACCACTGAGACCAGACTACACTGACCACTGAGACCAGACTACACTGACCACTGAGACCAGACTACACTGACCACTGAGACCAGACTACACTGACCACTGACCAGACTACACTGACCACTGAGACCATACTACACTGACCACTGAGACCAGACTACACTGACCACTGAGACCAGACTACACTGACCACTGAGACCAGACTACACTGACCAATGAGACCAGACTACACTGACCACTGAGACCAGACTACACTGACCACTGAGACCAGACTACACTGACCACTGAGACCAGACTCCACTGACCGGTGACCTGACTACACTGACCTCACTACACTGACCTCTGACCTCACTACACTGACCTACATACACAATCACTGGGTGACCTACCTCGTGGTACAGATGCAGCCAGGACTCGAGGAGGTTCGGGAGCCGATCAGCGATGTGGGGTGCAGGCAGTGCTGTCAGGAGCCGAGGAGGAGAGCCGCATCATGGCGCGCCGGGCGGCATTGTAATTGCCGCCTTCTCAGCTTGCAGGCAGCGCATGGGTCCGGCCATGCGTGGCGTGACGCGTCATCACGTCCCGGCTGCGGATTTGTCCACTGTGATGTCCATCATAACAGCACAGCGCGCCTATGATGGACATCTCACACTGGCCAATCCTGGGATCACGGGCGGGACCGTGATGCGTCCGTCGCACTCGCACGGCAAGTCTGCTGACAAGCAGCACTGTCTGCACTTGACAAAGATAAAAGTTTTCCCTGGCCCGACGATTCGGGGCTAATAATGTTATATTAAACGGCCGAGACTCGGGGCTTTTCGGGGTACCATTCGGGGCTTCAGCCCACCAAGCCCCGCCCTAACAACGCCCCTGTGCCTATGCCTAGAGCTCAACTTTAAGGCATGATAAGATTTCCAATGTATGTGATGTCCTATACATCTCTCTGTTAATAATGATATAACTGTTTTATGGTAATTTATTATAAGATATTAGAATGCATTACCTATAACAGAGCTATTTTGCACAGAGACACTATGGCCCACAGCAATAGCTCCCATTAAACCATACATATTTTCCAGAATGTCTGCAATGCCTACGATTAAGGAAAGATCCGCAACAACTTATTTAATAACTGGAGTAGAGAGAAAGCAACCACAATGATCTATATAGAAGGTTTAAGCCTTTAGATTGGATAAATCTTTACTGATATCCCTCTTCAAAGCTGAAGATATTTACCTTGAAGTAAAGTATATAAAGTAAAAGCACTGGCAACGTAGCCACAGGATTTTATCGCACAAACGTAGTAGCTTAGCCAATAAGCATAATGATAAGAGCATATTATGATTAGATTTGTCAGTGTGGGCAAAAGGTACTTGCCATAGGACAGATATATTAATAGGTTTTTATAATAAGGGATGGTTATCTCAGCAGGAAAATCTGCAACAGTAGCAAAAAAAAAAATGCATAGGGACATATGCCTGACAGTTCTACATAGCAAGTTACAGATAATATGGATCTGCTGATAGATTATTCCGTGTGTGAATGCCAGTGAAAGTTTGGTAATGTTTCTTTACAGGGCAAATCCTCACTGTGCAGCAGTGTTCTTGTAGAGCCAGCATTTTTTTCTTTTTATTATAGATACGACTTGTTTGTCTACACTAATCTCTGGCTGTCAGTGCCGGTTCACACTACCGCGACTTGGGATCCGACTTGTGTCGCCCCAAGTCGCGTGACATGAGAATTTAAATTGAAGTGAATGAGAGCCGTCTTAATGTACACTACTGAAGTCGCTCTGACTTCAGAAAAGGTTCCTGTACTACTTCAAGGCGACTTGTAGGCAACTTGTACCCATAGATTTCAATGAAAGCTGCCTCCAAAGTCTGATCACATCTTAACTGAAGCAACTTTACAGGAAAATAAAATAGTTTACTCCCTTACACAGAGCTGATTATTCTGTGATTGGCCACAGCCAAAGTCGCCTGTCCTGGAGGCAACTTTAAGTCGCGTTGTAAGTTGCTCTAAGTTGTGCTGAAGTCGCCTTGCAAAATTGCGCTGAAAGTCGTGTTGCCCCTGTGTGAACCTGCACTTACTGCAGCAGAAAGTTATACATTTAGTGACAGTATTAATTCCACCACTAATTGACAACTTCCCTTTGTGACCCATGTGCCTTAGTAGACAAGGACACTGTGCCAGCCATTTGCTTGCTAGCCACTGATGACAGCAATTGTTGCTAGGGTGCTAAAGCACCAACATAAAAAAAAAAGGAAAGAAAAAGAAAATGTGTTTCCCCCTAAAATTAATACCAGACCCTTATACATAGGCATCTAATATGATGTTAAGGGGCATCCCATGCAAAAACAAGAAAACAAAGCATACCATTCCCCCCCAAAATGTATCCCAGACCCATGAAGCCTGACTGGTCAGCAAAGGAGGGGAAGCAAGCATGCACCCTCCTCCTGAACCATACCAGGCCACATGTCCTCAACATGGGGAGGGTACCTATCTGTTGGGGTCCAGGCAAAGCACCTTGTTCCTGGGTTGATGAGAACAAGAGCCTGTCTATCAAATCCCTGGCCTGGTGGATGTAGGGGTTTGTGAGGGGGGTGGGGACTTATCAAGATCTGGAAGCCTCCTTTAAAATAGAGCGGCCCTCAGGAATTTGTTTTATCTCCCTGAATGAGTACAAAGGACCGTTGGTTATTCATTCACAGAAAAGAAACAAAAGTTACATACATTTGACAAAGTCATTTAACCACTTGCCGCCCACCCACCATCAAATGATGGCTGGGCGGTGCGGCTATCGTTCAGGGTTGCTGCCATATAATGGCCTCCCAGAACAACCTCTCTTGGGCAACAGTGGAGAAATGCAGTGCGGCAATAGCGGCTGCGCCGTGTTGCTAGAACATGGCACGGCCCCGTTCTCTGTAAACCATATTAACGGCTGTGTCCAATCACAGCCGGTCACATGTAAACACGGAGATGGCGGTAATTGGTGCTCCCCGCCTCACACTGACAGAGTATGAGGAGAGGAGAGTCGATCGGCGGCATCTCTTCACAGAGGACATCTTGGAAAGTAATCAGGGCACTAATCATCAGTGCCCTGATTGCAATGAAGTGCCCACAATTAAGTGCCCACCAGGGTCAGCAATGTGTGCCCACCACTGCCAGCAATCAGTGCCCAACTTTGCCCACAGTGTCCACAAGTGCCAGAAATCAGTGGCCATTAGTGATTCCAGTAAGTGCTGGCTATCAGTGCTGCCCATCCATCCCTATTACTGCTGTCCATCACTGCTGCCCACCAATGCCACCCATCAGTGCCGTCTATCTGTGCCCATCTGTGCCGCCTATCAGTGCTCATCAGTGTCACATATCAGTGCTCATAAGTGTGGCATATTAGTGCCTCCTCATCAGTGCCACCTACTTAGTGCCCATAAGTGTCACTTCATCAGTGCCGCCCATCAGTGAAGGAGAAACATTACTTGTTTACAAAATGTACTGACAGAAACTAAGAAAACCTTTTTTTTTTCAAAATATTTGGTTGTTTTTTGGGGTTTAAAAAAAAAAACTGAAATTATTAAATACCACCAAAAGAAAGCTCTATTTGTGTGAATAAAACTGATAAAAAATGTCACATGGTTACAGTGTAGCATGACCGTGCAATTGTCATTCAAACTGTGACAGCGCTGAAAGCTGATAAATGTTCTTAAAAATCGTTCTTTTCTCCCCCCTCAACAATCCACCTTCTGTTAGAGGGTCCCGTTCGAGGTCCTGACCCTCAATATGAGCAGACTGGATATTATTTCTTATATGTACCAATTTTTCATCCTACATTTGGGTATTGTTATATTATGTTTAATTTTACTAAACGTATATAAAAAATTACAGATAGGTGTTTAGTTGTACCATGTATGCTACTGTAGGACTTGATATCTATAACTCTGTTTGTTTTGGTCCATCGGGATGAGACCATCCTGATTTGATGATATTTGTTATTTACTGATCTCTGTAAAAACTCAATAAAATGCTTGGAAACAAATATATATTTTTTTAAATAATAGCTCCTTCATCATAGACAGTTAGCGAATGTTTGTGTGTTGTCCAATTTTGAATATAAGAATTATTACTTTTCAGGTAATTGATTTTAATTCTTCAATCTTTGACATAAAGAAGAACTCTAGCCACAGGTTTTCATTTTGTCCCTATCAATTATAACATTAATTGCCAATTGCTGTTATTAGGTGATATTCTGAGTTGTACTGGGAATACAGCATATAAAAATAACAGGTTCTTTGTATCATGCAGGGTTAATGGATTCTAAAAATGTATCAATAGTAGGAGAGCTGACTGCCTGCTAGGTAATGCTGTAGTAATTGAGTCACAAAGGATAATTCAAGAAGAAAAAAACATCTTGATTATAATTCTTATGGTTTTAATTTGGTTTTAAAAGTGGGGGGCAATGGGGTGTAATATGCACAGCTCATGGCTGCTGTAAAAAGTCCTTCCATGCAAACTTCTTCTGCAACTATTTTCTGGCATTTGGCCTGTATTGTTACTTTACAGTATGTGAATCACTGAAAGTTTCCCAGTTCAATGATGAAGCAGCGACTTGGGGAGTTTACTAAGACTGGAGCAATGGAATCTGGAGCAGTTGTGCACAACAACCTTCTACCTTTAATTTTCAAAGCCTAGGGCTTGGTCACTCGGAACATTTTGTTCTGTGCCATGTGCAGAATGATATTTACTTGCATGAGGATGCACAGATGTTGCGCACATCTCTGTGCCAGAAGTCCTGTAGCTGTCAATTGGAACGCAGAGGCTACATGGACAGTGGACACGGCTATTGCTCTCAATGTGACCTCCATGTGGGTACGAGTACATGGTCCTGAATGCACCTTGGATGTCATATTGAGTGCAGCGATCAATGGGATGGCTGCTGTGCATCCCTGTGGCACTAAAACATGGCACTGCACAGGTCAAGGATTAAAACACAAAACTTTCAAATATAAAAATGGTGGGAACTAATGCGCAAACCAACCTAGCAAGGGCACACAAAGCTAAACTAATAAATGAAATAACAATTAATGTATCTAATAAGCAGCAGCCACAACTAATGGCTTGCTGAATGCATTGCTTGCCTCTCTGCGCTGCGTTGGCGTAGCGTACATTGGTTACTCTACGGTGTCGTAATGTGCGCCTTGCTCTCTGTGAATCTGGGCCTATAACTTTCACAAAGATCAAATAATATACACCAATTTGGGTTATTTTTACCAAAGGTATGTAGCAGTATAAATTTTGGCCAAAATTTATGAAGAAAAATTACAAATTTGCAACATTTTATGACAGAAACAAAGAAAAAGGCAATTTTTTACAAAATTTACGGTCTTTAATTTTTAGCGCAAAAAAATTAAATACCACCAAAAGAAAGCTCTATTTGTGGGAAAAAAAGGACGCAAATTTTATTTGTGTACAGTGTTGCATGACTGAGTAATTGTCATCCAAATTGTGAGAGCACCGAAAGCTTAAAATTGGTCTGGGTAAGAAGGGGGTTTAAGTGGCCTGTATTGAAGGGGTTAAAAAAGTACCAGTTCAAAATTACAAACAGATTCTACTTAACAACAAACCTACAGTCCATGTCTTGTTTGAACCACCTGTATACTGCTGTTCAAAGTATATAGGGCCAAAGGGGCTGGTAATGACCTGGGGGGAGGGGGGAAAACCCATGCTATTTTTCTCAATGATTTTCATCCATATTTCAGGGACCAGACATTATATTAAAGCCGCAAGCAGTTTTAAATGACTTTTTTATTATAGTATTGTCATTTTGTGCAGGGACAGTTCTAAACATGTGCCACTTCACAGAAATACTATAGACACCTAGCAGGTACAATATTTCAAGACATTTTTCATTTTTTTTTTCACTTTAAGTATCATTAAAATCACTGCTCCCGAAAAAACGTTAGTTTTTAAACCTTTTTTTTTCCACTGATACATGTTCCTTGGGGCAAGACCCAGGTCCCCAAACCCGTTTTACGACAATAACTTGCATATTAGCCTTTAAAATTTGCATTTTGATTTCGAATGTTCGAGTCCCATAGACTTCAATGGGGTTCTAAAGATTGCGCGAACGATCGATCCGTTCGAAGGTTCTGGTGCAAACCGAACGGGGGGTGTTCGGCTCATCCCTACTCATGGCTCCCGGTCTACCTCTCTGCTTTCTATTATACTGACCTGTGGGCAGCAACTACTTCCAGGTTCCGTCTTCACTCTTCTTGTGTCTTGTGCAATATCCTCCCCCCACTGACATCCGCACTACTACCATTTTTTTCTGGGACACAGCTGCTTGTAAACACAATTTTAAATCTGTCCTTTCCCTTCTGGGTTATCTCTTTTCCAGTGGGCTGAAATCCTTTGATGGTAGGAGTAAAAAAACAGAAGTGACATACACCTCTTTGTGTAGTATTTTTTAAATTACACTCAAAATGTGTTAAAATCATATTTTACGATAGCAGAAATTTGAAACACAACCTAGCATTCCACATAATACTAAGCATTTCCTCTTGTGTAGAAACCCATTATACATTCCATTTAATGTTTAAAGATAAACTCTTTTATGGTAATGCAGTGATAAACAGATCAATATACATTCCCATGGACAGTGCTAAATGACAAATAGAGCTCCTATTTTGGCATGCACCTTTATCCACATACTAAGATCTGCCCTTTATGTGCCCTCTTCAGTGCTATAAGGTTATCTAGCTTCAAAAAGGCACAGCAGTTATGCTCTGTGCAAAGCTTTATATTTCTAGACTTGTAGAGGTACTTGTCACTTTCAAAAGGAGGTCTGAAAGAGTGAGTCTAGGTAAGGGGTTACATATGGTGACAGATGACAAGGGAGAGCTACTGGAGGTCCAGTTCTAGCATTAATTTAAACCCACCAAAATCTAGAGCAGGGGTGTCCAAACTTTTTTCAAAGAGGGCCAGATTTGATTAAGTGAACATGCGTGAGGGCCGACTATTTTGCCTGACATTCTTTGAACCATTAAAATTCTGTCTAAATGTGTTCGTCTAAGCACTAATACATGGCCCAACAAGAATTCTCTTGCCTTTGTGGCTGTGAGCTTGGGCGTAGTATTTGGATATACTGTATATATTTTTTATTTGTGGCCCCAACGAATCCCAGAGCGCTGCTTAGGACTAAGGATGAGCTTGGGCGTGTTATTTGGATATACCGTATTTATCGGCGTATAACACGCACAGGCTTACCATTGCCATGAATGCAGCCTCACCATTGCCATGAATGCAGCCTCACCATTGCCATGAATGCAGCCTCACCATTGCCATTGCCTTAGAATTGCCATGAATGCAGCCTTACCATTGCAACCAATGCAGCCTTACCATTGCAACCTCACCATTGCAACCAATGCAGCCTCACATGTCCCATAAATGCAGCCTTACCATTGCCATCAGTGCAGCCTGAACGATGCCCATCTGCAGCCTCGGACGAGTACCGACAGATTACAAACAGGAGAATGTCTTGTTTACCCTGTTTCCCCGAAAATAAGCCCTACCCCGAAAATAAGACCTAGCTTTATTTTTGGGGATGGCTGCAATATAAGCCCTACCCTGAAAATAAACCCTAGTTAAATTCGTCTTAAAAACATGTAATCCATTTTGTAAAAAGATTATATAATGTGCAGTGTGTCTCCTTTTGTAACTTTGTTTTGGAAAATACCTTACTTACAGTGCCGCTGGGCGCTCACGTGACCGGCTGGAGATCTTCTCCTCTTCGACGTCAGCGGTCCCTTCCTCTGCAGTGCTCAGAGTGGAGAAGAAGAGCTACGGCGGGTCACTGTGCTGGCTATCATGCTTTAAAGGTCCAGGATATATTTTTTTCTTTTTGGGGTTACAACCACTCTAAGATCGTCATGATGACATGACTGTATTTGAATAAATGTAGATTATTGTACATACCGTAAACAAATAAGGCATCCCCTGAAAATAAGCCCTAGTGTGATTTTTGTACCCAAAATTAATATAAGACCCGGTCTTATTTTCGGGGAAACACGGTAAATACAAAGTCCTGCCTCCTATGAGTCATCCAATGGCATCCCAGGAGATGGGACTTCCAATAGAGATGCTGCTGAGTAAACAGGAGATTCTCTTCATGTAATCTGATGGCGTTCGTCCTGCCCCCTCCCTGTCCCCTCCAAGGCAGCGCCAATAAATACAATATATATATATATATCTTTTGTGGCCCTGGGGGCCACAAACAATATATATATATCCAAATCCCCAGGGGGGCCATATTAAATCAACAGGGGGGCCGCATTTGGCCCCCGGGCCTGACTTTGGACATGCCTGATCTAGAGGCTTTTGTAAAAGTATACTTTGGTTAAAGCTGAAACACCTAAAACAACATTGAGGACTCAGATGTCGTGCTTAGACTATTTTGGTATCACTCCTGCACCTCCTGCTTTTAGATATGTGTTCTTATGCACTGAATGTGGGCTTACTACACAGGTGAGCAGATTAACACATGTCTGACTATCCACCAAATGCAAGGCTCATTTGTTATTTATTGCCTTTGTGTGGACAACAAAGCAATATTCCCTTTAATGTTCCCATACTAAATGAAAATGCCTTCAAACAATATTCACTGCTAAACAATCCATTAAAGAACAAAACATGTATCTGGGATGCTCCTTACTGCAGCTTATGATTGGCACTCTCTTACTGACTCAATCACCACAGTTTCTAGGCCTCCCCCACACTGTTCCTTCCCTTTTCCACATTTTACTGGGTCTCCTATCCCTTAGGCCTCGTACACACGGCCGAGGAACTCGACGTGCCAAACACGTCGAGTTCCTCGTCGAGTTCAGCCCTGAAGCCGCCGAGGAGCTCGGCGGGCCGAGAGCTCCCATAGAACAACGAGAAAATAGAGAACATGTTCTCTATTTTCTCGACGAGTTCCTCGGCGGCTCCATCAGGCCGAAAGTGTACAGACGACAGAGTTTCTCGGCAGAATCAGGCTCTGACCGAGTTTCTCGCCGAATTCTGCCGAGAAACTCTGTCGTGTGTACGAGGCCTCACTCCACAGAATGATAGCTGCAGTTTTAAAAACAGCAGTGGAGAGTATTGCATTAGAATATGAGTAAAATTAGTGCATATTTTAACAGTTGCAACAGTTACTGAAACGCATGTACGTGTTAAAGTGACGTCAGCTGTTGCTTGAACATGCATTTTGAAGTGTAAGTTTACCTTTGCAACTTAAAAAGGGGGAATCTGTAGGCCTATGTTACACCCTTTGCAAACTCCCTGTAACTACTAGCAGTTTCCCCCGCATTTAATTTGCATGTCAGGAGATTATGACCGACTCTCTATGGCCCCGTACACACGGTCGGACCAAACCGATGAGACTGGCCCGTCGGACCGTTTTCATCGGTTCACCTCTGAAGTGGCCGTACGGCCTGATATGTGTACACACCATCAGTCCAAAATCCGATCGGGTCAGAACACGGTGACGTCAAACATACGACGTGCTGAATAAAACTAAGTTCAATGCTTCCAAGCATGCGTCGACTTAATTCTGAGCATGCGCGGGTTTTGAACCGATGCTTTTCTGTACTAACCATCGGTTTGGTCCGATGGGGCAACGATCCATCGGTTTGGTTTTGAAGCATGTTTATACATTTTGGACCGAAGGAAACCAGACCGATAGCCTATACACACGGTCGGTTTGGTCCGATGAAAATTAACTTCGGTTCATTCTCATCGGACCAAACCGACCGTGTGTACGGGGCCTATGAAGTCTTGTGCGTCTTCTGGTCTGTTTCATAGAACAAGAGAAAACCACCCTAAAGTGGAACTTTGAAAGCCACAGACACTGGTGTGTATCAAAAAGAGAATTAGTTTATTTCATATAAAAATAAAAAAATGTCAAGCGTTTAGTGAGATATACATAAAACAAAAAACAACATAGGACAAAATAAAATATTTTTATGTAGATGACAGTGTTACTCTCCGATGGGTGATGGTCCCCAATACCCAACGCATTTCCAGTTTCACACCTTTGTCAGGGGTATATAGGATGGGGGACAGTATAACAATAAAAAGTATTCAGCGCTGGGAAAAACAATAAATCAATAATACAAAATTTTGCAAGCCAGCACTAAGGATAAATTCATAAAAAATGTCCCATAGAAGATTTGTAATATAAACAGTGCAGCGCAAAACATATATCTTATAAACAAGTAAAGTCCATAAGTGAAAGCGAAAAAGAAGAAATCCAATAAATCTTCAATCGCGTGGTGCAGATAAATATAAGTGACCAAGTAAGTATCCTCCACCGTGAATAAGGATGGCCTCTCACCTCAATTTTTCGACAGTAGAGATCAATGCAGATGACAGTGTTACTCTCCGATGGGTGATGGTCCCCAATATCCAACGCATTTCCAGTTTCACACCTTTGTCAGGGATATATAGGATGGGGGACAGTATAACAATAACAAGTGTTCAGCACTGGAAAAAACAATAAATCAATACAAAATTTTGCTAGCCAGCACTATAATAAGGATGGCCTCTCACCTCAATTATTCGACAGTATAGTCATACATTTTTTAACTCTAAGGGCCAGATTCAGAAAGATTAGTGTATCTTTATCTCATATGCGCTACGCCGCCGTAACTCAGTCAGGCGAGTAGTGTATTCTGAAAGATCTTACGCCCGAAGTTACAGCGGCGTAGCGTATATAGGCAGGCGTAAGCCCGCCTAATTCAAATGTGGATGTTGTGGGCGTGTTTTATTTAAATTACTTGTGACCCCACGTAATTGACTTTTTGACGAACGGCGCATGCGCCGTCCTTGAACGTATCCCAGTGCGCATGCTCCCAATTACGCCGCAAATAGTCAATGCTTTCGACGTGAACGTAACTTACGTACAGCCCCATTCACAGACGACTTATGCAAACGACGTAAAATACGACGCTGTTCGTACGTTTCCGACGTCCATACCTAACATGACTTACCCCTGCTTTATGAGGGGTAACTTTACGCCAGAAAAAGCCTTACGTAAACGACGTAAAAAAAATGCGCCGGGCGTACGTACGTTTGTGAATCGGCGTATCTACCTAATTTGCATATTCCTTGAGTAAATCTACGGAAGCGCCACCTAGCGGCCAGCGTAAATATGCAACTAAGATACGACAGCGTAAGAGGCTTACGCCAGTCGGATCTTAGCAAAATTCCGGCATATCTTGTTTTCTGAATACAGGAAAAAGATACGCCGGCGCATCCTAGAAGTTACGCGGCGTATCAATAGATACACCAGCATAACTTCTTAACCTCCCTGGCGGTAAACCCGAGCGTGACTCGGGGTTGGTTTTTCATGTTAGGATCAGTAACCCCGAGTCACGCTCGGGCTGGACGTGCAGAGTGTGCAGCGGCGCGGCTTACCTTTCGCTGGATCCACAGGCAAGTTACTTACCTTGTCCCTGGATCCAGCGATGCCACCCCGCTGTGTGAGCAAGCGGGACCTCCTCGCTCGATTCACAGTCTCCCCGTGTGCCGCCGATCTCCGTTCCCTGCGACGTTACGACGCACGGGAGCGGAGAACGGCGCCAAATTCAAAAAAGTAAACAAACACTTTACATACAGTATACTGTAATCTTATAGATTACAGTACTGTATGTAAAAAATACACACCCCCCTTGTCCCTAGTGGTCTGCCCAGTGCCCTACATGTACTTTTATATAATAAAAACTGTCATTTCTGCCTAAAAACTGTAGATTGTCCAAAAGTGTCCCTTTATGTCAAAAATGGTTTTAGATCAGCTAGAAAACAGCGATAATAAATTATAATCACTTGCAGAAATGTGCGATAGCGATTTGTGGGGAAATTCGTCATAAGAAAAAAAATAATGACAGCGACAATTCTGCAACTGAGCACATTTCAGTGATTTTGAGTTGATTACATTATTGAATAATTTTTATTATAATTATATTATTATTTGTTATAATTATTTATAATTATTTATTATATTATAATTTATAATTTTGTTTTAAAAAAAAAATCATACCCGGGATGCCTACAAGACTCTTGCTTGGTCAGATTTAAGTGAGTTATTTCTAAAAACACCAAATTTACTTGCAAAATAATTGTACCGCTTTTGGTACGTAATTCCAGACAGAATCATACCGCCAGGGAGGTTAATGAATCTGGGCCTAAAATTATATAACAAAGGACACATCAGAGATCAATGCAGACAGAACATGGTATGTGTATAACATGGTCATAAACTTGGGAAGGCAGGCTAATATCAACATTTCATACCGGCTAGAGTATTATCATAGAAAAATGTTGCAAAGGCCAATGTTAGGACAGAGATGCAGACGGACATCAGACCCAGAAATACTACAAATTGCAGAGTAAGCAGGTCACAAGTACGTGTAAACTCATAAGTGGCGGCACATTGAGCTCCTGCGGTTGACTGTGAACTGATGACGAAAGGGACATGGTGTAAGACTTATGCCACGTACACATGATCATTTTTCAGCATTAAAAAAACGTTGTTTTTCAAAAACGTCATTTAAAATGATTGTGTGTGGGCTTCACATCATTTTTCAGGTTCTGAAAAACGACAAAAAAAAATTTGAACATGCTGCATTTTTTAACGTCGGTTCAAACAATGTCGTTTTTCGAGTTGTAAAAAATGATCGTGTGTGGGCTAAAACGACATAAAAAACCCACGCATACTCAGAAGCAAGTTATGAGACAGGAGCGCTCGTTCTGGTAAAACTACCGTTCATAATGGAGTAAGCACATTCATCACGCTGTAACAGACAAAAAAGCGCAAACCGTCTTTTACTAACACAGAATCAGCTAAAGCAGCCCAAAGGTGAATGGAATTCCCCCTTTATAGTGCCGTCATACGTGTTGTACGTCACTGCGCTTTGCTAGATAATTTTTTTAAAACAATGGTGTGTAGGCAACATCGTTTTAATGATGAAGTTGGGAAAACTTCGTTTTTTTCGACATGCTGAAAAACAACGTTTTTTTTCATGCTGAAAAATGATTGTGTGTACGCGGCATCAGACGGGATACAATCTTTTTTGGAGATTAATTTAGTTTAGTTACAGCCTTGAAGTGTCTGTAACTCTAAAAAAGAAGAAAAAAGAGTTCCTGTTCCCTTATAGCAGGTTAAACAGCACCGTTCTTGTGCTGTTTAACCTGCCCCCTCTGAACTGTAAAAAACCTGGCTGATCCTGCCACTTCCCGTGTCCCCATCTGTGAGCTTACCACGATAATCAGAGCTGCTGAGTCCTGACTACAGTGGTCAGCATATGTGCCTCTGTCGTCAGCAGCTTTCCTCTGTCCTCCCCACCTCCTCCCTCCCTTCCTGTCAACTCCCCTCCTGCCACTATTTGTAATAAAAAAACTTTATCTGGCAATAACTCACTCTCCAAGTGTTTGTTTAAAAAGATGCCCCTAAATACCTTTTTTCAATTTTTATCTTCAGGGCAGTCACGTGACTCCCAGCCGAGGTAAGAGGGAGATCTCGGCTCCTCCCGCTGTAATCCTGGACCGTAGTAGCATAGTGGCTGGGAGTCACGTGACCGGCCTAAAGATAATTGGAAAAGGGTATTTAGAGACATATTTTTAAACAAACACTTGGGCCAGGATTCACAAAGGAGTTACGACGGCGTATCTCCAGATACGCCGTCGTAACTCAGAATGCGGGCCGTCGCAACTCTACGCCTGATTCATAGAATCAGATACGCCTCGCAGTTGCCTAGATATGAGCGGCGTAAGTCTCCTACGCCGTCGTATCTTAGGATGCATATTTACGCTGGCCGCTAGGTGGCGCTTCCGTAGATTTCCACGTAGAATATGCAAATTGGCTAGATACGCCGATTCACGAAAGTACGTGCGCCCGGCGTATCAAGATACGTTGTTTACGTAAGACATACGCCGGCGTAAAGTTACCCCTCATAAAGCAGGGTTAAGTCATGTTAGGTATGGACGTCGGAAACGTACGAACAGCGTCGTATTTTACGTCGTTTGCGTAACTCGTCCGTGAATGGGGCTGGGCGTAGGTTACGTTCACATCGACTAAGCATTGAGCGGGCGCAATTTACTTTGAAAATTCGACGTGATACTGAGCATGCGCTATTCGTAAAAAGCGTCATTTACGTGGGGTCATGATTAGTTTACATAAAACACGCCAACGACTTCCTTATTTGATTTAGGCGCGCTTGCGCCGGCACATTTACGCTACGCCGCCGTAACTTAGGACGCAAGTGCTTTGTGAATACTGCACTTGCCTCTCTAAGTTGCGGCGGCGTAGCGTAAATACGATACGCTACGCCCGTATAAAGTTACGCCACCCTACGTGAATCTGGGCCTTGGAGTGTAAGTTATTGCCAGATGAATAAGAGGAGCTGCCAGTGAAAGACATTTTTAGGGTTACAACCACTTTAACTGTATCTGAGAGAAGTGGACAAAATCTCTATTATGCACAAGTGTCTTTATTTAGTCTGATCTTGTGGACAAGTGCAGTCTTACATTAAAAACCATAGCCAATTGGGACACCTAATATTACACACTAAGGTAAGGGTTTGTTTTGCTAAAGGCAAAAAGACTGTGCATTTTGCAAGTCTAGAGCTTCAGAGCTCCAGAAAGAGTAAATGCAAGCAAACAAACAAAAAAATTGGCTTGAATGATGAAAGTCAGCCGAGATCCCCCTTATTTACTAAGCTTTGGAGCAACTGCACTTGTATAGTGCACAATCTATTTGTCTTTATTAACCACTTAAGGACCGCCTAACGCCGATATACGTCGGCAGAATGGCACAGCTGGTCACAATCACGTAATGGTACGTCCCCTTTAAGTGCCCAGCCGTGGGTCGCGCGCCCACGACACGGTCCGAAGCTCCATGACCGCGGCCACGGGACCCGCGGACCCGATCGCCGCTGGTGTCCCACGATCGGTCACAGGAGCTGAAGAATGGGGAGAGATGTGTGTAAACACACCTTCCCCGTTCTTCACAGTGGCAGTGTCACTGATCGTCTGTTCCCTGATATAGGGAAAGACGATCAATGACGTCACAAGTCCAGCCCCGCCCCCCTACAGTTAGAAACACATATGAGGTCACACTTAACCCCTACAGCGCCCCCTAGTGGTTAACTCCTAAACTGAAATTGTCATTTTCACAGTAATCAATGCATTTGTATAGCACTTTTTGCTGTGAAAATGACAATGGTTCCAAAAATGTGTCAAAATTGTCCGATGTGTCCGCCATAATGTCACAGTCACATAAAAAATAGCTGATCGCCGCCATTAGTAGTAAAAAAAAAAAATATTAATAAAAATGCCATAATGCGTACCCCTTATTTTGTAAACACTATAAATTTTGCGCAAACCAATCGTTAGACGCTTATTGCAATTTTTTTTACCAAAAATAGGTAGAAGAATACGTATCGGCCTAAACTGAGGAAACAAAAAGGTTTTTTATATCTTTTTTTGGGGATATTTATTATAGCAAAAAGTTAAAAATATTGAATTTTTTTCAAAAATGTCGCTGTATTTTTGTTTATAACGCAAAAAAATTAAAACCGCAGAGGTGATCAAATACCACCAAAAGAAAGCTCTATTTGTGGGAAAAAAAGGACGCCAATTTTGTTTGGGAGCCACGTCGCACGACCGCGCAATCGTCAGTTAAAGCGACGCAGTGGCGAATCGCAAAAAGGGGCAAGGTCCTTTAGCTGCAAATTGGTCCGGGTCTTAAGTGGTTAAATCAACTATTATATTATATTTTAACGTCCATCTCTGCTCCCTATCAGTAAAGCCGAGTACACACAAAATCTGAAGAAAAATTCAAGATGAGGTATTCGTATAGTGTGCACACAACTTTCGAAATTCGATTCAGACTTTCCAAACGAAAATTTCAGAAAAAAATGTTCTTGTACCTGAACAGAACGAACTCTTTCATTTAATGTGTACTGTTTTCATATAGTTTTCGTACAAGAAAAATCAGATATGAAAACCTGCACATGATCAGAAACAATAAACAAGAAAAAAAAGCCTTTGTTGTGCAAGAATTTTTATAAATTATTTCCATGCTCGGCTTCAACTAGCTGTGAAACGTTGAGGAAAACCGGATAATTATTCGCCCAATTTTCTTAAAGTGTGTACCCAGCTTAAGTATGTATTTACTCTGCAATCAGAAATGTACATTCTTATTAGAGACATTGCAAGAGTCCTGGGAATTTAGACTGAAATGTTGTAGGGCTTACGTTACGCTATACAAAAAATGTGGCTTTTTTCTTGTCTTCAATGTCTTCTTTTCTTTTACCTTTTAATATACTTTGTTCTTTGGTCTCTTTTTTGCTGTACCCTCTTGGAAATGAGCCATGAGTGCTTTGAAATTTTGTGAAATTCAAGGCTAAAGCAGGTCATTTAAAATGATCTTGCAATACTTCTACTTTAACCACACCTTATATTGCATACCCCTAATTACTCCATGTAAAAACTGATTTATAATAAGGCCTTTTATTGTATTAAATAAATCTTTGTATGATATATGGGTCTATGATTACTATATATGTTTTTGTTATTGAAAACCAAATTATTGGCCATGAACAGTAATGCCTGTAATTTCCTTAAATACAATAAAATATCTTGAATTAAAAATCAAATGTGCAGTCATTGCTTAAAAAAGGGATAATGTTAAATTCAAGAGTAGATAAACGTACAGTTTGTGAGTGTGTTTAAATTTTAAGCTTGTGTTTTTTCTTGCACAAGGTCTTTGCACCGTTTCTCATTCTTGTTCTTTTTCATTTTTTTCCATAATACATTTTTATTCAAAGTTAAGCAGAATACACTCCAGTGAAGCAGGACGCTCTCCAACAAGTCTGCTCTCACTCCCCAGGGTGGCCACAGCTCCAAGGACCAGAGGACCAGCATTTCTCCCTTCCCCCTTGGCTTCCCTCTTTACCACGCAGACTTCACCTCCCGGGAGAATTTCAAGGTAAGCCCCTGACTCTCAGGGCTATTCCAGGGCGATTTCCACCTCTCCTGGGACCGTTTGCGGCCATCCTTTTTAGGACAAGCGGCGGCCTAACACAGCAGGTAAACGGTCAGCCTTCTTTACCCCCCCACACCGCCGGCCCACCATCTCCCTGCCTCAGCTACAGCCATCCATTACCCTCCATAACCCCAGCACAGCCTCGCAGGAAGATTCGCGTCGGCCGCGTTTAGGAAAGTCTGCGGCTTCAGCTGCGGCCTAGCGGTGCGCCGCACACACACCAAAGTAACCCCCCCTTCAAACTTCACAAAACCCCCTTTGCCCCAAAAAGATCCCCAGTCTCTCCCCTAGATACCCCTGAGCCTTCTCAGGCTGTGCGGAACCCCCAGACACACAGCCCCTGGCTTGGGCCTGATCCCAAGTGGTGGCCAGCTTGGTACACCCCAGTAACTGGGATTCTCCAGCACTCACCCCCACTCCCCTTCCAGAACCCAAAAGCTTGGGATTTGGCTCCCACCTGTGAACTCAGGAGGGATTACACCCCCCCATTCTGCCCCAAACAGTTATTTCACCACCATTTAGCACTTGATTTAGGGCTCACCCGATCACCCCTGAGGGGTCAGGAAGGATTTTTTTCCCCTGTCACTGCATATTGGCATAGCACGGCTAGGGTTTTTTCGCCTTCCTCTGGATCAAACAGGGAGGGAGGATTCAGCGAGTGGGGCGAACCACTTGAAATCTTCCTTCCCATCGTCATTTAAAAGCCTTCCTGTTAAACAACACCACACCTAATGTTCTGCGACTATGGCTAATCTGAGATACTCTGCAGAAACCATTTGGGGTCTAAAGCCATTTGCCTAAATACTACCTGCCCTCACCAAAAAAGCTCTAAGAACTGAGCAACTGTTGATGATCGACAGTCAAAAATCACACCCATTTACCCCAGCCAAAGCGCATATCAAGCGCTTTGGTCAACACAAGATCAGCAGTAAGACACCGGCAAGAAATCCATGATTTCATCCTACAACACGATCTAGACTGCCTCTTTATCACAGAAAGCTGGTTAACAGCTGACTGTAACACCATTCTAGGAGAACGGGTGCCAGTAAATTACTGCATTCAAACGGAAAACAGAGTGGGGCAAAGAGGAGGAGGCCTGGCGGTGATCCACAAGACTCACCTCTCGATCACCAAACCAGACCTTCAAAACTCGCTTCCATTCATGGAAACCCTCACTCTGCAACTGCAAACAAATCCCCAGGACACTGTCCATATTCTACTCTGTTATAGACCACCGGGTCCAAAAACGCACCTTCTCACGTCATTTGACGGAGTTCATCTCCACCTATACCCTAAACATCAAACACCTCTTTCTGCTCTTGGATTTCAACCTCTATGCCAACTCCTCACTAGACCCCGTCGCCAAAGCCTGCATCGACCATCTGGAAAGATTAGGTCTGCAGCAACTAGTACATGAGCCCACTCATGCTTCAGGTCACATGCTTGATCTCATTTTCAAACAAGATTTGGAAATCAATATGCGGGAGATTGAGCCGCAACCATGGACAGATCACCATGCCATTAAATTCACAATTACGAAAAATGCCCCCTCTAAAAAAACTATAAAACCAGTGACAACTCACTAGACTAGATCTCAGAAGAAGCTCCACTCGGAACTCTTCAAAACTACATTAGGGAACAAAATAAAAACAAGCCAACAACATCTAACAGCCACAGGAACACTTTACGCCATCAACAAGGCGCTACTACAGTCAGCCGACTTAGTAGCACCAAAACGCAGAACTTGCATCCGGAAAAATAACTCCAGCTGGTTTAATGACCAACTGTCATTGCTAAAGCAAGAGCGCAGAAGAGCGGAAGCAGCTTGGAAAATAACCTCTTCAGAGGAAAACCACACCATTTATAAGATAATAACTAAGAAATACCACAAAGAAATCTTTATGGGCAAAAAAAAAATCACTTTTCCAACATCATTGCAAATGCCCTGAACCGCCCCTGTGAACTCTTCAAGCTAGTCACTCAGACTATGAACCCAGTCTGCTTAGAGGCCCCCAATTCAGATTCACAAGAATTTTGCAACGAATTATCGGATTATTTCATTAATAAAATTGAAAAAATCTGTGAAAGTATTCAGCAAAATAGAACCGTCATCAACCCCTCCCCAAATCACAAACCGAATACCCATATAAAATTGCCGCAAACAATTAATTTCACACTAAAACCCATTTCCATCGATGCCACCAAAAATATCATTGCTACTCCACGAAACAGCACAGCGCTCAATGATATCATCCCAACCAAACTGCTGAAAGAATGTGCCGATATTTTGGCTCCAGCTTTTACGCAGCTCATAAACCAAGGAGGGCATGGTACCAACCTTGCTGAAACAAGGCATAATTAAACCTATTTAAAAAAAAAACACCCTTGACCCCAAAGACCCAAACCACTGTCGACCTATAACAGGCCTGAATGTCTTCTCCAAGATAATGGAGAAAGAAGTTGTACAACAGCTACAACACCATTTAGACACTCATAAATTACTCGATCTGTTTCAATCGGGTTTCCGTCCAGGTCACAGGACAGAAACAGCACTGCTCAAAATATGGGATGACGCTCTCGAGGCAGCAGACGAAGGAGAATCTTGTCTTCTGGTACTGTTGGATCTAAGTGCTGCTTTTGATACTGTAGACCATAAAATATTATTGATTCGGCTAGCCGAAGTAGCCAGAGTCGCGGAATGTGATTTATCCTGGTTCTCCTCCTTTTTGGAAAACCGATCACAAATAGTGAAACTTGGGTCTTTCACTTCTGAAGAACACACTGTGTCATGCAGAGTCCCTCAGGGATCCCCTTTGTCGCCTGTTCTGTTCAATATCTATCTCCGCCCTCTCTTTGAAATCATCAGTAACCAGAAGCTACTTTACCACTGTTATGCAGATGACACACAACTGTATTTTCACATCTGCAACAATAAGGATCATTATCTCGAACTAGAGAAATGCCTTACTATGATAGAAAACTGGATGACAAAGAGTTATCTTAAACTCAACGGCTCAAAAACAGAACTTCACCTGTTTCACGCCAACCGGAAAAATCATCCAGTAACAACATGGACACCCCCACCCATTCTGGGTAAAACCATCACCCCTAGCACCAAAGTCAAAAGTCTCAGTCATTTTCGACACCAACATGACAATGGATGCACAAATAGGGTCAGTGGTCACCGGATCGCACCATCTGCTGCGCCTACTACGCAGACTCACTCTCTTTATCCCAAAAGAAGACATAGCAGTTGTAGTGGGTACAATTATCAACTCCAGACTTGACTATGCAAATGCCCTCTATCTCGGACTCCCCAAATACCAAATCACTCGTCTGCAAGTCGTTCAAAATACGGCCGCTCGACTAGTGACTGGAAATCAATCTCACCCTCTCTGAGATCCCTTCATTGGCTCCCAGTAAAAGACAGAATCACTTTCAAAGAACTCTGCCTAACACATAAGTGTATCCAAGGAAACGCCCCCCAATATCTATGCGAAAAAATAAAAGCCCACAAATCCAATCGCGTTCTGCGATCCACCAACCAAAATCTACTCCAGATACCCGAAGCCAGAAACAAGTCCAAAGGAGAACGAAGATTTGCAGTCCAAGGACCTAGACTGTGGAACGCTCTACCAACCACCATCCGATTGGAGGTGAACCACTTGGCCTTCAGAAGAAAGATCAAAACCTATCTCTTCTGAGAGCAAAAAGTTCACTTAGGGAATGCATACTAAGCGCCCAGAGGCGATTAAGTTTGCATGTGTTGCGCTATATAAGTTTCTCACTCACTCACTCACACTGCATATACATAAGCGCAGCAAAATAGAACAGAAAGAGATTTTTTTCTTTTAAAATAAATAAAAAGAAAACAAAGGGTACAGAGATGCAATATTTTCAAAGTCACCACCAGGTTGCAAAAATTATCATAATAGACATTGGGGGTTATTTACGAAAGGCAAATCCACTTTGCACTACAAGTGCAAACTACAAGTGTAAACTTTACTTGAAATTGCAAGTGCAGTCACTGTAAATCGAGGGGTAGATCTGAAATGAGGGGAAGCTCTGCTGATTTTATCACCCAATCATGTGCAAGCTAAAATGCTATTTTTTATTTTCCTTGCATGTCCCCCACAGATATACAGCGACTGCAATTTCAAGGGCACTTTGCACTTGTAGTGCAACGTGGATTTGCCTTTTGTAAATAACCCCCATTATATCAGTAACCACAGTGTGTAAATAGTAAAAAAAAAAGGGGGGGGAGGTTAGTGAGGGAAGAGAAAGAAGAAAAAGGGAAAGGGTACGATTTGAGACTAGTGGGGGGGGGGGAGGGGGCAAAACGGGGCTCCTGAAGGCAACCATAACTCACCTAGGTAGCAAACCAAGCCACTCTGTAACCTACCACATCATCCTTGATGAACAGCTTCTCCATTCGCCACTACAATTGCCTCACAGAGCTGAACCAGCCAGGGGGACAAGAATTACAAAGATGTAATATTAGAATATGAGAGTTTTGTAATCATCCATTGTTTTTAAAAATTACCAGCATGCACACATTTTTGTGAATGTGGAAATTCTATCCTGAGAGATATAATTTAGCTCCTCCATCTCCTCCAACCTACCCAAACAAACAAGCCACTCTCATACAGTTGGCAGGCGTACATCTCTCCAATGGACTGGGATACAAAGCCTAGCCGCATTAATCATATGCCATAGCAGCGACAACTAGAGATTGGAAGCGGGGGGATGTAGTGTGATTACATTTTTCTTTTCATTCACTTGTCTGTTTATTTGACACATTTTGCAGATTTCACCATGCCAACACTTTATCATTCTAGCACTTTGGAGTTCTGTAAGCTTTGATTTGCTGCATATGGCTTCTTTAGAATTTTTTTGTCCTACAATCTTCTATGGGTATAGTTTTCACCAGACATGTTAGACTAGGGTTCCAAAACATTTAATCTAAGGGCCCAAATAAAAAACGTTTTACCATACTGGGACTAAAGAAGAGAATGATTACCAAAACATCAGTCAAATTCAGATAACAGTATCCGTATAACATATTGCATATGCGCTTCTTTTTTTGCAAGCTTTCCTAAAGCTCAGAAAATTCTTTGTAACATTTGTTTTAACATTATTAAATAGCACATCGTCTCAAAATTTGCCTTTATAATTCATCCTGCCCCCCTCCTCCAGTTTGCAACTGTGCTGCCAATCATATTAGTTTAGTTAATTTACAGGATTGAGGGGGTTGTGGTGGTGTCACTGGTGGGAATATTTAATATGTTGTAATCCCTTAGAAACACAACTCTCTGGGATGCATTGGGGTTGATATACTAAAGGCAAATAGACTGTTCACGTTGCAAGGGAGTTTCCCCAGAGGTTAGTGAATATGGTGAAAGAATGCCCAATCACATACATGGAAAATGTAAAAAAAAAAAACAGCATTTTTGCTTTCACATAATTAGATGTCAGGAGAGCTTCACTTAATTCACTAAGATCTAAGGAAAATGCACTTGCAATATGAAGTCTTTTCCCCCCTAATACATTAATCCTATTTTATGCAGTTTATAGGCTACAGATCACAATATTATATGATTTGAAATGTAAAAAGTGTGTTACATAACTCGCAACCAATTTCTTTGACACGCTAAGCTTACACAGTCATGTGGTTACCCATAAAAACATATCCATGAACAATTTTGGTCCCAACTCATAGTTTAAGAAACATTGTCATAGACCACTGGCATTTTTAAAAATGACCAAAATTTGACCAGGGATTGTTGATGGTGTCTAAAAAAAGAAGACCCTGAAAGAAAACAAAGGCAGATGGAAGCCTTTGAGACCTGCATATATCATCCAACATAAGCAACCAAATACCAATCATACAGGTCAGAGGTTGGCTTAGGTAGACTTACCCCAGAAAAACAAAATTCTCTAGAAACCAGTACATTATAAAACAGACAGAAAAACAATGACAGTCTAGGCATGATCATGGTATGTTGCTTTAAACATGGAACCTACTTCTGAAGAATGTAAAAAGATATATTGCGCTAAACTACAAACGTTGAAATAAAAAGGTAAATAAACTACAAAATGTGAGGCAGCCAACACAACAATGGAAAATTGTGAAAAGAATAAAAAGGAAAAGTGCAGTGCCAAATGAAACCGGTCTGCCCTGCTGAGCAATACCTTGTAGTGTATCCGTGGTGAATCTAGATATCACACCTATTCCACAGTGTATACAAAATATAGTATAAGTATTAAGTGAATCAAAACAACAGTGAATCACATAGAATGGACCTGAGTAAACCTTGACGGTCCAACAAAGTGTGCAAATATAGTAAACAGTGTCAGAAGGACATTGTAATTATTCCGTGAAATAAAAACAAATGAGTAATTCTATATTTGGATAAAGTATATAGTCCCATTAAGTACACAGGAGTATTCTTATATTCTCATAGATGGAAAAAACGCTCTCCTTTCTGATACATGGTGCCCCATCTTCAGATAGGTGATCCTTACAGTAAGAGTAGATTAAATATGCTTACCAGCTGATGTAGACCCACAGCTCACCATACGGTGGGGGGTCCTCAAGGCTTGTGTGGGCCGATTGCCCTACCTGGTTACCCTCCCGGACAATCCAGATGATGTTCCAAGCAAGATCCTTTACAGCAGCCGAAAAGGGAATCTCCAATGGTGATTATCTTGTGATGAATGAAATCCTCAGAGGATCCAACACAGGTGAAAAGAAAAGGAGAGAGGACAACTCCTCATAGCGTAAAAAAGTTTTTAATTTAAAAATCAAAAAAGCATACTCATAAGAATCCAATTGAATCCAAAGAGATTACACATATAAAATGTCCATATAGATAAAAAAAACGCCAAATCACAGCAATCGCAGCAAAAGTCCACTTTCAAAAAGGTATGTGAAAAAGTCCAATGCGCAGTAAAGGTGGATATATTCAGTAAACCCGACCGGTTTCGTCTTAATAGACATCAACAGGGGTGCATATCTGAACGCACCACCTCCTCTGCGCCTTAAATAGCCCCTTAATCATCCCCATGAGACCTCATTCCCTTGCACTGTCAGTAACTCGGCGTGCGTTCCAAATTCTCTCACTTCCGCTCTCCATGCGCCCGGAAGTGACACATCAGGATCGAATCTGACTAGCCCCCGCAACTTCCGCTCTCCATGCGCTCCAGGCGCCAGGAAGTGACAAGTCAGGATCCGATCCTATTGCCCACCCGCAGCATAGATCTCCCCCAATCCGTAGCCTCCTCCAAATGAATGACAGGAGGCCGGAATGGACCTCACCGCCCCCCACACGAACAGCGCATCACTGGAACGGAGCGCGTCACCATTACGCACAAACCCCGCCCACAGCAAACGCGACTGCACGGAAAGGGGAGATAGTCGCCGCAGACATACACATGACTGGCACACGCCAACCAGCGTAACCAGAATGTGTCATGACGCAATGCGTTCCATTTAGGTGGGTCCAATAGGCTCATAGATCATTAAAGGGCCAGAGAAAAGTAAATATACCAAAAGAAGGGGGGGTTTTTAAATTAATATTAAAACAGCCAGTGAATAATACCAATAGGCCCATGTATCTATGAATGTCCGTACCCCTATATTCCTATGAGGCCGATCTCGATGACTGAATTTTAATGTTTCCCATCTCAGTGAGCCTATGAGTGTGTGCAGATGAGGGGGCTTTACAGCTACCATTCTCTGCAATAGGAGGCTCCTTTATATAGTAGATACATGGGCCTATTGGTATTATTCACACGCTGTATTAATTTTAATTTAACCCCCCCCCCTTCTTGGGGTATATTTACTTTTCTCTGGCCCTTTAATGATCTATGAGCCTATTGGACCCACCTAGATAGAACGCATTGCGTCATGACACATTCTGGTTACGCTGGTTGGCGTGTGCCAGTCATGTGTATGTCTGCGGCGTCTATCTCCCCTTGCGGTGCAGTCACTTCCTGGCGCCTGGAGCGCATGGAAAGCGGAAGTTCCGGGGGCTAGTCAGATTCGATCCTGATGTGTCACTTCCGGGCGCTTGGGGCGCTTGGAGCGCATGGAGAGCGGAAGTGAGAGAATTTGGAACGCACGCCAAGTTACTTACAGTGCAAGTTAATGAGGTCTCATGGGGATGATTAAGGGGCTATTTAAGGCGCAGAGGAGGTGGTGCATTCAGATATGCACCCCTGTTGATGTCTATTAAGACGAAACTGGTCGGGTTTACTGAATATATCCACCTTTACTGCGCATTGGACTTTTTCACATACCTTTTTGAAAGTGGACTTTTGCTGTGATTGCTGTGATTTGGCGTTTTTTTTTATCTATATGGACATTTTATATGTGTGATCTCTTTGGATTCAATTGGATTCTTAGGAGTATGCTTTTTTGATTTTTAAATTAAAAACTTTTTTACGCTATGAGGAGTTGTCCTCTCTTCTTTTCTTTTCACCTGTGTTGGATCCTCTGAGGATTTCATTCATCACAAGATAATCACCATTGGAGATTCCCTTTTCGGCTGCTGTAAAGGATCTTGCTTGGAACATCATCTGGATTGTCCGGGAGGGTAACCAGGTAGGGCAATCGGCCCACACAAGCCTTGAGGACCCCCCACCGTATGGTGAGCTGTGGGTCTACATCAGCTGGTAAGCGTATTTAATCTACTCTTACTGTAAGGATCACCTATCTGAAGATGGGACACCATGTATCAGAAAGGAGAGCGTTTTTTCCATCTATGAGAATATAAGAATACTCCTGTGTATATAATGGGACTATATACTTTATCCAAATATAGAATTACTCATTTGTTTTTATTTCACGGAATAATTACAATGTCCTTCTGACACTGTTTACCATATTTGCACACTTTGTTGGACCGTCAAGGTTTACTCAGGTCCATTCTATGTGATTCACTGTTGTTTTGATTCACTTAATACTTATACTATATTTTGTATACACTGTGGAATAGGTGTGATATCTAGATTCACCACGGATACACTACAAGGTATTGCTCAGCAGGGCAGACCGGTTTCATTTGGCGCTGCACTTTTCCTTTTTACTTCTGAAGAGGTTAAAACCATTAAGCAAATTAAATAAATGAAGATGAAAGATAAAAAATAAATAATTTTAATTATACAGAAAATTTAAAGTGATACTAAAGTCTTGATCTTTTGGTTTCAAAATAACAAACATGTTATACTTACCTGTTCTGTGTAGTGGTTTTGCACAGAGCAGCTTGGATCCTCCTCTTCTTAGGTCCCGCTTCGGAGTTCCTGGCCCCTCCCTCCTGTTGAGTGCCCTCATAGCAAGTAGCTTGCTATGAGGGCACCCAAGCCAAGCTGCAGCTCTGTGTATCCATTCAGACACAAAGCCATGGCCTGGCCCCACCACCCTCTCTCCTCATTGGTCATCGACTTTGATTGACAGCAGTGGGAGCCAATGGCGCTTCGCTGCTGTCTCAGCCAATGAGGAGGGAGTGTCCCGGACAGCCGAGTTTCTTGTGCAACATGGCTGGATCGCAGGGAGCTCCGGTAAATGTTACGAGGCTGTTCGGGACTCTGTGCTGCACACGGAAACCTTTTAATCCTAATGCATTGAATGCAAGATAAAAAAAACTTCTGACTTTACAACCAATTTAATGGAAAAGAGATAAACACAGCACGGTACGGCGAAGCCCAATAAAGAAATGTTGGACAAAGTTTTGTAGTACATAAGGGTTGTAAACCATTAGTTAGACCTTTCAGTCCTTCCAGTGAATGACATGATTTTTAGGTGAAGATTATATGAGAAACAATTTATAAAGATCATACATAAATACACAAAGCTTACACAAAGAAAGTAATGCTAATGAGTAAAGTGTAATTACAATCATCATGAAAATAGTAATGAAAATGAGTGGCAATTATTCTAAAAGCAAGAACATACATTATCTCACAAAAGTGAGCACACCCTCACATTTTTATAAATATTTTATTATATCTTTTCATGTGACACTTGTAAGTATGAGTGTACAGCTTGTATAATAGTGTAAATTTGCTGTCTCCTCAAAATAACTCAACACACGGCCATTAATGTCTGAACCGCTGGCAACAAAAGTGAGTACACCTCTAAATGAAAATGTCCAAATTGGGCACAATCAGCCCTTTTCCCTCCCTGGTGTCATATGACTCGTTAGTGTTACAAGGTCTCAGGTGTGAATGGTGAGCAAGTGTGTTAAATTTGGTGTTATTTCACTCTCCCATACTGGCCACTGGAAGTTCAACATGGCACCTCTGAAAAAAATAATTGTTGCTCTACATAAAGATGACCTAGGCCATGGGTGCTCAACCTTTGGCTCTCCAGCTGTTGCAAAACTACAATTCCCATAATGCCTCAGCCTTTGGGAGACATGCTTGTACCTGTCAGCGGCTTGCAATGCCTCATGGGAATTGTAGTTCCGCAACAGCTGGAGAGCCACAGGTTGAGCACCCATGACCTAGGCTATAGGAAGATTGTCAAGATCATGAAACTGAGCTGCAGCATAGTGGCTAAGACTATACAGCTGTTTAACAGGTTCCACTTAGAACAGGCTTCACCATGGTCGACCAAAGAAGTTGAGTGCACGTATTCAGCGTCAGATCAAGAGGTTGTCTTTGGAAATAGATGTATGAGTGCTGCCAGCATTGCTGCAGAATAGGGATGAGCCGAACACCCACCGGTTCAGTTCGCACCAGAACATGCGATCAGCCCAAAATGTTGTTAAAACACGCAAACTACCTTAAACCCCTTGGCGGTATTCCCGAGTCTGGAAAAATGGATATTACCGCGCTTATCAAAGGAGGGGAAACAGAGAGGGGAAGAAAGGGGGAGGGGAAATGAAAGTGATGAGAAGTGGAGGTACAGCTGCGGCACTGGAAGGTGTATCAAACCATAAGCAATTGAAAATGGGGAGGGTAGTGCTGCGCTAATCAGTGGTGAATGGATAAGTGAATAAACAGGTGGGGGAGGGGAATGAAAGTAGGTGTAATTGAAATGAGGAGCAATATAGCCCAAATGGCATCAGCATTAAAATATATATAAATGATCAGTGAACAATAACAGTAATGGTGCAAATCATATAACTACACAGGTTCCTCTTAATGTGATGAAATACACTATAAGTAATGGTGCAAAAAAATCCCAGGTAACTGTGCTAAGTGACACTCCTATATTGGTGATAAACAGTCCATCGGAGTCCATAGGAGTGTCACTTAGCACAGTTACCTGGGATTTTTTTGCACCATTACTTATAGTGTATTTCATCACATTAAGAGGAACCTGTGTAGTTATATGATTTGCACCATTACTGTTATTGTTCACTGATCATTTATATTTATTTTTATGCTGATGCCATTTGGGCTATATTGCTCCTCATTTCAATTACACCTACTTTCATTCCCATTCCCGAGTCTGGCTCGTGGTGGGATTTCAGAACCAAAAGCGGTAACCCTGTGCCAGATTCGGGATCGCCTCGCAGCATCCACAGGCAGGGAATTACTTACCTTGTCCCTGGATCCTGCGATGCCTCTCCGCTGTGTGATCGAGTGGTGTCCTCGCTCGATTCACACAGTGCCTGTGTCCCGCCGAGCTCCGTTCCCTGCAACGTTACGACGCACAGGGGCGGAGATCGTCGCCAAATTAAAAAAAGTAAATAAACACATTACATACAGTGTACTGTAATCTTATAGATTACAGTACTGTATGTAAAAAATACACACACCCTTTGTCCCTAGTGGTCTGCCAGTGTCCTGCATGTACTTTTATATAATAAAAACTGTTCTTTCTGCCTGGAAACTGGAGATTGTCCATAGCAACCAAAAAGTGTCCTTTTTATGTCAAAAGTGGTTTTAGACAGCTAGAAAACAGCGATAATAAATTAGAATCACTTGCAGAATTGAGCGATAGCGATTTGTGGGGAAATTCGTCATCAAAAAATAAAATAACAGCGACAATTCTGCAACTGAGCAAATTTCAGTGTTTGTGATTTGATTACATTATTGAATAATTTTTATTATAATTATATTATTATTTGTAATATCGTATTTATCTGGGTATAGCGCGCACTGGCGTATAGCGCGCACTCAGTTCTGGGAAATTTCCTGGAAAAAAAAAATTACTTACGCTTTAAATGTCCCTCTTCTGTGTCTTGCCCGGCATCCAAAAAAATGTCTCTTTAAGACGCATGGGCGGGACTGACGTTTTGACGTCACTTCTGCCCAGCAATGCTATGGGGACGGGTGGGGGCCATCTTGCCCTCACTTGCATCCCCACACAGCAGCTGAAAGGACCCGATCGCCTCCGCCGCTACCAACGGCTCTGATAAGCGGCGGAGGGCGCGGGAGAGCGGCGGGAGCCCTCTCCCACCAATGATAATGGCGATCTCGTGGCGAATCCGCCATGGAGACCACCGTTATCGTTGACAGGACCGCTCACTGAAGAGATGGATATCCCGGTTGTGGCAGCAGCTGCTGCCGTTAACGAGATATCCATCTTTAAAAACAGGACGTATATATATACAGTGGGAGGTCGTTAAGTGGTTTTTAAAGTGCATCAAACACCACTTTTCATTGAATAAAGTACGTCCAATTACACATTTCCCGGGATCTATAAAAATTGTGTATTGAGCCCCACCATCATGTCTGGCAGGCCAACAAGGAGAGGCAGACGTTCCTATGCCATTATGAGGGGGCCAGCAACGTCTGTGTCCACAGGAAAAGGAGGACATGATCCATCCTCAGGCAGGGCACCTTTCTCTGTTTAGTAATTTTTCCTGTGCTATCCAGACACAGCATGTAAAGGAGGTAGTGGACTGGCTTACTAAACCATCCTCATCCTCTAAAACCCAAGCTGGAAATAATGTGCAGTCCATCGCAGATGCCAGAGTGACTTATTCTGTCTTCTTGTCCACAGCTGGACAAGTAACAGACTGAAAAGCGCAAATCGTCTTTTACTAACACAAAATCAGCTAAAGCAGCCTAAAGGGTGGCGCCATCCGCAAGGAACTTCCCCTTTATAGTGCCGTCGTACGTGTTGTATGTCACCCCGCTTTGCTAGAGCATTTTTTTTTCACGGTCGTGTGTAGGCAAGGCCGCTTTAATGATCGGGTTGAAAAAAACGTTGCTTTTTCTAGACCCTTAAAAACGTCATTTTTTAGAACCCGAAAATTGGTCGTGTGTACGCAGCATAACTATTATTGAATGCACAGACATTATCTGAATTTGATGTTGGTTCTGAGGTAGAGGAAAGGACTCATATGAGCCTACAGAGAGGGGGGAACACTGATAAACAACAAATTGGGAGTCATGTTCCCCCAGCCAAAGCGTATTGGCAAGTTGGCTTCAGTGATGATGAGGATGGAGGGGATGCTAATGATGAGGTCACTGACAAGATTTGGGTGCCGGATAAAGCAGAGGAAGAAAGTGAGGGGGAGAAACAACCGCAACAAGACAGGATGTCCTCTAGAGGCAGGCAACAAGGAACACACGCGTATACGCGATCATTTTTCGGCATAAAAGAAAACGGCACTCCATTATGAACAGTAGTTTTACCAGAACGAGCGCTCCCATCTCATAACTTACTTCTGAGCATGCACTGGTTTAAAACTTCGTTTTAGCCCACAAACGATCATTTTTTACAACCCAAAAAACTTAATTTTTTAAAACGACGTTAAAAAATGCAGCATGTTCGAAAAAAATTGTTGTCGTATTTCAGAAACTGAAAAACGATGTGCAGCCCACACACAATCATTTTAAATTACGTTTTTAAAAAAAACTGCGTTTTCTTTAATGCCGAAAAATTATCGTGTGCACGCGGCATAAGAGAGCAGCCACTCAATGCCTTTAGATTGGAGAGCTGTTATCTCCCAGCCCACTTCCCACAGCTCAGCTGTCTGGGCCTATTTTAGCACATGTGCAGTCGATCACACTGTTTCAATTTGCAATCTCTGCTGCAAGCTGATCAAGCGTGACAAAAACACCAGCCATTTTGGTACCACATGCTTGACAAGGCATTTAACCTCCCACCACTCAATCCGTCGGCAAGCGCACCTGAAAGCCACACACAAGGGAGGCAATTCTTCTCCTCCTCACCTTTTATGTCTAACCCTGCTATATCTGACTTCTCAGCAGCCTCCACTGAAAGGCATGATGGTATAGCAAAGGGTGTCACTGGTCCTTGCAACATGTCTGCCAGCAGCACACCACCAGCTGTAGAGTATAGCAGGCAATTTTCTCTGCCCCAGCTGCTGCAGCTTGAAAGAAATATACACTCCCTGTCACCCACATGCCCAGCGTCCATATTTGAGCTTGTCAAAATTTCTGCCTTTACAACTCCTGCTTTGTTTTGTGGGTGTCGACTTTCTCTTGAAGTAAGTTTTTGGTATAGGTTTCATTGACACAATTAATACCCAAGGGCCAATTTTTCCACACTTGTTTGACAGGTGAATAAATTTTTTTTTTTTTTTTTTTACAGCTATGCCAGTTCTTGCTTTTATCAAGAGTTCCTCTAGAAGGTTACAGGCTGAAGGCACCAACACCCAAAGACCAATTTATCCACACCTATTTGATAGGGGTGTCATTTTTTTTACAGCAAGGCCAATTCTTGCTTGTATCAAGACTACCTCTAGAAGGTTACTGGGGGAAGGCACCACCAACACCCAAAGCCCGATTTTTCTGCACGTGCTACTTCTATCCAAAGTCTGTGAAAGAGACACCAGACTAAATCTATCTAAAAAAAAAATCTTTAATCTTGGCCTGAGTGTACTATAATTTGGCTTCTTCACATAAGGCTTGCTCACTGTGGTCCAAAACGTTGTTATTTCCATCCAAAAGTCTGCCAAAGAGACACCAGAATGTATATAAAAAATCTCTATTCTTGTTCCAAGTGCACTAAAATGTGGCATCATTATACAGACTACTTAAAGGGGTTTTCCACCCATTTTGTAAGTTTATTAAAAGTCAGCAGCTACAAAAAGTGTAGCTGCTGGATTTTAATAAACCGACAATTACCTGCTCCACGGCTCCAGCGACGCGCTGGACGGGGCACCGCTCCTCGCTCCCCCTCGCCGGCCGGCGTCTTCATGCTCAGTGTGGGCACCCAGCTGTGACAGCTTTCGGCTTCACAGCCGGGCAACCACTGCGCATGCGCGGGCGGCACTGCGCATGCGCGAGCGGCGCAGCGCGGCCCGGCGAGGCGCTGTCTGATTGGACAGGCGATCGCCGAGGACCTGTCACGTGTCCTGGGCGATCGCCTACAGCAGCCCCTTCCTGTAGGTGATTAAGCTTAATCGCCTAGGCAATTAGGCTTAATCGTCTACCCGGAAGGAGGAAGTGGGACAGGAAGTCCCACTCCTCCTAAAGTCCCCACTTCCCCCCCAAAAAAATTACATGCCAAATGTGGCATGTAAGGGGGAGAGGAGTGGGTTAAGAGGAAGTTCCAAATTTGGGTGGAACTCCTCTTTAAGACTTTGTTTACTAAATAAAGAAAGCTTGCAAGGAAAATCTATTTAAGTTTCATTTGGAAATGGAAGTCCAATCATCCACAGACTGCCAAAGTAAAGTTTCTTTCCCAACTTTATCTCCCATGATTTAATGCCGCCAACCATCTTGAGCTCCTTCTGCTTGTTAGCTCCCCCTGGTGGATGGAGGCGAGGTAATGTTAGGCCTCGTACACACGACAGAGTTTCTCGGCAGAATTCAGCGAGAAACTCGGTCAGAGCTGGATTCTGCCGAGAAACTCTGTCGTCTGTACACTTTTGGCTCGATGGAGCCGCCGAGGAACTCGTCGAGAAAATAGAGAACATGTTCTCTATTTTCTCGTTGTTCTATGGGAGAAGGCGGCCCGCCGAGCTCCTCGGCGGCTTCATCCCTGAACTCGACGAGGAACTCAACGTGTTTGGCACGTCGAGTTCCTCTGTCGTGTGTACGGGCCTTAAAGTGATGGGGGTCTGAGTTGCCCGAGTAAATCAGAGGAAGCCATTTAATGTCTATTTCAGAAGTGGGTCAAGTTATACTCTTGGGTCCAAGACATCCATTTTATGTCAAATATGTGAATTTAGTTGTTTTGACTTGCTATGCACTTTTCACAGATGTAGTTTGTATTCACTCCATGTATAACTTCAGCTATATTGGGAGCTGTCAGTTTTTTCCAATTATTTGTTATTGTCATTCGGGCTGCAATTAAGATATGGGAGACTATTATTAAGGATTATTTGGGAAAACTGTCTAACTGCATTCCAAAGATGGCCGTAGTTTGGTTTAGTTTGGTGCTCGTTTTAGTGCTGTGTGAAATTAAAGCGGACTCTGATTTCCAGAATGTTTTAATAACTTTTGTTTTAATAATCTTGCATGACCATAAAATGTGAAGTAGGTCACCAGTTTGTCCACAGTTGCGCCAGCATACCGCAGATATATCTCGGTATATATGGTTAAGTTTGACTGGTGTCAAATATCAGTTGTAGGTTTTGGCCCAGATTCAGGTAGATCCGCGCAATATTTGCGTGGGCAAAGGGCAACGATTTTTGCTCTGCGCCCACGCAAATATTTCGATTTGCCCGCGATTCACGGAGCTGTAGCTCCGTAAATTGCGCGGGCGCTATGCTAATTAGCCCGGCGTAAGGGCGCCTAATGTAAATGATCCCGCCGGGGGCGGGAATCATTTAAATTAGGCGCGCTCCCGCGCCGAGCGAACAGCGCATGCTCCGTCGGGAAACTTTCCCGACGTGCATTGCGGCAAATGACGTCGCAAGGACGTCATTTGCTTCTAAGTGAACGTGAATGGCGTCCAGCGCCATTCACGAATCACTTACGTAAACAAAGTGAAATTTAAATTTCACGAGAGGGAAGGGCGGCTATACTTTAGCATTGGCTGCCCCTGCTATTAGCAGGAGCAACCTTGCGCTAAAGTCGCCGTACGGAAACTCCGTACCTTGCGTACGCAGGGCCCGCGCAACTTTTGTGAATCGGTGGTAGTATGCAATTTGCATACTATACGCCGATCACAATGGCCGCGCCCCCTAGCGGACAACGCAAGAATGCAGCCTGAGATATGAAGGCATAAGGAGGCTTATGTCTGTCATATCCTAGGCTGCAGTCCGCGTAGCGATGTTCCTGAATCAGGGGCATTCGCTACGCGGGAGAAAAACAGCTATTGCGCCGCACAACCTATGGTTGCGCGGGCGCAATAGCTTCTTGAATCTGGGCCTTTGTTTTATAGCATGCTCCCAGTAAGAGGTACAATGGGAAGAGCTCAAGGTCACATTAAGGGCTTTATTCCAGTCTGCTGGGGGTATTCTTTTTTTATATGTTTTCCCCATTTAATAATTTGAGGAGATTTGAATGTGGCCTGTTGGTTGTCCAGGTACTTATAGAACCACAATATTCCTTTCTTGGTATGTGGCGCTCTACTCTGATCGTCCACAATGCTCATATGCTTGGAAAACTCATTCAATTGGGAGCTTGCAAAAAGAGGAAGAGGTCACACCAATCTATCCTCCTCCAAGAAATCAAAGAACTGGAGGGTAGTCGGAAAAATTCCATATGGCTTCCTACCTCCATCTACTGACTTAAAAACGCGAGGAGCTGAAATCTCTCTATCACGCAGAACATAAGCAATTCTAAAGATTAATCACTCAACTGGTATGTGAATGTAGTGACAAACCGGGCAGGTACCTCCAGGGCAGACATCAGAGATGGTGGGGCCCCTTACACGGCTTAAGGCCTAGGCTCCCTCGGGCCTAACCACCAACATTCCCAGGGCAGGCGGGGGCAGCAGGACAGGTAGGGGGCAGTGTCACAGGTAGGGGGGGCAGCAGGAAAGGTGGGGGGTAGCAGGACAGGTGGGAGGGAGTGTCACACACACCTAGGGAAGCACCAGTCCTCCCAGCTCTCACTTGTCCAGCAGTGCCAGGAGGGATGAGCCTGTATCCCATCTCCACCAGGATCTCCGGCGGCAGCCGCAAGAAAGGGGGGGCTTCTCCACCCTGACCTCCTCCATGGGGTCCTTCGTTGGCACCAACTGGCCTCACCCACCCTTCCCAGACCTGCACACACGTGAGAACCGCCCACCTCTCCACCCTTCCCTGCATCCTGGCAGCAGCTGCCTTGTGTTAAAGATAGCCCCGGTGGTGACCTGTGGTCCGGGCCCCTTACATGTGTACTAGCTGTACCCCCCTGATGTGGGCCCTGGGTACCTCGCACAAGCTCTGCAACAGAAAAAATGAGCCACATTAATTTCTGAAATTAAAACAGCTTCCGACACTTTAGTTCACGAGACTAGAGAGTTCGCCAAGGAATTTTTCTCTTTTTATCAATATCTCTATCATGTTCAAAAGACTGACATTGACTCTAGACTCCCGTCGCTCTTTGGTCCAAGAGTACCTTTCACAGGCACATTTACCTAAACTATCATGCCGCGTACACACGATAATTTTTCGGCATGGAAAATCAAAGTGGTGGTTAACCACTTTAATACCGGGCACTTTCCCCCCGTTCCTGCCCAAGCCAATTTTCAGCGTTCATCATTGTCACTTTTAAATGACAATTGGGCGGTCATGCTACACTGTACCCAAACAAAAATGTTTACATTTTGTTCCCACAAATAGAGCTTTCTTTTGGTGGTATTTGATCACCTTTGCAGTTTTTATTTTTTGCTAAACAACAAAAAAAAAAAGACCGAAAAATTTGACACCCATCAGTGTCCATACAGTGCTGCCTATGAGTGCCCATCAGTGCCACCTATGAGTGCCCCCCATCAGTGCCACCCATAAGAACCCATCAGTGCAGCCATTCAGTGCCCATCAGTGTCGTCTATCAGTGCCACCTATGAGTGCCCAGCCAAGGGGATGTCTATGGTTCATGGTTCTTTCCCTTAAAGAAAAGCTGCAACAGGAGATGGGTGAGTGTCAAGGCTTCAAGGAGAGGTGATCTGATTGAACTAGGCTTTCACCTACTGTATTAGACTGTGAGTAATTAGGAAGGAGCCTGTACAGCCCAAGTTGGACAGTTGGTTTGAGATAATGTGATGAGTCTGAGTGGAGACAGGCTCAGGGACAATGCCATCTGGATAACCAGAATGCTGGAAAATTTCTATTTGTTGTTGTGATTACTAAAAAACCTTGGCTAGGGTAACTTTCTGTGTGAGTTTTTCAACTTTACTTTTAAATAAAGGTTGCCAAAAAGCCCTGAAGTGTACTTCACTGGCTACACTGAAAGTGGTTGTAAAGCGGTTGTAAAGGCTGTAGGTTTTTTACCTTCATGCCTGAAGGTAAAAACCTTCTGCATGCAGCATCCCACCCAGACCCCCCTTACACATACCCAAGCCCCATCTCGCTATCTCCAGCTATGTGCACGGGAGCAGCAACTCTCCTGGATCTCTCCCTCCATATTGGCTCACGCTGCTTTCAGTCACAGCCAGTGAGGAGGAAGCTGGGGTGGGGCAAATTTAAAATCATAGAGGGTGGGACAAACCTATAACTTTACAACTAGATATTCGGGGACTGTAGGTACACTTGGGGGAGTTTAACTCCAAAGATTCAAAAGACTCATTATTCTGCCTCCAGAGCAGGCAGTAAATGGTCTGAGCCCCATTCGAATGTATATTGTGGTATATATATATATATATATATATATATATATATATATATATACACTGTGGGGCAGATCCACAGAGCGAGTATGCCGGCGTATCTACTGATACGCCGGCGTACTTTCAAATTACCCGCGTCGTATCTTTGGTTTGAATCCTCAAACCAAGATACGACGGCATCTGGGTTAGATCCGACAGGTGTACATCTTCATACGCCTTCGGATCTAAGATGCAATTATTCGGCGTCCACTGGGTGGCGTTCACGTTGTTTTCCACGTCGGGTATGCAAATTAGCTATTTCCGACGATCCACGAACGTACGAGCGGCTGTCGCATTTTTTTACGGCGTCTCTAGTCGGCTTTTTCCGGCGTATAGTTAAAGCTGGTATTTCGTCGCGTATAGTTAGACCTGCCATGTTAAGTATGGCCGTCGTTCCCGCGTTTAATTTGAATTTTTTTTTTGTTTGCGTAAGTCGTCTGTGAATTGGGATGGACGTAATTCACGTCTATGTTAAAAAAAATGACGTCCTTGCGACGTCATTTAGCGCAATGCACGGCGAGAAATTTAGGGACGGCGCATGCGCAGTTCATTCGGCGCGGGGACGCGCTTCATTTAAATGAAACACGCCCCCTAATCGCCGATTTGAATTCCGCGCCCTTACGCTGCCAGAGATAGACTACGCCTCCGTAACTTACGGCGCAAAATCTTTAAGGATTCGAACTAAAGCCAGGTAAGGTACGGCGGCGTACCGTATCTCTGATACGCTGCGCGGGTGCAGATCTCTGTGGATCTGCCCCTGTATATATATATATATATATATATATACAGGGAGTGCAGAATTATTAGGCAAATTAGTATTTTGACCACATCATCCTCTTTATGCATGTTGTCTTACTCCAAGCTGTATAGGCTCGAAAGCCTACTACCAATTAAGCATATTAGGTGATGTGCATCTCTGTAATGAGAAGGGGTGTGGTCTAATGACATCAACACCCTATATCAGGTGTGCATAATTATTAGTCAACTTCCTTTCCTTTGGCAAAATGGGTCAAAAGAAGGACTTGACAGGCTCAGAAAAGTCAAAAATAGTGAGATATCTTGCAGAGGGATGCAGCACTCTTAAAATTGCAAAGCTTCTGAAGCGTGATCATCGAACAATCAAGCGTTTCATTCAAAATAGTCAACAGGGTCGCAAGAAGCGTGTGGAAAAACCAAGGCGCAAAATAACTGCCCATGAACTGAGAAAAGTCAAGCGTGCAGCTGCCAAGATGCCACTTGCCACCAGTTTGGCCATATTTCAGAGCTGCAACATCACTGGAGTGCCCAAAAGCACAAGGTGTGCAATACTCAGAGACATGGCCAAGGTAAGAAAGGCTGAAAGACAACCACCACTGAACAAGACACACAAGCTGAAACGTCAAGACTGGGCCAAGAAATATCTCAAGACTGATTTTTCAAAGGTTTTATGGACTGATGAAATGAGAGTGAGTCTTGATGGGCCAGATGGATGGGCCCGTGGCTGGATTGGTAAAGGGCAGAGAGCTCCAGTCCGACTCAGACGCCAGCAAGGTGGAGGTGGAGTACTGGTTTGGGCTGGTATCATCAAAGATGAGCTTGTGGGGCCTTTTCGGGTTGAGGATGGAGTCAAGCTCAACTCCCAGTCCTACTGCCAGTTTCTGGAAGACACCTTCTTCAAGCAGTGGTACAGGAAGAAGTCTGCATCCTTCAAGAAAAACATGATTTTCATGCAGGACAATGCTCCATCACACGCGTCCAAGTACTCCACAGCGTGGCTGGCAAGAAAGGGTATAAAAGAAGAAAAACTAATGACATGGCCTCCTTGTTCACCTGATCTGAACCCCATTGAGAACCTGTGGTCCATCATCAAATGTGAGATTTACAAGGATGGAAAACAGTACACCTCTCTGAACAGTGTCTGGGAGGCTGTGGTTGCTGCTGCACGCAATGTTGATGGTGAACAGATCAAAACACTGACAGAATCCATGGATGGCAGGCTTTTGAGTGTCCTTGCAAAGAAAGGTGGCTATATTGGTCACTGATTTGTTTTTGTTTTGTTTTTGAATGTCAGAAATGTATATTTGTGAATGTTGAGATGTTATATTGGTTTCACTGGTAAAAATAAATAATTGAAATGGGTATATATATTTTTTTTGTTAAGTTGCCTAATAATTATGCACAGTAATAGTCACCTGCACACACCGATATCCCACTAAAATAGCTAAAACTAAAAACAAACTAAAAACTACTTCCAAAAATATTCAGCTTTGATATTGATGAGTTTTTTGGGTTCATTGAGAACATGGTTGTTGTTCAATAATAAAATTAATCCTCAAAAATACAACTTGCCTAATAATTCTGCACTCCCTGTATATATATATATATATATATACACACACATATACATTTATATACATTGTCGGTCCAACTGAACATCATCCATTCACAATAAGCATAAACATGGGGCCAAATTCTCAAAAGAGATACGCAGACTTAACTGCTGTTCAGCCTGCGTATCTCTGTGCCTAACTTTGGAAACGATTCTCAAAAGGCTTTTTCCAAAGTTAGGCAGAAAATCTGACATGTGTAAGACACTTACACGGTCAGATTTTAGGATGCAGTACCGCATCCGCCACTGGGGGCATTTCTCATTGAAATCCAGCTTTGCGTATGCAAATGAGGACTTAAGTAGATTTTCAAAGCATTTCAGCACTTTGATTTCTGCCTAAGTTCCGAATTTGCCGGCGCAAAATTAGGGCTGGTTTTACAATGTGGAAAGTTAGCCAAACCTTGTAAAGGCCCATTCCAGCGACGGCATTTGGTATACATTCCTGAGGGAGAACTCCACGGCAATTTTGAAATTCAAAACCGGCATGGGTTCCCCCCCAGGAGCATACCAGGCCCTTAGGTGTGGTATGGGTTGTAAGGAGACCCCCCCACGCCGAAAAATTGACGTAGGGGGTCCCCCTACAATCCATACCAGACCCGTATCCAAAGCACGCTACCCGGCCGGCCAGGAAGGGAGTGGGGACGAGCGAGCGTCCCCCCCCCTCCTGAGCCGTGCCAGGCCGCATGCCCTCAACATGGGGGGGTTGGGTGCTCTGGGGCAGGGGGGCGCACTGCGGGCCCCCCCACCCCAGAGCACCCTGTCCCCATGTTGATGAGGACAGGACCTCTTCCCGACAACCCTTGCCATTGGTTGTCGGGGTCTGCGGGCGGAGGCTTATCGGAATCTGGGAGTCCCCTTTAATAAGGGGGCCCCCAGATACCGGCCCCCCCACCCTAAGTGAATGGATATGGGGTACATCGTACCCCTATCCATTCACCTGTAGGCAAAAAGTAAAATGTAGTAAACACACAACACAAGGCTTTTTAAAATATTTTATTATTCTGCTCCGGAGGCCCCCCCTGTCTTCGTTATTAGCTCAATTACCAGGGGGGGCTTCTTCTTCCACTCTCCGGGGGTCTTCTCCGCTCTCCGGGGGTCTTCTCCGCTCTCCGGGGGGGCTTCTCCGGACTCCGGGGGGCTTCTTCCATCTTCTCCCCTCTTCCGCTCTTGACTCGGCGAACCCCGGTTCTTCTGCAGCTCTCCAGTGCCTTCTTCTTCAGCGCTGGCTGCCTGCTATGTTTGTGTGTTAGCTCGATTTCAAACAGGCAGCCGGCGCGGTCTTCTGTGACGCCAGGGTCTTCTGGTCTTCTGTTCTTCCGATGTTGCCTCGTCGCCTGTTGTCGCTGCAATGATGGAAGCGCGCCTTGCATCCCATTTATATAGGCATCACCGTCCCATCATGCTCCGGCAGGTACCCACGTGGTGGGTGCACGTGGGTAGGCACCCACCACGTGGGTACCTACCGGAGCATGATGGGACGGTGATGCCTATATAAATGGGATGCAAGGCGCGCTTCCATCATTGCAGCGACAACAGGCGACGAGGCAACATCGGAAGAACAGAAGACCAGAAGACCCTGGCGTCACAGAAGACCGCGCCGGCTGCCTGTTTGAAATCGAGCTAACACACAAACATAGCAGGCAGCCAGCGCTGAAGAAGAAGGCACTGGAGAGCTGCAGAAGAACCGGGGTTCGCCGAGTCAAGAGCGGAAGAGGGGAGAAGATGGAAGAAGCCCCCCGGAGTCCGGAGAAGCCCCCCCGGAGAGCGGAGAAGACCCCCGGAGAGCGGAGAAGACCCCCGGAGAGTGGAAGAAGAAGCCCCCCCTGGTAATTGAGCTAATAACGAAGACAGGGGGGGCCTCCGGAGCAGAATAATAAAATATTTTAAAAAGCCTTGTGTTGTGTGTTTACTACATTTTACTTTTTGCCTACAGGTGAATGGATAGGGGTACGATGTACCCCATATCCATTCACTTAGGGTGGGGGGCCGGTATCTGGGGGCCCCCTTATTAAAGGGGACTCCCAGATTCCGATAAGCCTCCGCCCGCAGACCCCGACAACCAATGGCAAGGGTTGTCGGGAAGAGGTCCTGTCCTCATCAACATGGGGACAGGGTGCTCTGGGGTGGGGGGGCCCGCAGTGCGCCCCCCTGCCCCAGAGCACCCAACCCCCCATGTTGAGGGCATGCGGCCTGGCACGGCTCAGGAGGGGGGGGGGACGCTCGCTCGTCCCCACTCCCTTCCTGGCCGGCCGGGTAGCGTGCTTTGGATACGGGTCTGGTATGGATTGTAGGGGGACCCCCTACGTCAATTTTTCGGCGTGGGGGGGTCTCCTTACAACCCATACCAGACCTAAGGGCCTGGTATGCTCCTGGGGGGGGAACCCATGCCGGTTTTTTCTTTGAAAATTGGCATGGAGTTCTCCCTCTCAGGAATGCATGCTGTCATTTTTTTTTATAATTAATTGTTTTCCCGGCGCGTCTTTTTTTTTCACCCGTCGCAACTTTAGTGTCCCGTCGAAATTCTCAAAGCCGACCGGCGTTAATTACGTTCGCGCGCTGCACGTCGGGAAAATGACGTCACACGCATGCGCAGTACGGCCGGCGCGGGAGCGCGCCTCATTTAAATTTAAAACGCCCCCAGGAGAGGAGGACCGCCTTACGACGGCGGCACTTAAGTTACACAGCGTGTAATTTCTACCTAAGTGCTTTGACGATCAGGCACTTAGGTAGAAATTTTAAGTCAGTGTAACTTAACTGCTGAAATTTAAGTTACGCACAGTTTTTGAGAATTTGGCCCATGATTTCTATCATGCATCTCCTTGTTCCCCCCCATACAGGTAATAATTATAAGTGTCTAGAGACAAAGCCTACCAAGCCTGCAGCATTTGCAGCTAGGGACAGAAGCTGTCTAATGTATAGGAGGGGGGCATGCCATAAAATTCTAATCTCTCTCTGACTTTGACATATATCCGCATTGTTGGGCTAAACCACTGAATTAGAGGTTTGTGCTTGAAATTCTTTGAAAAGTTTTCAAGGTCCAAATTCTAGTTCAACAGCCACCTCCACATGTATCTTTTACTGAGTTACATTGAGTTGTAAACAACCTTGAAGATTTCTACATTTCTGATAGTTGAAGAGAGACATATTCCAGGTAGTCTAAAAATAAATTGGAATTTTTCTTATAGAGTGACATAGAATAAATAGGAGGGGCAATTGTCAAGGCTGCAATTCAAATGTCTGCCTGTTTGTCAAGTACAATAAACATAAGCAATAATCAGAGATAATAGCACAAGCCGCTTTGGTGGTTCACAACAGCCAAATGAAATCTTTAATTTAGTAATGCCAGTGGAACTTTTCTATCCCAAGATGTATATTTATGTATGTCATAGGAAGAAATAATAGAAGTAAAAACCTAATAAATGTCACTGGGTCTTATTTTTTTCATATAAGACCTTTTATATGTAAATGTGCTTCCTGGTCCAGAAAATCAAAATGTCATTGATTTGGACTCTGATGCTTTTCCAGAAATTTTTCTCCACAAAGTTTATGTATGGGATATATTATCAGTTTTTATTTCACCTCATTCACTTACAGTCTGAGCAATTTACAGCACTGTACAAATCTGATAGATTTACAGATTTTTTTTAGACGTGTAATTGTGGCACATTAAGCTTTTATGCAAAGTAAGTCTCTTTTTTAAATGGTAGTCCTATTAAAGGATAAGCACACTTTAACACATGCAACTAATTAAAAAAAAAGATGACACAAAGGTTAAGAAACAGCATATATTACACCTTACCTATCCGATGATTTTTGTGAAGTTTCTTCATTGGCTGGATATGGATGTTGCCATGACAACCATTTTAAAGTCCTGACATTCCTTTCATGGCTCCTATGGCAAAACTGCTATCTAAAGATATGAGGAGACGTATACTTAGGAGAGGGTTGCACACAGCCTTTATTTTTATTTTTCTATTTCTTTACCACCCATGTACTGTATAAAGGGATTGATCAAACATGCCAACAGTCCTAGTCCACATCTAAGATCAATGAAGATAGAGATTATATTGTTGGAAAGGTGTGTGCCCACATCCCTACTCTAATACATACAGGTGAAACTCAAAAAATTTGAATATCGTGCAAAAGTTCATTTATTTCATTAATGCAACTTAAAAGGTGAAACTAATATATGAGATAGACTCATTACATGCAAAGCAAGAAAGTTCAAGCCGTGATTTGTCATAATTGTGATGATTATGGCTTACAGCTCATAAAAACCGCAAATCCACAATCTCAGAAAATTAGAATATTACATGCAATCAATAAAACAAGGATTGTACATAGAACAATATGGGACCTCTGAAAAGTATAAGCATGCATATGTACTCAGTACTTGGTTTGGGCCCCTTTTGCAGCAATTACTGCCTTAATGCGATGTGGCATGGAAGCGATCAGCCTGTGGCACTGCTGAGGTGTTATGGAAGACCAGGATGCTTCAATAGCGGCCTTCAGCTCTTCTGCATTGTTCGGTCTCATGTCTCTCATCTTTCTCTTGGCAATGCCCCATAAATTCTCTATGAAGTTCAGGTCAGGCGAGTTTGCTGGCCAATCAAGCACAGTAATCCCACAGTAATTGAACCAGGTTTTGGTGCTTTTGGCAGTGTGGGCAGGTTTCAAGTCCTGCTGGAAAATGAAGTTAGCATCCCCATAGAGGTCGTCTGTGGAAGGAAGCATGAAGTGCTCAAAAATCTCCTGGTAGACGGCTGCGCTGACCCTGGACTTAATGAAGCACAGTGGACCAACACCAGCAGATGACATGGCTCCCCAAATCAACACAGACTGTGGAAACTTCACACTGGACTTCAAGCTTCTTGCAATGTGTGCCTCTCCATTCATTCTCCATACTCTGGGTCGGTGGTTTCCAAATGAGATGCAAAATTTGCTCTCATCAGAAAAGAAGACTTTGGACCACTGAGCAAAAGACCAGGTCTGTTTTTCTTTAGCCCAGGTAAGACACTTCCGACGTTGTTTGTTGTTCAGGAGTGACTTGACAAGAGGAATACGACATTTGAAGCCCATGTCCAGGATCGGTCTGTGTGTGGTGGCTCTTGATGCAATTGACTCCAGCCGCTGTCCACTCCTTGTAAAAGTCCCCAATACTTTTGAATGGCCCTTTCCTGACAATCCTCTCCAGGCTGCGGTCATCCCTGCTGCTTGTGCACCTTTTTCTTTCACACTTTTCCCTTCCACATAACCTTATATTAATGTGCTTTGATACAGCACTTTGGGAACATCCAACTTCTTTTGCAATTACCTTTTGAGGCTTTCCCTCCTTATGGACGGTGTCATTGATGGTTTTCTGCAAAACTGTCAGGTCATCAGTTTTTCCCATGATTGTGATTCCTACTGAACCAGACTGAGAGACCATTTAAAGGCTCAGGAACCCTTTGCAGGTGTTATTGCTTATATAGCTGATTAGAGTGGGACACTTTAAGCCAAGAATATTGCACCTTTTCACAATATTCAAATTTTCTGAAATTGTGGATTTGGGGTTTTTATGAGCTGTAAGCCACAATCACCACAATTATGACATATCACGACTTGAACTGTCTTGCTTTGCATGTAATGAGGATATCTCATATATTAGTTTAATCATTCAAGTTGCATTAGTGAAATAAATGAACTTTTTCATGATATTAAAATTTTTCGAGTTTCACCTGTATAAACACAACCCATTAAGTGGGATTTTTAAGGGCAAGCGAGTACACAATTGTATAAAGAAATGCAAATATCTTTATTGATACATATTAAAATAGTATGAAAGTTTAAAAAGGAAACAATAATGCAGTCACAATGACGGTTATGTACATTATACCAGGAAACCATACAACTCTGTCGGTGAAAAACATTATGCTGACAGAGATACCCAATGCTTTTCAAACGTAATGCTTTACATTCTTCTTCAGGGGTAGGTGTTGTCAAATATATATCTCTCTATAATGTGAAGTTATGTAATTAAAGGGTTAGTAAAGGATTTTTTTTCCTTTAAAATAACAAACATGTCATACTTACCTCCACTGTGCAGTTCGTTTTGCACAAAGTGGCACCGATCCACGTCTTCTGGGGTCCCTCGGCCGCTGTCTCTGGTCCCTCCCACAAGTACTGATCACAGTCATGCGAGAGAGCTTGCATGGTGGTGAGTAATTGCGGGCGCGCTCCCGTGATACAGTGAGCGGCCATAGCCACTCGGCCAATGGCTGCGCTGCTCTCAATCCATCCGCTCTAGCCAATCAGTGGCCAGGCTGAGCAGCGAAGATGATATCGGGACCGCGCGCGGGACTTTTGAGGGGTCAGGTAAGTAAAACGGGGGCTCGGGGGGGTCCGGCGTCATCAGATGTTTTTTCACCTTAATGCATAGATTGCATTAAGGTGGAAAAAAAATTCTTTACAACTCCTTTAATTATCATATATATATATATATATATATATATATATATATATATATATGTATTTATATATATATATATATATATATATATATATATATATATATATATATATATATATATATATATATATAGTTACATAGTAGGTGTGGTTGAAAAAAGACACAAGTCCAACCTATAGCACAGAACTATAATATCCCAGATAGTTACTAACCCCAGTGGGTATGGCACATAATAAGGGTGATCACATCAATTAAAATCACCAAGGAACAATTTGATGTTGCCTGTGTAGCGCTACCCCCGGAGGAGCCGCTGATTAGATTTGGGATCGGCGTTTTTAAGCTACCTCTATACTGTGTCTAGGGGTGATGATGGTGTTGAGAGCAATAATAGAATGTCCAGGACCGTTGGTTGACGTTTTCAAATGCTTTATTTTCCCAGTCAAACACGACCAACATGTGAACTTGAGGTAGACAGGATAGGTTGGTGAAGGTAGAGCAACTTCACAGTATCAGGCTATGGATAATAAAGGCAATCCTGCCCTCTGTAAATTTGTATTCGTCCACGTCGCCACTCCAGCCGGAATGGGTAAAGTGCCCCCTGGACAGACCTCTCTCACAGGCCTGGCAGCCAGAGTGCCACTTAAAACTTCTGGGAAAGGAAATAAGTCTCTGCCACAGACTTGGCTCTAATTAAGATGTCCAGATGAGACCTCTGCCACAGGCCTAGTGCTTGGAAGTTAGGACGGTAGAGCAAATCCTCCCAGTATGTCTTTGGGGTCACCGACTGACAGCTTGAATGTGACCTGTCAGTGTCTGGTGCCCAGATCCCTGGTGGTTCGTTCAAGCCCTGTTGGATCACCTGCCTCCGGGTTCTCCTCAGACCAATCCCCCATCGAACAGCACCCAGCTTAAGATCTTCTCAATAGAAGTGGGGACCCAGTAAGTCACTGGGGCCCCTCTGTAGTATTAGTTGCTCCGGGCTATGAGAGCCCAGAGTCAGGAACTCTGCGTAGCACGTGACCCCGGCCAGGTAGGTCATAGTGGTGGGGCCCGTGATGTGCGCACACCCTGGTGGGTGCCGCACCTGGAACCAGGAACCCGCGAAGAACCCCGAACAATGGCCTCCACCACAGAAATACCCCTCCCCAGCATGCCCCGCGAGGAAAAACTCCTCAAACCGGTTGCTGCAAGGAAGCGGCTCCGCCTGGACCACTCTGGTGCCGCCCAGAGATGAGACTGCATCTCTGGGGCACAGACTGACCCACAGGACAATTCCAGATTTGGCGACAAATAAAAGAATGAGAGCAGCATAACTCTCTCATTCTCCCACTACATTTGAATATAGCACCTGTACGAAAGTACACAGGCGCTACACCTGCTTTTAGAAGTCTGTCAGAGAGAGGGGAGGGAGGGAAAGTGTCTCTTTTCCATTGGAGATGCCCAGTAAGGTCAAAGCCCCTGGTGAGTCTATAGTTCAAGACAGGTTATTCCACACAGTGCTTATTATTGAAAAAGAGGCTTACGTCTCATGGGTGATATGGCCAGCCAGTTAGATTAAAAAAATCTATTAAAAATAGAGTTTTCCAAAAGAGTGACTATGAGAAAAAAGAAGAACGAGAATATTATTATGTGTATTTTTTTTAAACAATATGTTTATTGAGTTATATAGGAAAAACAGGGATAAACAAATACAATGTAACATGGTACACAGTGCAAACACATGGTTGAAGGATGACAAGTAATAAACATCCATGGGTATACGAGAGCAAAAAGTACTTACATTACATACAGTAAAATATCCACTAAAGTTATAAGGGACAAAATTAGTTGAGACTTAATTTAGTTCATCCACCACACCACATGCAAATGGTGACTCCACTCCCCAAATAAAGTTGCCTTGTACTCTCATGCTCGCCAAATAAGCATCAACCGACACAGGGTTAAATCATCCATCCATCTCCCATCCATAATGTTGATCCCATGGAAAAATCCACATATAAAGGAACAAAGTGCTACAATAGTGAGGACCCACTGCAGCAGTGTGAGACATGAAAAACATGGTCACTGCAAACTCAGCGTGTAGTAGTATTTCACCCACACCAGAATCCTCACCGCCGGAACGTCACTTCCTGTATTACTTCCTCCTATCATAAGTAAATGGCCAAATATCAGCCTAATTATTATTTTTTAATAGTATATGTGGTTTATTTTTATTAACATTTTTATTAACATTTTTATAACATTATATTAATAGATGATAAAATAACTAAATAAAGGTAAAATATAGGGAACCCATTCCGAATTATAGGCTTGAAAGCCCATCAATAATTTATATATTTACATTTTAAAATGTAATAGAAAAATCCACTTAGTTTCTCTTTGTGATAAGTCTCTAATCCGATTAGAACCCTTCCACGATGGGAAGACACAGTCTATCCCAAAAAATTATAATAACATAGGATCTTGATTATGTTTCTCTCTAAAGTAAAAGGACACACTATGCTTTTTAAACCCTTTCTTTATATTGGCTACATGTTCAGCAATACGAATCTTGAGAAGTCTTTTAGTTCTCCCCACATAATACAAGCCACACATGGACACTACAATAAATACACCATATATGAAGTATTACATGTGAGAAATGAATCTATGGAAAACTATTTATTATCAATGATGGTAATAGTGGAGATACCGCTATTACTCGTTTTTACCATTCTACATAAAATGCATTTTCTGCATGGGTAAAATCCTTTTAAATTAATATGAATTTGTTGTTGACCAGGTGGATCTAAAATCTTTCTTACCACCTGGTCTCCAAAATTTGGGGCATTTCTATATATACATTTTGGATGATTAGGAAGGACCAGACCTAAATCCTTATCCATGCATAGGATATACCAATATTTTTTTTAAATCTCTTCAATTTACCTATGTTGATAATAGAAGTTAGAAATGAACCCCCTCTGGTGTTGGTCCGAGGGTAACTGTTGATCTTTCTTAACAAGGCTTTGGGATCTTGGTATATTAGCTCCTTCATCAATTGTTTTATCCAGAGCATCCTCCCTATAACCTTTTTGTAAGAATTTCTCTTTAAGGATATTGGCCTGTATGAGTAAGTCTTCCTGCTTAGTACAGTTACGTCTAACCCTCTGTTACAAGTTCATTACCACATCTCTCAATAGTGACATCCAGAAGATTAACTGTATTGTCACTTCATTCATAATCTAATTGTATGTTGTTATCATTATGGTTTAAGTGAGATATAAATTCAAGTGCAGATTCCTTTGATCCCTCCCAAATAATTAGGAGATCATCAATAAATCTTCGATAGAACCTCAATTGAGGTTTATGTCTATTAAAGACAGTCAACCTGCTGGGAATAAAAATGGCCATGGTACCAAAAATAATTGTGTGAAATGCAAAAATCTAGTACCTTCACAAAAAAAAACATTTCTGAGAATGTGGGAAGTCATCCCTTTTATTTAGATCCCAATTTAATGCCAACAACGCATCATCATGCTGAATGATTGTGTAAAGTGAAGATACATCTGCAGTCGTATTCGGATCAACCCTTAATTCCTCCAGTGACCGCAGAAGATCCGTATTATCTTTCAAATAAGCTTTTGTCACCCTTACACTCGGCTGCAGGAACTTGTCCAAGTATTCTCCCAACCTAGATGCAACAGATCCAAAGCCATATACAATTGGCCATGCAGGAGGTAGTTGTGCATTCTTATGAATTTTAGGTAGTGTTTAAATTACAGGAATTCTACATGCACTAGGATTAAGGTATATTTTTTCTTTAGAATGAATCGCTTTAGTTCTAAAACCTCATTCAACTAAAGAGTTCAATTGAGTTGTTTAAGATTCCGTAGGATCAGCCACCAATCGTTTGTATGTGGATCCATCTCCCAGTAAACCTAATATTTGATTTTGATAGAAGGTGTTATCCATTATGACCACCCGACCCCCATTATCTGCTGATCTTATGATTGTGTCCTTCCTTTCCTCTAATAATTTAATTATATCTTTAATATAATCTGGATTAACTTTTTTCTTCAGAATTTCTCCTTCAATATCTTTCAAATACCAGGTTCTTAAATACCTCAATATGATGGTTGTTAAAATCTGGTGGATAAAAATAGATTTATTCTGTAGCCCACTATCAATTGGTTTCAAAATAGTGATCCCTCTATTGGGCAATCCTGCTGGGTGACTTCATATTTAAAGTGCGTATTTATTTATGTGTATAAACTTCAAATGTATTCATATTTTTTGGGGGGGCACATTTAAGACCCAAATTCAGTATATTAAGTTATTTCCACTTTACTCACATTATAAATCTCAGCATTTAAGTGTCGCTCCTTCTTTTTCTTGGATTGTTTTCATCTACCTGCCTGCAACCTCTCCATCTCCTCGATATGGAACCATCTCCTTGTGTGGATAATGGGGACATATATTTCTTCCTCCTCGGTTATTTGGAGGATGGAAATGCTGCCTCTGGTTTCTTCCCCCTCTCCCCCCATTCCCCTGAAATCCTAAAAAAGATTAAGGTTGAAAATAACCCTCATCCTGTTCATAATGTACAAGATTTTTTTTTCATCTGTTTTGCACAGGTACCTGAAATCTTGGATCAGGGTATTCATTTGGGGGGGGGGGGGGGGGTTAATGCTATTGCTGGTAATTCTGTTGAAGGCCATAATTATGATGTTGGTTAGCAACTCCATGTGGGGGCTGTCTGGGAGACCACATGGAGATGGTCTAGGAAACTGGTATCCACCACCATAATGTGTTCCTCGATCTTGCTGGGGCGATTTAAGCAAGGTTTTATGGGCATGTTATTCCCTCCAGAATTATGGGGGCCCTTGCAGCATCATTTGGAGTGACATTAGCTTTAGAAGTATCCCTTTGTTCTTCCCCATTGCTCTCTCTATTTTGGATATCTGTACCTTCTATACCTATGTTTTGCCATAAATATATATTATTTGTTTTAAAATCATTAGCAACTCTATTACATTTCTTAACCTTCTTTTTTTGGGTATCCCGATCTACCTTATCAAGTTTTTTTCTTCATATTATTATTAAAATATTTGAAAAAAATTGGATTCATGAATGGGTTCCAACTTACTTTGTAATTCACTAATTTTATTTTTAAGTCTCTCCAATTTAATTGTTTTCCTTTTCATAACTAATGCCTGGAGTTCTCTCCCAGTTCTATTGAAGAACTCAAGCCATTCATCCATTAACTTTTTATAATTTAAATCATCTTGAGGGGACACCTCCCATCTCAAGCTTCTACAAATAAGGTTTTCTATAAGATAATGTTCAAAGGTCAATACATCCCACCAGGTTTTCACCTGTTTTTCAAGTGCATTCTCCAGAGATTTCCACATCCCTGCGTGATCATCATCACATTCAGTCATCACATGATTTGATAAAAAAATTGATTAAATTGGTTATTAGACAAGAAATTGATGACCTCCATGGCAACACATGATTAATATAAAAATAAAATAAAATCAAAGGGTCCAAAGTTTTGTCCACCCACACTGAAGATCCCACCACTGCGCCAGGATAATAAAACACAAGTCAAATAATGAAGCTGCCACTTAAATAAACACATGGTAATAAATCTACCATAAAAACTACTAAAGTAAATAGTGGCGCTGTAAATAAACCAATAAATAAATAATAATAACTGATTAAATCACCCAGTGACAAGTGATAAATGACAAAAACAAAGTCCAATGACTAAATAAGTGCTTCAAATGTAGCGGTGAATAATCAATGAAGATTCAAAATTAGTTGAGAGCAGACTTAATTTAGTTCATCCACCACACTATGGGCAAACGATGACTCCACTCCTCTCTGGGTGTCCAATCGCCAAATGAAGTTGCCTTGCACGCTCATGCTCACCAAATAAGCATCAACCCACACAAGGTTAAATCATCCATCAATCTCACATCCATAATGTTGATCTCATGGAAAGATCCACATATAAAGAAACAAAGTGCTCCAATAGTGCAGTAGCGTTTGATCAAAATGTATTACAATTCAGACAAAGAAAAAAAACATTTAGAAGGGAAATCGAAGTCGACTGGGGGTTTATGATGGATACCTTACGAAGCATAGGTCTGGGACCAAAATTTATGAAGTGGGTAAGGAATCTGTATTGCCATCCGACGGCTAGGGTGAAGGTCAATGAGAGTGTGTCGTCGGTGTTTGAAATGAAAAATGGAACCAGACAGGGTTGCCCACTCTCGCCCCTCCTATATGTAATAACACTGGAACCACTACTAGTAAAATTCCGGGAAAATCCGGATATAGGGGGGGGTGAGAGTGGGCGACGATGAACACAAGGTGTCGGCGTACGCAGACGAAATACTCCTATATTTGACCAAACCTAGAGTTGCACTGCCCAATGTCATAAAGGAAATAAAAAGATACGGTGAACTTTCTAATTTTAAAATAAACCCGATAAAAACGGTAATCCTGAATTTGGGTATAGGCAAAAAAGAAGCTGAAGAATTGCAGAAAGAATTTCCATTTACGTGGGAAAAAGAATCTATAACATACTTAGGAATTAAGATCACACCTGCAGTGGAAAAACTTTGTCTGGCCAATTTTGTTCATTTAATAAATGAAATTAAACAAGATTTGAAAAGACTGGCAAGGACACCTATCTCCTGGATCGGTAGGATCAACGCTTTTAAAATGATGATACTACCGAAAATAACCTATAAATTCCAAATGCTCCCTATAAGAATACCACAAAGTTTTTTTTTAAATAATTAAAACAGTAATCCTGAAATATATTTGGGCAGGCAAAAAGGCTAGAGTAAGCTATACACTGTTGAGTATGAAAAAAAAAAGTGGTGAGTTGGCGCTCCCTGACATAAAAAGATATTATTATGCCGGAATATTAGCAAGGTTAGTAGAATGGACAAATACACACACTAAAGAGAAGTGGGTACAGATGGAAGACACACTAAGTTTGACACAATTAAATAGGAATGTTTGGATACCACCGAAAAATAGGAAATTGGGCACAGATACACACAGCATAACAAAGAATGTATTTAAAATATGGGACACAGTATTTAGACGAGAAAAATGGGAGTATAACTCCCGATTGATCCCATTAGCAGGCACAGATTTTTGTTACACCAGGCAATAGGACACGGTTGGGAAAGTAATTAGGCGGGAAAAAATTAAAAGCTATTGTCACACGCGGAAAAATAAAAGCAAGACAGGACATAAAAACGGGAGAAGGCGATCAGCACTTAAGTGATTGGGAGTATTTTCAGTTGAAACACTTTGTGAGCACTTTACCACAGCCAATACGGGATAACAAAACATTAAACCCAATAGAAAAGATATGCAGCATGGATAAGCCATTAATACATGGCATATCATTGGTATATGGAATATTAACAGATTTTGAGACCCAGGAGATATTGCCATTTGTAGAAAAATGGGGAAATGATATGGGTAAAAAGATCGACAACTCACAAATGATAGGTGCAGTGTATAACTATGCTTCAGACATAACTACCATTGAAGCCAATTATAAGTGTATGGTACGTTGGCACCTGACCCCAGTAAGAATGTGTAAAATACATTCAAACAACTCAGACCTCTGCTGGAGGAATTGTAAGCAAAAGGGAACAACAATGCATATCTGGTGGGACTGCCCGAGAATAAAAGAATATTGGGAAGAAATTTTAGAAGATACGGAAGAAATAACAGGGGAGAAGATCTTACGTAATCCTATGACTTGTCTATTTCACGGAACAAATAAAGTAAAAAAACAGTATGGAATAACTTTAGTCCCGGTATTACTAAATGCAGCTAAGAGCCTAATCCCAAAAAATTGGCTACACCCAAAAAGGCCATCAATAAAAGAGTGGATAGAGAGGGTCGATTATATAGCAGAAATGAAGTACCTCGCTCGAGGGGAGATAGGAGGAGAGGACAGATCCAGAGAGGTGTGGGAGAAATGGAAAGTTTTTAAATCATCTGAAAAATTTGTACAAGGTATGACAGATATTGATAGGTGAGAAAATAAAAAAAAACGATAACAGCATTAAGGCACACAGATCCGGGTGGGAGGGAGGGGAGGGAGGAAAAAAAAAAAAGAGAGGCTAGTAACTATATTAAATCATAAAATGTCCGTGAAAAAAAAAAGATAAACGTTGCATTTGCACCAGAAAAGAATATAAATATATCAAAAAGAGGAAAAATATAATAATAATAAAAAAAAAAGAAGAAATAACCACATATGATGCGAAGCCATAAATGAGACGCTATGAGCGGTTATACCGTGAGCAAGTCTCCCTGTCCTCTGTCGGGGAAGTCCTTTCTTGGCGAAGTCTGAAGTGAAAAAAAAAAAGAAGGGAAATCGAAGGAAAAGGTTAGTGAACCAACAATGCACTAGCTTAAAGGAACCTATTTAAAAAAAAAAAAAATACCTTTACAACCTCTTTAAATTAAATGAATTACACATGTGATAGATCCACTGCAGCAGTGTGAGACTGGCAAAATATGGTAACAGAGAACTCAGCGTGTAGTAGTATCTCACCCACACCGTAAACGTCACATCCGGAACATCATTTTCGGTATTGCGTCTGATGTCACTATTGGGTACCGTACAGCCACTTCCTGACACATTTTGTCATCACAATTTCCTCCTGGGATTGGCTGTATGGCTCTGTAACCTCCCTTTTGTAATTTCCCATATGCGAATGGTAATTACTACCCCATCAGCAGGGATGTCAGCAGGAGTATGTACAGGTGATAGTCGATGCCCAATACCTCATATGGCACGTCCGTGCCAAACACCCAGGATCCAGCCATGACAGCTTCATATACCGTCAAAGCAACATCCCAAGAGAATTTGAACAGAACGTGTATGGGGACAGCTGGCTGGTTAGTGAGTGACATGGGTGTCAGGTAGGACTGCCCCCCCCCCATGATGCAGACATCACGAGGGGCACATGCATGACTAACATCCTCCTGTCTTTTCCCTTTCAGGTGACTCTGCATATGCACTTGGACCCCATCTCATGACTCCATTCCGGAACCCCCAAACCCCAGGAGAGGAAAACTACAATGCTGCACACATACGTACCCGTGCAGTGGTGGAACGCACCTTTGGCCTCCTGAAGTCCCGTTTCCGATGCCTGGAAAAGTCTGGGGGTACCCTGTTGTATTCCCCAAACTTTGTGTGCCAGATCATCGGTGCATGTTGCATGCTGCACAACTTTGCAGTGAGAAGGGGCCTGGAGATTGACATACATGATGACCTGACCCCCCAACCAGACAATCCCCCCCCTTACCAACTCTACCCGGTCTACTGAGGGAACAGCAGCCAGGAGACGCCTCGCAGAAGGCATCTTTGCACAGTAAACACACACATTAATCATGGCACAATGAGAATGCATGCATGCACACCACTGTGGTCCCTAGCACACACAACCCACATCCTCATCGAATTGGATTAGACCGAAGTACCCCGCATGGTACTAGGGAGCAGCAACGCCCCGCCAAGGCTCCAATTATGTCACTGTGCATTCATACACCATTCACATGGACCTGGGATCACTTCTCCCTGGTCCTGGGGATCCCTACTCCACCAAAAATGAGGGTGACACCCTTTTTTCAGCAGGAATGTCACCCCCATATTCATACCCCACATTCATACACAAATATAACAAATCATAATCACAGTAGAATTCCAAAAAACAAAAACAAAAAAATCAAAAGTACACCCAAAATTAACAGCGGCGTGAGCTATGCCTGGGCCGGCCACGGCCATGGCCACGGGCCCTCAGGGGAGACTCATGGGGGGGAAGCAGGGGAAGGAGGAGCCTCCCCTGGTGGCTGTCCATCTGCTGGCCTGCCCTCCAAGGCCACGGCTATTCTGTTCAGGCCCACAGTGAGGGCTGCCGTATTGGCCTGGACAGCCTGGGTATTGGAGTGGACAGCCTGGGTCAGGGCACTCACCTCCAGGGCCACGCCTGCTGTGGCGGTCTGCAGGTCACAAAAACAAGTTATGACCGCCAACGAGTTTGTGCCCACATCATTCAGGGAGTCTTTTATGGAGCCCAGGCTGTCCTCCATCTGGGCCAAAGTCCGGGTGACCTGACCCAGATGTTGGGTCTGACGGGCCTGGTCCTTCCGCAGATTTGCAGGCAGAAACTCGGCCACCCCCTGGTCTTCTGGGTGGCCTTCCTGCCTGCAGATGAGGCTTGTGGCCTGGGAGGAGGGGAGAGAGAGACCCTTGGGGGGGGAGCCCTGTTGGGTGAGGAGAGGGAGGGGCTACCCCTGATGGAGGCCTGACTGCTGTCAGCCACAAGGGGAGCCACATCCAAAAGCCCAACACCTACTACAATCTCCTACTTCAATAAATCTTTACTCTAACACTACTACACTAACCAACAAACAGCCACAGACAACAGAACAAAAGCACCTTACTTCAGGAAGGGGAACACAGGGATGTACTTTTGCAATGGAAGGGCGTTTGTCTGGGGCTATTTATACACAGGGCATATCTCACTAAGTATGCTTGGCCTATTTCCTATCTCACTGATTGCACCGGGCTGAGTTCTGAGCATGCCCAGTGAGGTGCATATTCATGCGCGCATGCGCAGTACGGCCGGCCCTTCATTTGCATGGGGTCACGGCTCATTTCAATGGAGCACGCCCACTTCCTTCCCACTTTCAATTACCCCGCCTTACGCCTCGGAATTTACGTTACACTGGCGCAAATTTGGGCGCAAATACTCTGTGGATACGGCACTTACGTCACAAAATTAAGCCGCCGTAACGTAAATGACATGCGTTATGATGAACTAAATATGCGCCGCTCTACGTGAATCTGGCCCACTATGCTTTTTAAATCCATTGGCTACATGTTCAGCAATACGAATCTTGAGAAGTCTTTTAGTTCTCCCCACATAATACAAACCACATAGACGCCACAATAAAAACACCATATGTGAAGTATTACATGTGATAAATGAATCTATGGAAAATTATTTATTATCAATGTTGGTAATAGTGGAGATACCCCTATTACTAGTTTTTACTGTTCTACATAAAATGTATTTTCTGCATGGGTAAAATCCTTTTAAAACAATATGATTTTTTGTTGACCAGGTGGATCTAAAATCTTTCTTACCACCTGGTCTCCAAAATTTGGAGCCTTTATATATATAAATGTTAGATGATTAGGAAGGACCAAACCTAAATCCTTATCCTTACCTAGGAATAGGTTCCCTATATTTTATCCTATCTTATTTTAGTTATTTTATAAGTTATTAATATAATGTTATAGTAAATATGATTTTTTTTAATAGTATATGTGGTTTATTTTTATTAGGAGTTGTAATTGATGGCAGTTGCCTTTGTTGTGTGCTGAACAGTATGTTAACTATGCTGTTATTTGGTAATTTACTTATGCTAATACTTATTGCTCTTCAAATGAATTTGTGCTGAGTAAAGACTGTGCATATCATGGCTGCGGGGACACTCAGCGCATATGCTGATGGGTAGTCATCCCATTAGCATATGGTAAATTACAAAAGAGACCTGCCGTCCTGTAAGCCATTCCCAGGAGGAAGTTATGATAATGAAATGCGTCAACATATGTAACTGTGACCATATTTGGCCAGTCTCATGCTGCTACAGTGGCTCTATCACGTGTGTAATTCATTTAATTTAATGTGAGTGCAACATTTAAAGCTTTTTAACTTTAATACATTTTGATCAAACGTTACTGCACTATTTTTCTTTATATGTGGATCTTTTCATGGGATCAACATTATGAATGGAAGATTGATGGATGATTTAATGCTGTGTGGGTTGATGCTTATTTGGCGAGCATGAGAGTGCAAGGCAATTTCATTTGGTGAGTGGACACCCAGAGGGGAGTGGAGTCGCCATTTGCAAGTGGTGTGGGGGATGAACTAAATTAAGTCTGCTCTCTCAACTAATTTTTTTTTAATCTTCATTGATTATTCCCCATTACATTTGAAGGACTTATTTAGTCAATGGACTTTGTTTTTGTCATTTATCATTTATCATTTATCGTTATTGTTAATTTATTTATTGATTTATTTTACAGCGATACTATTTACTTTAGTAGTTTATATGGTAGATTTATTATCATTTGTTTATTTAAGTGGCAGCTTCATTATTTGACTTGTATTATCCTGACTAGTGGTGGGTGGATGAAACTTTGGACCCTTTGATTTTAAGATAAGTGTTAACTCATACGCTCCATGATTTAGAGAAGTTTGCAAATTTGAGGGCATTGATTGCTAAAAGGAGTTCAAAGGTGTAATTAGAATTGACTATGGTCACTAATTCTGAGATATTGGGAGATAAAGTTGTTTTCCACTTCTTGAGGATAGTCAACCTGGCTTTGGGTGACTATGGGTTGGTATGAGGGAGGGTAGCGGTTGATACCAATGTTAAGCAGGGCCAAGGCAGGTTGTGGTTTAATTAGAATACCCGTACAAAGTGAAAAGTTGTTGGAATACACAAGTCCAAAAGCTAGTGAGACTAGTACATCTCCATAGAACATGCATGAGATTCCCAACTTGCCCACATTCTTGCAAGCACAGGAGATAGAGGAGGAGAATTTAGCTAGCCTAAATGGTGTATAGTATCATCTATTGGTAATTTTGATTGTCATTTTGTGGTGGCTAGTGCAGTTTGATGCTTTAGCAATGGAACTAAAAGTGGTACGCCACTGTGCTGGTGAAAATTATGGGCCTGATCCACAAAAACCCTGCCTAACTTAATTTTTCCCGTTTAAGTTACACCGCCGCAAAATCTCTACCTAAGTGCCCGATCCACAAAGCACTTACCTAGAAATTTTGAGCAGTGTAACTTAAATCCGTCCGGCGCAAGGCGTTCCTAATTTAATGGGGCGAGTCCCATTTAAATTAGGCGCGCTCCCGCGCCGGACGTACTGCGCATGCTCCCGACGTCATTTTCCCGACGTGCTTGCGCGGTTTTACGTTGCGCCCCGGGTTTTGAGAATCTCGACGGGCGTAAAAAAAAAAAACGAGTTGCGGCGGGAAAAAATTTTTTTTAAAAGAAAAAGAAAAAAAAAAAAGACAGCGACGCAGGATAGAAGGGTCTACTTTTACAAGGTGTAAACAGTTTAGGCCTTGATAAAGCAGCCCTAATTTTGCGACGGCAAACTAATACTTACGGAGAAAAAACGAAGCGTAAAAGCTTTGTGGATCTCCGTAAGTGCTAATTTGCATACCCGACGCTGGATTTCGATGAGAAATGCCCCCAGCGGCGGCTGCGGTACTGCATCCTAAGATCCGACAGTGTAAGTCCCTTACACATGTCGGATCTTCTGCCTATCTATGTGAAACTGATTCTGTGGATCAGTTCCATAGATAGAAACAGGGATACGACGGCGTATCAGTAGATACGCCGGCGTATCCCTTTTGTGGATCAGGCCCTTTGTGCCTAGGTCTAGTTCCCACTTTAACATGGGGTTGGTTTTGCTAAAGGTTATTTTGCCCTGCACAGTGTTATAAAGGAGGGACATCCCTCTTGTTATGCATAGGGTGGGTATAGAAGTCCCAGATGAGGGGTGGCATAGAAGGTACAGGTTGGGGATATTTGGCGATGAAGTATAAACGTCTTATACAGATGAAACTATGTGGTGCAAGAATGTGATATTTCTTGATTAACCCATCCAAGGAGTAAGAATTGCCTATGTAGAGGGCATTGGCCTCTTGAATACCATAATTAAACAGTGTTTTAACCGATAATAAAGGGATCCTGGCCTCAAAAATCTAAAGAGGAAATGAGACATAGGTAGGAGTCTTGGAGGACGACTTGTTGGTTGTGAGGTGTCTCCAGGATAGTAATGACGCTTGCATTGGCATGGTCAGGGCCTTGGAATCACATGGTTTCCAAGTGTCACTTAGGAGAAGTAAGAAAAGATCTTGAAAAGGTGTTATGTCTAGCTTGATGTCTACCCATAGGGGGGGTTCGGCTGAGGTGAACCAATGCTTGAGCTGATACAGGCGTACTGCCCAATTATAGTCTGTAATATCAGGCAAACCTGCTCCACCGAGTGATCTATGTTTGGTTAGTAAGAACATCTAGCCTTTCACCCCAGCCATACAAAGGACTTAAGGGATCTAGACAGAGATGTTATATAGTAATTGGGGATGAAAATCATCAGGAACCTAAAAACATAAATAATTTGAGGGAGAATGCTCATCCTAACTGCCACCAGTCTGCCACACCAAGATAGTTCAAACTTGGCAATGCGTTTAAGTTCCTTATTAATTCTGGAGATTAGGAGTTTGCAAATTGCAGCCGCCAGAGAGGTGGAGGAGGCAGTCAGGGTAATGCCACGGAAATTGACTCTGAAGTTAATGTTTGGTGGAGGTCTGGACCCCTAAGTCTAAATTAACTATTTTGTGGTGTTCACTTTATAGTAGGATATATGATTAAATTGGGAGAGAGTATGGGACACCTGTGGTAACGAGGGTTCAGGATTGGTCAAGAGAAAAATTATATCATCCGCAAGGAGATTTACCTCGGAATTTAAAACCAGTGATGCCTGGGTGAGAGTGGATTGCCTCAGCCAGGGATTCAATCATTCGATTGAGCATGGATTGGGACAGAGGACACCCCTGTCTAGTTCCGCTGGAAATGGTGAAAGGTTTCGATAGCAAACCAGATGTGTTCTGTTGTGTAGATGGCGTAAAGTATAAGGCCATAATGGCGGATAATATGTGGCCTTGGAACCCAAATTTCTCCAGGACCTTAGTCACATAGAGCCAGCGTACTCTGTCGGTCACCTTCTTTGCATCCACCGATATTCATTTTGTTGCGTCTGAGGTTTGCCTCCCACTGACAAACCTTTTGATCTTTCTTGATTGAAGTGGGTAAAACACACATCAAATGTTTTGCTAGCAGCTTAGTGTAAATTTTCACGTTTGTGTTCAGCAACAAAATCGGATGGAAGTTAACAGGTTTATTGGGGTCCTTACCTGGTTTGGGCAATGTAACCATTTGTGGATTTCAGCATCTCTGGGGGAAAGTGTGAGGTGTGCATGGCTTTGGCGAATACTACATTTACTTGTGGGATCAAAGTATTGGCAAACAATTTGTAGTATTCGTTTGGTAGGCCATCAGGTCCAGGGGCTTTACCGGTTGGTAGGGAATTATGTCTAAGGGCGTCTCCAGTGGAAAAGAGGCACAATTTCTCCCTCCCCTCTCTCTGGCAGACTTCTGACACCAGACAATGCAAAATAAAATTGTTCCTTGGTAATTTTATTTGATGTCACCCTTTCTATGTACCATCCCCACTGGGGTTAGTAACTATTTGGGTTATGATAGTTCTGTGCTATGATATATGTATAGATATGATAATTGATGATATTACTTTTCTATTATAGTGTTGTGGAAATTTTTATTATTGTATGTTGTCAGTTGTTCCCCAGTGTCGGTTTTGCTGTAATGCGCTCATGTGAGCGTATTCACACATAGAAGACCATTGGCGCAAACACCTTCCCATGGACACAGCAGATTTGCACGCTCCTTTTAGGGATGTTCATTTATGCCTCAGCAAGGGACTGGCCACTTCTTGTCGACTGCATTAAATGACTCCGAGCGAACAGATCTGCGTACATGGGAACTATAGCATAACTATATGAAAATTATGGTTATCTGATCCATGATTAAGTATGGTTTGCGGCAATGGCAGAAGTGAGTTGGTTTGCACACGGCTTTGTACAAAGTCATGCTTTCTAGTTCTTTTGTCTTGTCTCACAGAGAGCCTGACCCCTGTACCCAGCCGTTTGCACACATCACTGCTAGCATTCTATTTGAATATATACATGTCTGTGATTGATTCTTTTGAAAGAATACAAAGGGTCTGCTTGGCTGTTTTGTGAAGCCACCACCTTCTTCTGTTACTCATGTTGACACTATAAATAAAAGGGAGCAGGCTGGGAGCTATGATGAGAATAGGTGGTGAGGTCTCTTGACTCGAATGAGTGGCAGACCGAATGCATGGTGATTGAAACTTTTAGCTTAAAGATGGATTATTTCACTAAGATGAAGTGTGTGCTTACGAGCAGAGGCAGAATGGCGGTGTGCTCTGCATACAACCAATTTTGCCACGTCAATAGAAATATATATTTGACAACCACCAACCCTGAAGAAGATTGTAAAGCAAAAAGTTGGGTATCTCTGTCAGCATGATGTTATAGCTGACAGAGTTGTGTGGTTTCCTGGAGTAATGCACATTTTGACCGCATTATTGTTTTCTTTTTAAACTATTATACTATTTTATTATGTATCAATAAAGTGGTTTACATTATTTTATACAATTGTGTACTCGCTTTAAAAAAATCCCGCTAAGAGGGCTACGTTTACATCTAATCTAGATCAGAACAATTTAAGCCAGCCATCGACGGTTCGAATCTCAGACAGTTCAGCAGGGCAGGCTGAATGTACTCAAGCTGATTAATCAATCAACTTTGGTAAAACCAGCCTGCCGGATTTTATATGCCATTATTGCAAGCAGCTGTTATAGCCACTAGCAATAATCACTGTGCTCTCCCAGCTGGGATGGCTTCCCTGGTTGCAGGATAGAAATGTGTTCTGCCTTACCACACTTCTATGCTCCTAAACAATTTGCTCTAGTTTGGTGTTTTCTAATGTATAAAATGATTTACAATGCCTGTTTGCAAGTCCTTCTAGGCTCTTTTTTACTTCAATTAAATTTCAATGACAATCACAATATCGTGTCTAAATGCATTTGAGTCAATGGGAAAGGAGAAAATGTTTGGCGGGAAGGGCTTTAAATGGCTCCTAATGCTTAGGGAAGCTTCCTTTTGTAGCACTACACCCATAGGAGCTGCTAGATAGGATCTCTGGATGGGTCCCCTGTTCTTTGCCTAGACATGCTCAAGAACCTCAGCCCCGCTGACACATGGAGTTGAGTGTACAAACATACATTATCACAAGAAATCAGCAAAAGTTTTTGTAGCGAAATGTCCCACACTTCACTTAAGTGCTTTCGTCATATACCACTTCCTCCAAGTCCGAATATAGATATCAGATATTCCAACCAGTATAAACGACAAACAAGACAATACTTGCTTGATTGCTAAACATGAACTGTTTATTGGACAGAATACAACCTTTTTATACACTTTTAACACAAGGCGTTAGATAACGATGTAAGGCTGGCTCCTTGTTTCTCCCCCTCCCCTCTAGCAACAACTTAGCAGACAACTATAGCAGCCCAGGTGACCAGACAGTCTGTCTCCGGAGGTCAATGTGATCAGCTCTTTCAATGATCATATTTTGTTTAGAATTAATGGGTAATTACATAGCAACCTCAGGTACCCCGAGCCTAAGACCAGAAATGTCCCAGGAAATGGAAAAACCAATTACAATGGACGAACTGCAGCAGGTAGTGAAAAAGGGGAAGGGAGGAAAGGCCCCAGGGCCGGATGGATATACCACTCAATATTACAAAACCTTTATGCCTGAACTGGGTTCAATTATGGTAAATCTGTTTAACAGTCTAGGGGAATCAGGCGCTCTTCATAGCGAGTCATTAAAGGCGGTGATAGCGGTGATTCCTAAAGAAGGAAAGGACCCCTCCCAATGTGGGAGTTATAGACCAATTTCGTTGTTGAACGAAGACCTGAAGCTCTTTGCCAAGATCTTGGCAGGGCGGATACAGCAGAACATACCAGGGCTTGTCCACAAAGACCAGGTGGGATTCGTGCAGTTGCGGGAAGCCCGAGACAATACAGTCAAGGCTATGAATTTGATCCATCTGGTAGGCACCACCCGAACCCCATGTGTCTTTTTAGGTACAGATGCAGAGAAAGCATTTGACCGGATCAACTGGCAATTTATGTTTGCAGTGCTAAGGCACATGGGGTTCGGGAGAAAGATGCTGCAGTGGATCGCAAGCAATTACACGCAACCAACGGCACAGGTGAGAGTGAATGGTATATTGTCACCACCTTTTAGACTTTCAAATGGGACAAGGCAGGGCTGCCCCCTGTCACCGCTTTTATTTGCCCTGACGGTTGAACCACTACTGAGCAGGATCCGCCTGAACCCGGGTATCAAGGGGGTGTCTCTGAGAGGTACAGAATATAAAATTTCAGCTTATGCTGATGACATGATGTTCAGTTTGACCAGCCCGAGTGAATCCCTCCCCAACTTGGAACAAGAACTAGGTCTGTACGGTGAGTGGTCAAATTTCAAGATTAATTATGATAAATCGGAGGCGATGGGAGTGGCGATCCCGGGGAGAGAATTAAGGATATTGAAATCAAAATTTAAATTTAAATGGTCTGACACTGCCCTTACATACTTGGGAACCTCCATACCGGCGGACCTAACACAAGTTTTTAAACTTAACTTTTTGCCCCTGTTGTCCAAAACACGGGTCCTCCTGGATGGATGGCATAGGGGGTTTCATTCATGGCTGGGGAGATCTAGCATCATTAAAATGAGTATATTACCCAAATTTTTGTATCTCTTCCAGACCCTCCCGATAGCAATACCCAGATCTTTCTTCAGGCAGGTACAGGCTCTCATTAATAAGTTTATTTGGGCAAATAAACGCCCAAGAATTAAGGCTCATACTATATCACTGGCCAAACGGGACGGAGGAATTGCGGCCCCAGATATTTTTAGATATTACCAAGCAACATTACTGGGTCGACTTATTGACTGGAGCCGACATACTGGAGAAAAGTTATGGCCGGGGCTAGAGCAGGATCAATGCGACAGTGTCCTACAGCGGGCAGCATGGTGCTACCGGGCTCTCCCAACAGAAATGAAAAGACATCCGCTGATAGGCCCCACCTTGCGGGTGGCACACAAGCTATTTGTAAGGGGGGTACTATCGACGGAGGACTCACCCCTTTTTCCTATTTTGGGAAATCCGCAGTTTGTACCAGGGTCATTGAATGGCCCCTTTAGTAAGTTAATGGAACAGGGGTGGTTCCAAGCATCGCATTTCTTGAGGGAGGGCGCTTGGATTCCCAGGCAGGAAATGGAGAGGAAAGACTCGCCCTACCAACTAGACTTTTGGAGATCCTTACAATTGTACCACTTCTTAGACACTCTAAAACCACCAGTTAGATACTGCCGAAGTCTGACAATGTTCGAGAGGTACTGTAGCGGGCAGGGGACTCTACGGCATTCCCTTTCAAGAATCAGTGCGTTACTTAATACTCCACCAGCGGACTCTCAGTTACCCTTTTTTAGTAAATGGGAACGGGAACTAGGAAGACCTTTTACGGAAGATCAAAAAACCAAGATAATAGGGAATATTTTCGAAACATCTATGTGTATAAAGACACAGGAGATGAATTATAAAATCTTGTCTCAATGGTATCGGACCCCCGAGATCTTGAGTAAATGTTATCCAGACATGACAGACAGATGTTGGAGGTGTGGACAGGAAGGAGGAACCCTAATGCACATTTTTTGGGCCTGTCCTAAGATTCTAAGTTATTGGAGTAGGGTCCGGGAAATTACACAAAGATTTTGTAGGGAACAACTACCAATTGAATGGTCTTTTTTCATACTTCAGGATGTGGAAATATCAGTGAGGCGTTATAGGAAATCTGTGGTGTGTCATCTCCTGAATGCGGCCCGGGCTTGTATTCCAGGGTTGTGGAAACAGACAAGGGCCCCATCCATTAAGATGTGGCTTAATAGAGTTGAAAACTTGAATAGAATGGAGGACCTAGTATGGACTTCAAGGCAGAAGCGGAGGGTTTACTTGGAAACATGGGCGGAATGGAACATATTCAGATATTCGGAGGAGGGGAAAGCCTTGATGGATGTAGACTAAAGAGGGGATGACTGCTGCGGGGTCCGTGGGGGAGAGACAGGCAGGGGTGCTGCCCTTTTTTTTTTTTTTTTTTTTTTTTTTTTTTTTTTTTTTTTTGGGGTCTAATGGATACTGGGGATGGGTTAGGGATTGGGGGGGGTTAAGTAAATTAAATAAGGAGATACAGGGGAAACGCCCCAATCATGGCGGGATTTTGGTTTCCCGCTATGAAGGGGACGAAACCGAAATGGGATATTAAAGGTGTTATCAGGGTTAGAGCCCGACTTTTGTGGAGTGAAGGAGGGGGGGAAAACAGGGATAAGAATATTTAAAATGTAATTTGTCTTTCCTCCCCCTGGTTATAAATGAAGAATAATCTGATGGGGAAATGGTTTTTGAAATGTTTGTTTTCTTTTCATGGGTAATCAAATGGATATTCCTGTTATATGTGATCAAAGGGGGTTAAACCAGAGTGGTTTTTTTTTCCTTTTTCTTTTCTTTGGAATGTACCCGTGAATCTCTGTTTTCCTTGTTGTTTAAAATCAAATAAAGGATGATTAAAAGAATTAAACAAACTAAGAATAGTCTTTGGGCAAATCCAAGACATATTTTCTCAGTCACCCTGTGCCAGGATGGCACAGGGTGACTAATGCCGCGTACACACGATCAGTCCATCCGATGAGAACGGACCGATGGACTGTTTTCATCGGTTAAGCGATGAAGCTAACTCATGGTCTGTCGTGCCTACACACCATCGGTTAAAAATCCGATTGTGTCCAACGCGGTGACGTAAAACACAACAACGTGCTGAGAAAAATGAAGTTCAATGCTTCCGAGCATGCGTCGACTTGATTCTGAGCATGCATAGATTTTTAACCGATGGTTGTGCCTACTAACGATCGTTTTTTTAACCATTGGTTGGGAATCCATCGGTGAAATTTAAAACAAGTTGGCTTTTTTTTAACCGATGATTAAGTAACCGATGGCACCCACACACGATCGGTTTGGACCGATGAAAACGGTCCATCAGACCATTCTCATCGGTTTAACCGATCGTGTGTACGCGGCATTAGACATAGGAGGTGCATGGGGAGCTGAAACAAGAGCTTCCCAAGGCATTCTGGGTTCCACGGGCCCTCCCGTTTTACTTAGAACCCAATAGTAGTGCTACATCAAAGAAAACAGGCACCAAACCATGTAGTACAGGCAAACTTAAAGGGGTTGTAAAGGTTTGTTTTTAATTTTCTAAATAGGTTCCATTAAGCTAGTGCATTGTTGGTTCACTTACCTTTTCTTTTTTTTTTTTACATTGTAAATTCTTTATTTAATTGTCAAGGAATTTTTCAATACAATACAGGTGAAGTTCACAACAGCCACAAAAAAACATTATCTAGATTAACAGACAGAGGACACTAATAGCTGTACTACATATAACCAACCAAAAACAGCCTGATGTCTGGGGAAAGTGGAGCATATCACAAAAACATAGGCTGCTAAATGTATTAGCAAGAAGTCGATCGTTGATATCAGATGTCAAATTCCAAGGAGTTTTTTTTTTATACAAACGTTTGGTAATGGCAAGAACAAAAAATGTCCAATAACATAAATACACTGACATAGGACATGTAACAATGTGTGATAACAGAGAACGGACCATTCCGGTCCACAGATATGACTTAAAGCGGAGGTTCACCCAAAAATCCACTTTTTGATATTAGCTGTAGCATACTGCTAACATCTGCAGTATGCTGTTTTTTTTTGTTTTTTTTTACTTGTACTTATCGTTATATGAGCCCTTGTTTTCCAGCCACGAGTGGGGAATCCTGCGGGGAATGGGTGTTTCTAAGCGAAGAGGAGTTGATTGACGGCTGCTAAGGCGCGTCTTGGCCTCTGTTTAATCTTCAACTGCCATGATGCTGCACATGTGATCAGTTATGACACCAGCCATTGGATGGTTTGACAGTTTGGTTGAGAGCACAACCAATGTGACAGTTAGCATTCCCGGCATGCCAGGAATGTAACTGCTTTTTCAAACTGTTAAATTGATGGGTGAACCCCCGCTTTAAGCTACATATCTTTAGAAATCGTGTGGAGTTAGCCCGAGCTGAGAAATCAGTTTCCAAGCAAAGGGGAGTAGTAGGCCTCGCCACAATATCATGACACTACTGCTTGGAAATAAAGACAATTCAACAAAATACACAAAAATAAGGTAGAAAAGAACACACACAAAAAAATAAATAAATAAACTAACATAAGCTAAAATAAATAAAAGAAATTTGCACCAGCCAAAAAGGAAAGCAGAACAGGTTACAGGAAACCACCTACAAAGATGTCAGCCTAAAAGTAATTTAATGAGATGGTACAGGGGTGGAGTGGTCATGCTGATGAACGAGTGATTAGGGAGACCAGGGCTTCCATTTCAAATCATAAACATGCATAGTATCCATAATGGTATGGAAGACCCTCTCCATGATCTGGATGGCCGCCATACGTTTAAGTACCTGATCCCATGGAACTCCTGGGGTTCGCCAGAACAGGGCAATGGACCAGTGGACCGCACTGAAAAGTGTGTGTACTAGCTTCTGTTCAGGGGGAGTGGAACCGGGTATCTCAGCGAAAAATAAGCACATCTGATGTGTTAGAGTCGTCTGCATCATACAGCTCCAAAAGATGTGAAAGTGGGTGCCTTTCTCTGGACAACTTTACTTACCTTTTCATTCGATTTCCCTTCTAAATGTTTTTTTTCTTCTTTGTTTTCTTTTCTGAATTTCTCACTTCCTGTTCCTCCTCAGGAAGCTGTTCATTAAGCTGTTCTGACTGACTTTCCACCGCTCGGATGATGGTGGAAAGCTTACTGAGGAAAAACAGAAAGTAAGAAATTCAGCCAAAGAAAAAAAAAATTAGAAGGGAAATCGAAAGAAAAAGGTAAGTGAACCAACAATGCACTAGCTTACTAACCTATTTAGAAAATAAAAAACGAACCTTTACAACCCATTTAACCACTTCCCAACCGCCGCATGTATATGTACGTCCACAGAATGGCACGTACAGGCAAATGAGCGTACATATACGTCCTTGCCTTCTAGCGGGTGGGGGGTCCGATCGGGACCCCCCCCCGCTACATGCGGCGGTCGGGTTCCCTCGGGGAGCAATCCGGGACGACGGCGCAGCTATTTGTTTATAGCCGCTCCGTCGTGATCGCTCCCCGGAGCTGAAGAACGGGGAGAGCCGTGTGTAAACACGGCTTCCCCGTGCTTCACTGTGGCGGCGTATCGATTGAATGATCCCTTATATAAGGGAGACTCGATCGATGACGTCAGTCCTACAGCCACACCCCCCTACAGTTGTAAACACACACTAGGTGTACCCTAACTCCTACAGCGCCCCCTGTGGTTAACTCCCAAACTGCAACTGTCATTTTCACAATAAACAATGCAATTTAAATGCATTTTTTGCTGTGAAAATGACAATGGTCCCAAAAAAGTGTCCACCATAATGTCGCAGTCACGAAAAAAATCGCTGATCGCCGCCATTAGTAGTAAAAAAAAAATAATGAATAAAAATGCAATAAAACTATCCCCTATTTTGTAAACGCTATAAATTTTGCGCAAACCAATCGATAAACGCTTATTGCGATTTTTTTTACTAAAAATAGGTAGAAGAATACGTATCGGCCTAAACTGAGGGAAATTTTTTTTTTTAGATTTGTTTTTGAGCGATATTTATTATAACAAAAAGTAAAAAATATTGAATTTTTTTCAAAATTGTCGCTCTATTTTTGTTTATAGCGCAAAAAATAAAAACCGCAGAAGTGATCAAATACCACCAAAAGAAAGCTCTATTTGTGGGGAAAAAAGGACGCCAATTTTGTTTGGGAGCCACGTCGCACGACTGCGCAATTGTCTGTTAAAGCGACGCAGTGCCGAATCGCAAAACCTGGCCTGGGCATTTAGCTGCCTAAAGGTCCGGGGCTTAAGTGGTTAATATACTGTCACCCAATAGGGTTGGTAACTAGTCAAGCATAAAATGCATTAACAATGGTAATAACACAATTTAGCATACTAAGTGATTAATCGCTTGTAAACCACCTCACTTACAAGTACAGTGACAAAGTGGCCCCGCTGTGCTGGATCACGTATCTGCACTTACATCGCTAGACATTTTTCTTTATAATAAAGGACTTTATTAAAAAGAGAAAAAGAAAAAAGAAAAAAAAGGTTCCAACGATGTAATCCACTATCGAGCGATCCAAAAAAAACAAACAGACGCTAGGAACGATACTGTCTCCATAGGAGGCGCCCGGCTGAATGGCGCTCGCTTGGTGTGACAGCTGTTTTATAGCTGAGGGCGGGGCTAACTCACATATGCGAGTGACCCCGCCCCCTCTCTGATGCAAGGAGAAAGCCTGGGGTTACCCAATGACTTGTACGGGTGATCCCGCCCCCTCTGACGTGTCATGGGAAACCTGCGATGTGCCAGAGGGGGTGGGGTCACTGTACACGTCATTGGGTAACCCCAGGTTTTCTCCTTGCGTCAGAGAGGGGGCGGGGTCACCCACGCATGTGACGGGTGTCCCTGCCCTCAGGTATAAAACATCTGTCATACCAAGCGAGCGTCATTCGGCGGGGCGCCTCCTATGAGGCTGTATCGTTCGTAGCGTCTGTTTTTTTTCTCCGTATAGCTCGAGAGTGGATTACATTGTTGAAACCTTTTTTTTTGTTTTGTTTTTTTTAATAAAGGACTTGTCCCAAACTGTCTCCTGTGGTTTTTAACATTTTGACACTTTTTTTGTGAAATGGTAGGGGTACAATGTACCCCGTTATGTTCGACTCGATCAGGTAGCCCATCCCTAGTGAACATCGGGCTCATCCCTACTCATGGGTATGCAGAAAACATGAAAGTGGCCACAATGCACATGCTAATAAAAGCATGAATCCATTTATTGAACAACATAAGTAAACACTTACATTCAAGTTACATGCTGAGTGCATTGATAAAAGAGGCAGGGCCTCTGAAACATGTTTTATATGCCCTTTTACTTTCTCATGCCTGCTGTCTTGGTCCTAGGAGCCCGTAGACGCCGTTGTCCTCACATCCCACCTGCCAGTTCACTGGCTGTGCTACACTCCGCTATCCTCCAAGCTCAAGCAGAACTGTGTTTACTTGAATGTAATGCCCTGTACACACGATCCAAAATTCCGACAGCAAAAGTCCGATGTGAGCTTTTGAACAGAAATTCTGACCGTGTGTATGATCCATCGGACTTTTGCTGTCAGAATTTCCGCCAACAAAAGATTGAGAGCTGGTTTTCAAATATTCAGATGGAAAAAATTCCTATTGGAAAATCCGATCGTCTGTAGCAATTCCGACACGCAAAATTCCGACTAATGCTCAGAAACAATTTGACGCATGCTCAGAAGCATTGAACTTAATTTTCTCGGCTCGTCGTAGTGTTGTACGTCACCACGTTCTTGATGGTCGAAAGTTCAGAGAACTTTTGTGTAACCGTGTGTATGCAAGCCAAGCTGGAGCGGAATTCTGTCGGAAAAACCATCCAGGGTTTTTCCGATGGAAAATCCGATCGTGTCTACGCGGCATAAGTGTTTACTTATGTTGTGCAATAAATGTATACATGCTTTTGTTAACATGTGTGCTGTGGACACTTTCTCGTTTTCAGTTTTTGTATTCTCTGCAAAGGGAAATAAACCACAAGATCACTTGTAAAAGCACCACATAACACACACATTGCACATTGTTAGGCACACATTCAATCCCTTGATCACCACTAGATGTTAACCCTCTTCTCAGCCAGTGTGATTAGTACAGTGACAGTGTATAGTATTAGCACTGATCACTGTATTAGTGTCACTATTGATGTCAGTGTCAGTTAGTGTATCTTCCAGCCAACGTCAGCTAGTGACAGCTTGCCCACCATACCATCACTGTCCCACTTTAAGTCACTGATCACCACCATTACTAGTATAAAAAATAAATAAAAAATTCCAATATGTATACACTTTAGCTTTCACGCATACTAATCAATATATACTTATTGAGATTTTTTTTTACCAAAGTTATGTAGCAGAATACATGTTGGCTTAAATGCATGAAGAAATTTGAATTTAAGAATGTCTTATTGCAGAAAGTAAAAAATATTTTTTTTTTCTTTCAATTTTTTTTGTATTTTTTAATTTATGTCACAAAAAAACAAAAACTGTGGGGATCAAATGCCACAAAAAGAAAGCTCTATTTATTTGAAAAAAAAATGACATAAATTTAACATGTTGGCACAGGCCCTGCACGCTCCTGGCCCACCTGCCGGCCACTAATGGAAGATTACGATCGCTGCCTGCGATCTGGAAATTTTTGTTCATATGACCACCATGACAGCCAATCATGGTGGTCACATGACCACAAACCCCACAAAGCTCCTGTAAGGGCTGGGTGTCACCAGCTCAAAGGAGTTAATTTGCATACAGTGTTGCATGACTGCTCAATTGACAGTTAAAGTAGCATTGGGCCAAATAGCAAAACATGCTCTGGTCATGAAGGGGGTCAAGTGGTTAACAGGAAGAACTAGACTTAAAATGACATTTAGTATCCTGATCATCATAAACAGTAAGGCCACCTCAAGTGCAGCAGCAAGCAGTAGTAAAGTTGACTCTACCGAGTGCTGGAACTATACTGCCAGAGCACAATTATGCCAGTGATGGGCATGCACTGTTCGAAAGAAAAAAGCAGATAATAGTAAAACAAAGAAGACTTGCAGAAAAATAATTATGGGAGGGGCAGTCCTTTGAAAAGTTCTTCTGCCGGCTATCATCAGGACCCTTTAAGAGCGCCTTTGCACTTAACGACAGTCCCAGTTCACCTGCATGCAGTATAGATACAGTATAGGTATGATACAGGTCCCCAGCAGATGTGGTTTAGATGTGGTAAAGGTTCAGTATAATGCAGTATAGTGTTGGTAAAGGTGCAGTTTAAGTTTAGAATAAGTGAAGTATGGGTGTGGTATAGACTGGGTAGGGTACACTTGAGTGTCCTGCTCTCATTGGCTCAGTCGCTGCTAGCAGTATGAGCAATGGGTGGATATCCCACTCACCAGTCTCTGGGATGCTGCACTGTAGAGGGGAGGCCCCCTCAGTCTCTCGCAGGCCGTCTCTCGTGTTTTCATTGTTGGAAAGCAGAAGGTAAGTGGGTGCTCCAGTCTCCCTGCTGCAGCGGTGCAATGTGGGTTGTGCTGTGCTGCCCCCAGATCTCTTAATTACCAGTCTCAGGATTGGATTGTGCTGCCCCCAGATGTCCTCACTCCTAGTCTCAAGGTCAGATCTCCACTGGCATGGTCTTCAGCTGGCAGTTGAATATCCAGACAGAGGGGCTCGCCCTCTAACTCCCTCAGTGCTAGGAGGAAGAACTTTCCACGGCATTTTCATAAAAATACTTTCTCCACGTCACTTACTACACAGTTCATAGTTACATCTATAATGTAACCATTATATTGTAACCATTATATGGCTGCCATCCAAAACTGAAACTCCCATCATTCACTTTGCATAGACGCTTGCTTGCTAGTAGAGATGGGCTCAGGCGTGTTCGAAATCCCACATGCTCAATCCCGCCAGGAAGCCAACACTGCACAGTGCTAATCACATGCAGTGACACATTTCCCAATTTGTGTAGCTTCGGATTGGAAAATGTCTCACTGCCTGTGATTAGAGCTGTGCAGTGTTGGCTTTCTGGCGGAATCAGGCATTTGGGATTTCAAACACACCCAAGCCCATCGCTACTTGCTAGAGTAGAATTGTGCAGCCTAACATCAGTATCAGACTGATAACATCAGAGGGGGAGAAGAATAAAAGGTAATTTTTACATCACCATATTGATGTAGCCCAGCACCTGGCTAAACTTGTTTTTACGTTTTTTAGAGTGCATCTAGAAAGAAATCAAGTTACATGGCATTGCTCAGTGCTCACTAATAAAGCCATGTAATTACTGTGTCAGTGCTGACATGGTGATCACATGACTTTGTGAGTAAACAAACCTATTTGATATTTTAAGGCAAACTTTACTTCAGTAACTCACATGGTGAAATCTAAAACCAATTGTGATAAAAATGTTGTACAATGGGCAGTTTCACACAGCAGAAGGAGCAGAAGGAGATGCAGAGTTGCAGTGAAGGAGAATGATAATTGAGACTGTCAAGTAGAATAACACTGGAACAGATTGTGACCAATTTTATATGGTGCACTGCACAATGAAGTGACTGCTCTTTAATTGGCTCTGCAATGCAGCACAGACAGGCAGCCATGATCTAAAACGTTAACTACTGATAGCCTCAACTAGCAGGTAGTCTATTTTTATGGAGCTCTTATAGGTGGGAAATGAATTAGTAAATTGGTAAAGGAGACAATTAAATATTTTACCCATTTATAATGGTGCATAATATATGAAAAATTCACACGCTTAAACATCAATATTCAAAAAAGTTAAAAAAAATTGTCTTCATCTCTTCCACCATTTACTAATTATAGCATATCTAAACCCAAAAACAAACATTGTAATATATTGCAGCTTACTAAACCTTACATGTGGTGACTGTATGTTTTTTTATTTATTTCCTTTTTAATTACCGTATGTACTAAGTCTATGGAGATACTGAGAAGGGCTAATAAAGCTGCTTGAAATTACAATACAGAGTGCAAAGGTCCCAGGAGGGCAGGATTGACAGGTATTTTTAATCTTATCAAACAGATATAACAAAATGCATACATTAATGGACATTACTTCCACAAACAACAATACATGTGAACTGGGCTAGCTCTTAAATCTCTTGCCTTCATTAAAAAAATGAAGTAGCTATGTCCTCCAATAAAAAAATATTTGCTGTAGCCCTGAAGTATAAGTACATCTGCATCTAGGCCAGTAAAAAGGGATGGCTGAGCCATGGTTTTACCATTCCCCAGCCACCCACCCAAACTGTAAAATAATGCTGTGGCTTTTTTAACTCAGGGTGCATCTTTTGACAAGTGTCACCACCTGTCAAACGCATCAATTGGGTTCAATGCTACTTCACAACAACCAAATGCAATACATGCAATTGCAGCGTGGTAGTGTGGCAAAAAAAAAAAAAAAAAGGATCCTGTACCTTTAAAACATGTTATGCCTCCGTCAGCCGCTGTGTCTCCTCTCTCCCCCGATGCCCTCCCTGCCTGTCAGCTCCGTCCACTCCATGATCCTCCCCTCCTGCTGGTAATATAATAGTGTAATGTCCCTACAATCCACTCTGTTAGATAATAACATGTGTCCCACTGTATGTCCTTTATTAAAAAAACGCAGACTTCTACCTTATATCAGAGTGTCTCCCGACACTCATGTAAATTCTCGGCTCTCTCCTTCCCTTCCCCTGGCTGATGTCAGTGGGAGTTCTCAGCCCCTCCCATTGTATCTATCAGACTGGCAGAGGAGAGAGCCGAAGAGTCATGTGAGCTCAAGGAGACGCTATGATATAAGGTAGAAATCGTCTTTTTTTTTAAATAAAGGACATATAGCGGAGCACATGTTATTATCTGCCAGAGTGGATTGTAGAGACATGACAAGTGTGGCCTTACAACCACTTTAAGGCTGGCCATACATTATACAATTTTCCTTTAGATTTACCAAAACCATATAATCTGAGGTCAAACCTTAATGCCCCGTACACACCATCACTTTATGTGATGAAAAAAAATGACGTTTTTAAAAACGTCACTTTAATTGACCGTGTGTGGGGGAAAACGTCGTTTTATGTCTTCTAAAAAACGACCAAAAAAATTGAAGCATGCTTCAATTTTATGTGTCGTTTTTCAAAACGTCAACTTTTACTTCACAGAAATTGACCGTGTGTAGCAAAAAACGTCGTTTACAACGACGTTTTTTCACCCGCACATGCCCAGAAGCTACTTATGAAGCGAGCTTCAATGGAAAAACGTGGTGAACGTAACCTCGCTTTGCTAGAACATTGTGAGAAAAACGATGGTGTGTAGGCAACTTCGTCTTTGAAAATTGAAGTTTCAAAAACGTCATTTTTTACTTCACAGAAAATGTCGTTTTTTTTCATCACATAAAGTGATGGTGTGTACGGGGCATTATGCCGCGTACACACCATCGTTTTCTGCGATGGAAAAAAACGTCATTTTCAAAAACGTCAATTTAATTGACCGTGTGTGGGCAAAAACGTCGTTTTATGTCTTCTAAAAAACGACAGAAAAAAATTGAAGCATGCTTCAATTTTATGTGTCGTTTTTGGCCGACGTCGTTTTCTGTGTTCTAAACATTGACCGTGTGTACGTAAAAACGTCGATTTAAGCCCGCGCATGCTCAGAAGCAAGTTAGGAGACGGCAGCGCTCATTCATGTAAAACGACTGTTCAGAATGGAATCAGCACATTCGTTAAGGTGTTTTTCAGCTTATAGACAAGAAAATAAAGCGCTTCTTTAACCCCTGCTTTTAACTGCTACCCAGAAATGGACGTTTGTTGCGGCTGATCTTGTTGCATAGTTATGACAAGCTTTTAATTAGTTTCTTTCTTGTTTGATAATGTTTATGTTTGTGTTCTGTTATTTAGTTGTATCTTCCATCTTAAACATTTTAAATATATATATTGGTCCACCTTTTTTATTTTTTTTTTATTTTTGTCACCAATTTGATTAGTAATCTCTATTTTGTTTTTATTTAGGAGTGTGTGAAGTGTCTGCAACAACCTAATTTTTTAGTTAACTCACCCACAAGCATGTTTTTTTACCTTGTTAATGTTTGCATTATTTATTTTGTAATGGGTCTGCCCACTCAATACTGATCTCTCAAATCTACAATAAAGAAACATGTTGAAATTTGGCTGAAAAATTAATTTTTATTTTAGTCTTCATAAAAATTTTGAAAAAAAAAAAGTGGCAACCCAAAAACACAACATAATAAAAACAAAGATGCCAAGGTAGGCAGCACTTTAGAGCATGCTTGTTTTTTTCTGAAAACAAGGGTCCCCGAAGCCACAAATACAGCCTGTGAGTCCACATTAAAATTCCATCAGGGGCACCGTATTATTTCTTCGCCCTTTTCTTCCCAGCAGCCTTCCCTGCAGTCTTCCCTGCAGCCTTCCCGGTAGCCCGAGTCCTTGGGGGCTGGGTTCCTGGAGGAGATGAGGTGGCAGGAGCCATAGCAGCCTCATGAGGTGGAGGAGCAGGAGCAGGTGCAGGAGCAGGAGCAGGAGCAGGAGCAGGAGCAGGAGCAGGAGGAGCAGCAAGGACAGGAGGAGCAATCCGCACAATGTGGGTGTCGTCATCGAGCTGCCCCAGGGATGCCATGGTTATGGCTTGGAAGATGAGGAGTTCGCAGCGCACACGCTGGCTCTGCTCCAGATTGTACATCTTGGCTGCAATGAGCGCTGCGAACCCCTCAACTTCACTGGGTGGCTCTCGGATGGCTGCAGTAGCTTGGCGAAGCAGGCCCTGGGTCTCCTCCTCCATTTGTCGCATACTCCTGAGCCGTTTATTGGGATTGCGGAATGGAGGGATCCGGGAGATGGTATCCCGCCGGCGTGCCTCCTGGGTCCCACTGGGGCCTGCCACCTCCTGGCTCCCAGTGGGCTCTGCCACCTCCTGCCTTGCAGTTGGCCCTGGCTCCTCCTGGCTCCCTGTGGGCCCTGTCTCTTCCTGGCTCCCTGTGGGCCCTGGCTGTTCCTGGCTCCCTGTGGGCCCTGGCTGTTCCTGGCTTGGGTCTGCCTGTGTATGAAAAAAAGGAACATATGTTATTTGTGTTTGTCATTAATCACACACATTTTTACAATCATGAGTGATGCAAATTGAATGTCAATATATATTACACACAGGGTCGCCATCCTTAATTATGTGGCCCCTTAAACACCTTCAGACATGGTCCCCCTGGAATTTTGTGGGTTGTTGCATGCCTAATTTAGTAAATAAGTGGCCTTTTCCCCAAAAATTCATTTAATCAATTTAGTGTCAACTAGATAGTACTCAAAAAGGGTGTCTTCCATCTGGGACCCCTTGCAGGTGTATTGCGTTACTCCCCCCTACTGGCCTATCTGAAAATGCCACCCACTCCTTCATCAACATTATTAATTTTCCCATTTTGACCCCATCATGTTTTCCCACTACTGACTATTGATCCTATCCCTAAACTTACGAGATTCACATAGAATTTAGAACAATAGTAACATACATTTACCATTATTACTATACTTGTCATATACTAACTAAATTCAAACAAAAAACACATACCATTCTCCACGGCTCACAATTGGGGTCCTCCAGGAACTCTTCCTCTTCCTCCGAGCTTGTCTGCTCTTGTCTGCAGGGAACACTGGAGGATTGGCTGCTGGGAAGCTGGGAGCTACCTCTTGGGGGAAGGGTAGACATGGATGTCCTGGTCTCAATGTGGTCGTCCAGGAACTGCAGCTGACTATAGTACCACAGGGTTGGTTTGTATATGGAGTCAGCTGCAGCCCCAGACCTCATTGAGGCCAGGACTTGGACCCGTTGGGCCCTGTAGGTGCCCCTGATGGAATTGATTTTATTTTTCACAGTGGCTGTTGTGGCGTTGGGGACCCTTGTTTTCACAAAAACAAGCATGCTCTGTCTAGCTTTCTCCCTGGCATCTTTGTTTTTATTTATTGTGCTTTTGGTTTGCCACAGAACTGGATGTTCCTTCCATTTTTGGATGAATTCTGTCAGGAAGTCCGCATCCTTGAAGGCATCCATTCTTTCTGCACATGAAACAGAAGCCAAAACATAATGTAATTAAAGGCACTAGCTTACTTCCCCTAACTAGCCCACAAACTCATTCCCTATTCACTATAATAAAGTCGGAATTAAAAACTTACGTCTCGTCGTTAGGAAAGATCGGGATTTACGACTTCTTCCACAGACTATGCAGGCCGTTTCCAAACACGTCCCATCCCTTTTACACTACGCACGTGTGACGCTCCGCACGACACCCCGCCCCTGACGTTCGGTATCGTCCTTTCCACGCCCCTTCTCTGTCGTTTGGTGAGTGAGAAAAGATGGACAACATGGAGGTGTATTCTAGCCCTAGCCAGGAGGCAGGCCAGGCCCAAACACGCCGCAGATTCCGCTGCAGAGCCTCCAACATGAGCTTTAATGAAATGGTGGAGATGGTCACCATATTGAGGAGGGAGGACTATGATGCCAAGCATGGCCCCTACATGCATCCCAATAAAGTAAAAGCCCAAATTATGGAGAAGGTCATCCGTAGGCTCCAGCGGAAGTTTGGGAAAACCAGGAGCAGAGAGCACCTGCGCAAAAGGTGGTCGGATTTAAAAAAAAGGGAACCCCACCAACTTTACAGAATTAATAGGGTGATTCGAAGAAGAAGTAAGTTTTTTCCATGTGTATTTAATTATTTTGGTGTGTTCTTTGTGCCATTTTTTTTTTTGGGCCAGGTTGACCATAAAATGAATATTATGAATGTGGACGCATGATGCAGTCGTCGTAGTCGTCGTTCATTCGGTGACTTTCAATAATCCAAGACCATATTAATGAGAAATGGCATCATGCCTAGTTTGCATGTGCAAAGGGGAGTTGAAGCACTGTATCTGAACAAAAATCGTAAATTTAGGAATTGTGGGCGAATGAACGACGACTCCTATGACCAATTAGTCGACACAAATATGAAAGTTGTGACATTTTTGGGGCTTAAAAAAAAGGTGTATTCAATTCTGGAATAGATGGAAATGTGTTTCAGCTTATTTTAGAAGAAACGTAAATACCTTGAGATTCACAAAAAGGAGCGTTTGCTACTCCTTTTTTTATTGAACATGTGTACTCAGTAGCACAATTGTTTGTCACAATCACAACCTATGTTGGGTCACACACAGGGGTGAGCAGATCCAGGGGAGACTTGTTTAGCTTACATATCTAAACTTAAAAAAATTGTGTTAACTGATTTGACATTACTTTGTGAATGGATTAAATATTGGTCTATTTTATTGATAATTGTTTAAAAATCAACAATAGTGACCTTTTGTTTATCATTTCTTATTTTTTGGGTGTCATTTCATGCCGCTCGTAATGGTTGAACCTCATGTTTTCCCTTTCTTCAATCTTTTAGGGCACAATGAAGCAGAAAGGCAGGAGGCACAAGCCAATCAAGCCACACCCCCGAGGGATGTAGAGGAAGAGGAACCTGCCTCAACATCCGGTAAAGTAACATCTACCACATTTTCTGTGAATATAGATATAGGCATACAATCTTTTAACACATGTTTTGGTTCCACATTTCAGGAGGAAATCGGGCTGGTCAGGGACTGGACACGTATAGTGCCCAGCTCCTCATCGGCGAGGTTCTCACCTGCAGGGCCCAAGTTGAGGACATACGTCTGGCCTGCCGTGAAATACGCCACAAAGCAAAGACGCTGGAACGGCAGCTTAAAAATTGTATTAATGTTTTGGGGAGGGTTTAATTTTTGGTGTATTTTCTTTTTTCCTTGAATTTGGAAAAAAAAAAAAAAAAAAAATTAGATTTTGTACTAATCAAAAAAGACCAAAAAAACAAAAAAATAAATTATATTTTGTACTAATCAAAAAAGACCAAAAAAAAAAATAAAAAAATATTATATTTTGTACTAATCAAAAAAGACCAAAAAAAAATAAAAATAGATTTGTTGTACTAATCAAAAATAAAAAAGTAACAAATAAATAACATTTTGGACTCCAAACAATTTGTGTGTAGTTATTGGTATCAATGCAGACTCATTCAATTACTCAGGCATATTTGTAGAGTTATTAAGATTTAACACTCATGGGAATTTATTACATCCCAAACACATGGCTGGATGAGAACCTAGGAAAAAGAAACATTACCCCCCAAAACTTACAAATAACTAAAATCAAACAAATAAACACTGTTTCATCAAACAAAAAGTAAATTTATTTTTTTAATCAAGATCAGGCATTGCAATGGCCCCCCTCCCCATAAAATAGTCCACATAGGATTGACGCACTGCACGTGCGGTTTGGGGGGCCAAGCCTCTATGGCTAGCCTGATGTCCCGGCTCCGGAGCCACAAGATCAGCCTCATCAGGCAATACCGTCAGGTACGTTTGAGAATTTCTTTTCAAAAAATTGTGCAAAATGCAACAAGATAGTATGATGTAATTCCACTTGTATTCCGCCATGTTTATTGCTGTTAAAAACAATCTGAATCGGCTGGCCATGATTCCAAAGGCATTCTCTACCACACGTCTTGCTCTGGCCAGCCGATAATTAAAAACCCTCCTCTCATGGGTGAGGGTGCGTACGGGAAATGGCCTCATGAGGTGGGGACCCAAACCAAAAGCCTCATCTGCTACAAACACGAAGGGCAGACCCTCTTCGTTCTCCTCCGCAGGTGGCAATCCTAGGTCCTCCAACCGAAGCCGTTGTGCGAACTCCGTCTCCGCAAAGACACCGCCGTCCGACATCCGGCCATTTTTCCCAACATCCACGTACAAGAACTCGTAATTTGCAGAGACCACCGCCATCAAAACAACGCTGTGGAACCCCTTGTAATTGAAGAAATGGGATCCACTATGGGGTGGGGGCACAATGCGGATGTGCTTGCCATCAATGGCTCCTCCACAGTTCGGAAAGTTCCAACGCTGGGAGAAGTCCGCTGCCACAGTCTGCCATTCCTGTGGCGTGGTGGGGAACTGGATAGAAATAAAAAATAAAAAACATTACAACAAAGATTTTGAACAGAATATAGCTAAAATTACAAGGGATCCCACCAACAATTCCACAAAAAAGGTTAGCATATTAATCACCCCCCTCTGATGTTGAAAAAATATATTTAGGGGGAGTGGGGCTCAAGATGAGATGAGAAACAACCCCCCAAAAAATATCTAACTAAGAAAAATAATTATTAGTATGTATTTCAAAAATCTAGGGGGGGGGGGGGACAATGGAGGCCACAAATAAACGGGGATATAGGGACACACAAAATGCAGCACTACAATGGAGGCCACAAATAAACGGGGATATAGGGACTATGCTAGGTGGGTTTGGCCACAACATAGAATGATGGACAGGTTGGCTAAATTAAATAAACATGTAGGGCTTTGCTAATTGTGTAGAACAGCATACATAGAGACAAAGTGAGCATTCTGAGCATATTAGAAAAGTTTTTTTTTTTTTTGTTTTTTTGGGACATAGTTTGACCATTGAAAGAACACCACTTACCTTAACATAGTCCTCCTGAAGAACCTGAATGATGGCCGAACAGGTCTCAGGGATTATGAGGCCCAGAGCCTGGGGGGAGATGCCCGTCGAGAACTTCAAGTCCTGCAGACTTCTCCCTGTTGCAAGGTAGCGCAACGTAGCAACTAGCCTCTGCTCAGCAGTGATGGCTTCCCGCATAACGGTGTCCTGCCTGGTGATATATGGCGACACCAAAGCCAAAAGCTGCTGAAATACGGGGTCAGACATCCTAAGAAAATTCCTGAAATCATCAGGGTTATTTTCTCGGATCTCCCGCAGCAGAGGCATATGAGAGAACTGGTCCCTGCGTAGCAACCAGTTCTTGGTCCACAACCTCCTCCTCACCCTGTTCATGGACCATCGCTGGGATGCAGCACACATCCTAACAACAAGCACAGCACGATCTCGGCGACGAGTTCGTACCCGCAACATGGCTAGAAAACGGTCGTCAAATCAGATCAGACTAAAAATTACGCCCTGAAGTAAAGAATGGCCTTTGAAGAACGACCTGCTAAACAGCACCGTGCACACAAAACGTAATGCCTAAACAAATACGTCCTTAGTACAAGCACTGTATCACAGATCCGACAACAAATAGACAAACTGTACGACAGAAAACGAAATTTAAAGCACAGTCACTGAAAATCACGAATCGTATCTCACCAAACTTTTACTAACACGCAGCAACACGATATCAGCAAAAGAGGCCGTCTTCCGCATGGAAACGACCCTTTATAGTGACGTCGTGCGTGATTGACGGAACTGCGCTGTGCTAGAGCGTTGTGAAAAAGCGATGGTGTGTATGCTACGTCGTTGTTCAAATTGAAGTTTGAAAAATGACGTTTTTTTAAAGCACATAAAGCGTCGCATTTTTCCATCGCAGAAAACGATGGTGTGTACGCGGCATTACACTCCCAATTTGTATACAATCAGGCATGCACTTGCACTACATAGTTGAAGGTAAATCTATAGGAAATTGAATAAAAAAAAATACTGTATAATGTATGACCAGCTTTAATTAGGTGGTGAGGTGGCAATATAACACCCTAGAAAATGTATCCAAATGGAGATTATTTTTCGGAGGGCATCACATGCATCTGAGGGCATCACATTAGGTAGAGTGAAAGAGCCCTAATGCCACGTACACACGACCATTTTTAATTTTTTCAACCCGATTCTTGTCAAGCCTGCCTTGCCTACACACGATCGTGAAAAAAAAAATGCTCTAGCAAACGCGGTGACGTACAACACGTACGACGGCACTATAAAGGGGAAGCTCCATTCGCATGGCGCCACCCTTGGGGCTGCTTTTGCTGATTTCTTGTTATTAAAAGTTTGGTGAGAGACAATTCGCGCTTTTCAGTCTTCGTGCTTTTCAGTCTGTTACAGCGTGACGAATGGTAAGGCTGGGCACAGGCACATACCTGTACATTGCCTTTAAGAGCCCAGTGACCGCGCCCGCAGGACCCGTGGACCTGATCGCCGCTGGTGTCGGTCACAGGAGCTGAAGAACAGGAAGAGGTGTGTGTAAACACACCTTCCCCGTTCTTCTCTGTGGCAGTGACACTGTGTGTCTGTTCCCTGATATAGGGAACGACAATCAGTGACGTCATGCCTACAGCCATACCCCCCTACAGTAAGAATCACTCCCTTAGGGCACACTTAACCCCTTAGCGCCACCTAGTGGTTAACCCCTTCACTGCCATTGTCATTTTCACAGTAATCAGTGCATTTGTATAGCACTTTTCGCTGTGAAAATGACAATGGTCCCAAAAATGTGTCCGATGTGTCTGCCATAATGTCACAGTCACGAAAAAAATTGCTGATCTCCGCCATTACTAGTAAAAAAAATTATTAATAAAAATGCCATAAAACTATCTCCTATTTTGTAAACGCTATAACTTTTGCGCAAACTAATCAATAAACGCTTACAGGGCAGTGATGGTTTGGAAAACGAAACTGATTGGTGATGAGGGGTTTTAGACACACAGTAAATCACACCTCCTTGAAGTTAGTGACCACAGAGAGAAAGCTTCCAGTACTGTGGTTATCAGGAAACAGACAACCAGGAAGTGTGGAGATCAGAGAAGAATTACAGCAACTTGAGAGCAAAAACGAACAATGAGGACATGAAAACAGCACTGCATTAAGGTAAAGGAAGCTATTAACTAGTTACCGACCACCCACCGTCGTTATACGTCGGCACTTTAAAGATGGATATCTCGGTAACGGTAGCAGCTGCTGCCACAACCGAGATGTTCATCTCTTCAGTGGGCGGTCCTGTCAACGATAACGGCGGTCTCCGTGGCGGATTCGCCTCGAGATCGCCGTTATCGGTGGCGGGAGAGGGCCCCCCCTCCCGCCGTCGGTAGCGGCGGAGGCGATCGGGTCCGCTCGGCTGCTGACTGGGGGTGCGAGTGAGGGAAAAATGTCCTTCACCCGTCCCCATAGCTCTGCTGGGCGGAAGTGATGTCAAAACGTCAGTCCCGCCCAGCGTCTTAAAGAAACATTTTTTTTTTTTGTCATTTGGAAAAATTACAGTTTACATTTTTTATTTTTTTGCATTTAAGCCTAAATATGAGATGTGAGGTCTTTTTGACCCCATATCTCATATTTAAGAGGACCTGTCATGCTTTTTTCTATTACAAGGGATGTTTACATTCCTTGTAATAGGAATAAAAGTGATATTTTTTTTTTATTTCAGTGTTAAAAATTGTAAAATAAATAAAAATAAATCCGAAAACAAAAAAAAAATGTTTTAAAGCACCCCGTCCCGACGAGCTCGCGCGCAGAAGCGAACGCATACGCGAGTAGCGCCCGCATATGAAAACGGTGTTCAAACCACACACACAGTGAGGTATCGCCGCGATCGTTAGAGCGAGAGCAATAATTCTAGCCCTAGACCTACTCTGTAACTCAAAAAATGCAACCTGTAGAATTTTTTAAACGTCGCCTATCGAGATTTTTAAGGCTAAAAGTTTGACGCCATGCCACGAGCGGGCGCAATTTTTAAGCGTGACATGTTGGGTATCATTTTACTCTGCGTAACATTATCTTTCACAATATGTAAAAAAATTGGGCCAAATTTATTGTTGTCTTATTTTTTAATTAAAAAAAGTGATTTTTTTCCAAAAAAGTGCGCTTGTAAGACCGCTGCGCAAATACGGTGTGATAAAAAGTATTGCAATGACTGCCATTTTATTCTCTAGGGTGTTAGAAAAAAATATATAATGTTTGGGGGTTTTAAGTAATTTTATAGCAAAAAAAATGTTTTAGTCTCGTAAACAACGAATCTGAAAAACAAGCTCGGGGCTTAACTAGTTAAGATAAAAAAAAAAACCTGTACAAACCCTTTAAGTGGTTAATAACATTAAAAAATATGTAATTTTTCACGTCATGAAAACGGTCGTGTGTACACAGCATTAGAGTTTTTCTTGGCCCTGCCTACAAAGCCCCAAAAATACATGTTGAGGCTGCCAGTAAAGTCTACTTAATGCAGCTTCTTGTGGTGGTGTGGCAACAATGCCGCACTGCTTCTGAATTCAAAGCAGAGTTGTTACTCAGGTAGGCCATGCCTGCTTGCACTACAACATTTTCCTGTTTTACTTTACAATTTGAGATACTGGATGCATTTTAGCTTCATGCGAGTAATGAGAATTGTTATAGCATATGGAAGCCATAGCGAATAGGATTCCAATTTGCAGCTGTGTTTATCCCAAAGAAATTAGCTTTATAGTGATGCCACTTCAAGAGATAAGGAAGAGCAATATGCTTATGATTTAAGACCTCCTAATGAAGGTTTTTCATTCTAAAGATTATCATAGCTGCAAGCTATTTGGCACAATAAAGCCACCACTACTGAATCTGTAAAATATTTTCAAATTCTTGCTTTAAGTTGTAGTTCCTATTTCTATTTCCATTTTTTATGCTGAATTAAAGTGACATTAAATCCTTAGATGTGGTGGCTGCATTCAGTTTTTTTTTTTTTATGCTTTCTTTCCTTTATTTTCACCTGGTTACCTTGCTAGTAATTTTGTAGTTTTTCAACAAAATAGGCTGTTCTGCAGATGTAGCAGTTAGAGAACAAACCATTTATTAGTGACAGGGGTGCGTACAATGATCAGCTTTTATTTATTTATGGAAATCCTTTATCCTAAAAGGAAAATAAAAGTGTTGCTGTAGCCAGTGACGGCCACCCCCCTATTCATACGTCCGGCCCTCTGATCTACATGCAGGGTGCTGGACGCATGGATTCAAATGGAGGATTTTTTTTAAGCACGTGATTAGAGCCAGAAGCTCTTATAGGCTTCAAAAAAAGGTGGTCTCCCGGCGCAGACCACTGCACCTGAAGCCCACCCAGTTATGTTACAATAGTGAATGAATATTCAATATTTGTGGAATAAAGGGAAAAATACTGTGCTAAACAAATGAAGAAACAGTAGCTGTTGATACTCAAACAAACAATAATGAAACCAAATGAATGGAAACATCTGTGCACAGGTAAAAAACATGAAAGGAAAAACATAGCGACAAAAAAAAAAAAGAGTAGTGGCAATGAATCACTAAATCTCAGTGGCAATAAAGGAAGATACAGTAGGTGTGAACCCACTGTAATGCCGCGTACAGACGATCGGACATTCCGACAACAAAACCGTGGATTTTTTTCCAACGAATGTTGGCTCAAAATTGTCTTGAATACACAAGGTCGCCCAAATGTTGTCGGAAATTCCGAACGCCAAGAACACGGTCACGTACAACACATACGATGGCACTATTAAAGGGAAGTTCAATACCAGTCGTGTTAGTAGAAGTTTGGTGAGAGACGATTCACGCTTTTCAGCCCCATGCTTTTCAGTCAGTTACAGCATGACAAATGTGCTATCTCCATTATGAACGCTAGTATTACCAGACCGAGCGCTTCTGTCTCGTACTTGATTTAGGGCATATGTGGAATTTTGTGCGTTGAAATTGGCTACACACGATCGGAATTCAAGGATATGGGAAAAATAAAACGATGCCACAATCCGATTTCACCTCCACAGGAGGCAGCCGCCGAATGATGCTACACCCGCTGTGACAGCTGAGGACAGAGCCACCTGTGACGTGCGCGGGTGACCCCACCCCCCTCTGATGCCATGGGGGTTTTCCATGGAGTCAGAGGGGGCAGGGTTACCCGTGATACTACAGAGAAGCTGCAGGAAAACCCCAGTGGCGTCAGAGGGGGCGGGGTCACCTGCACACATCACGGATGGCCCCGCCCTCAGCTATTAAGAGCTGTCATGGCGGGTGTAGCGTCTATCGGCGGCCGCCTCCCATGGAGGAGGAATCGGATCATGGCGGCATTTTATTTTAATTTTTTTCGTATCCTCAGATCGAGAATGAATGTACACCGCTCCAATTTTTTTTATTTTTTAATAAAGGACCCAAGCTGTGTCTTGTGTTTTTTACAATTTTTTACACTTGTTTGTGAAATGGTAGGGGTACAATGTACCCCGTTACCAATTCACATGGAGGGGGTTGGATCTGGGGGTCTCCATTGTTAAAGGGGGCTTCCAGATTCCAATAAACTCTCCTGCCTGCAGACCCCCACAACGAGCCTGCAAGGGTTGTGGGGATGAGGCCCTTGTCCCCATCAACATGGGGACATGGTGCTTTGGACCCCAAAGCATCCTCCCCATGTTGAGGGCATATGGCCTGGTAGGGTTCTCTCATCCCCCCTCTTTTCTTGAGGCCTGCCAGGTTGCATGCTCTGATAAGGGTCTGCTATGTATTTTTGGTATTGTATTTTTTTTCCATACCAGACCTGAAGGGTCTGGTATAAATTTTGAGGGAGACCCCTACAGCATTTTTTTTATTATTTGGCGCAGGTTTCCCCTTAATATCCATACTAGACCTGAAGTGCCTGGTATGGAATTTGGGGGGACCCCCACGCATTTTTTTTTAAATTATGGTTCGGGGTTCCCCTTAATATTGATACCAGACCCAAAAGGCCTGGTAATGGACTGGGGGAACCCAATGCCGTTTTTTTTCAATCACTGTTATCTTTTGTGGAACCCGACAATTCATTATAGCCGCGAGCAGTTTTAAATGACTTTTTCCTTTAGAAATGTCCTTTTGCTGCAGGAACTTTTCTAAACATGGGGAAAATTCACTACTTTACAGGCATACTATAGACACCCCCCAGGTACGAAATTTAAAGGAATATTTCACTTTTATTGTTTCACTTTAAGCATTATTAAAATCACTGCCCCCGAAAAAAACTGCGTTTTTTTAAACTTTTTTTTTCATTGATACATGACCCCTGGGGCAGGACCCAGGTCCCCAAACACTTTTTATGACAAGTGTCATAAAGCCTTTAAAATTAGCACTTTTATTTCTCCCATAGACTTTTAAAGGGTGTTCCGCGGCTTTCGAATGTGCCGCAAACACTCCGAATCGCTATTCCGCGAACACCCGATGTTCGAGTTGAACTTACATTCGACTCGAACATCGGGCTCATTCCCTATCCACAAATAAGGATGAGCCGAACACCCCCCCGTTCGGTTCGCACCAGAACCTTCGAACAGACCGAACGTTTGGGTGAACTTTAGAACCCCATTGAAGTCTATGGGACTCGAACGTTCAAATTCAAAAGTGCTAATTTTAAAGGCTAATTTGCAAGTTATTGTCCTAAAACGGGTTTGAGAACCCGGGTCTTGCCCCAGGGAACATGTATCAATGCAAATTTTTTTTTTAAAACATACGTTTTTTCGGGAACAGTGATTTTAATGATGCTTAAAGTGAATTTTTTTTAAAAAAAATCCTTTAAATATCGTACCTGATGGGTGTCTATAGTATGCCTGTGAAGTGGCATGTGTTTAGAACTGTTCCTGCACAAAATTACATTACTATAAGAAAAAAGTCATTTAAAACTGCTTGCGGCTTTAATGTAATGTCTGGTCTCTGCAATATGGATGAAAATCATTGAGAAAAATAGCATGGGTTTCCCCCCCTCCCCCCATGTCATTACCAGCCCCTTTGGCCCTATATACTTTGAACAGCAGTATACAGGTGGTGCAAACAAGACCGGGACTGTAGGTTTGTTGTTAAGTAGAATCTGTTTGTAATTTTGAACTGGTACTTTTTTAAAGTGTAGCTCCAGCCAAAAAAATCTATTTTTAAGCTTTTCGGAAAACATAGAGAAGGGTTATCACCCCTGTAACATTTGTTTTGTTGTCTGTGCGCATCTGTTCAGAAGATCGCACCTCACGTTCTGTCCCAATGACAAATTATTTTTAGATTTTTTTTTGTGAAACAAGGATTGGTGATAAAGCATCAGTGGACAGGAGACACCTCTTACAGAAGATAATTTCCCTTCCTAGGGGTAGACAGTACACCATGTGAAAGTACATGCAGAATGATCCCCTGCCTGTGGTATTAATATGAGCAGATCCCTGCCTCTAATATGAGAAACACCAGCTTTACGTAGATTTAGGTGCACACTGTGCAGAGGACACACACAGTACACCATGTGAAAGTACTTGCAGAATGATCCCCTGCTTGTGATATTAATATGAGCAGATCCCTGCCTCTAATATGAGAAACACCAGCTTTACGTAGCTTTAGGTGCACACAGAGGACACAGACAGTACACCACTTAAAAATACTGCAGCTAGCACAATCACCTGCCTACCTGTCAGTATATTAGGAAGAGCGGATCTAGCTAAACTCAATACAGTGTATAAATATATATACAACACCCTGGCTTTGGCCAATTATGGCTCTCCGTTTTTTGCAAGCTGTGATTGGCCAAGCATGCGGGTCATAGTGCATGCTTGACCAATCATCAGCCAGTAATACACTGCGATGCCGCAATGAATTATGGGCCGTGACCCGCCACTCAAATTTGGCGCGAACGGCCCATAACATTCGTTATTCGATGAACGGTCGAACATACGATGTTCGACTCGAACACGAAGCTCATCCCTATTCACAAACAATAAACACCAAAGTCCAAAGAAGACACAAAGGGAAATCGGCTTCCAGATGTAATGTCAAGATATAATCAAAGTTATTGTATATTGATTACAGGTGCCCTTGGGTGGTAATCTACACCCTAGTTAACAAAAGTGCAACATCCTACTAGTATTTGGGTTTAAAAAGTATATAGAAAAAAATTACTTTATAGGCACATAAAAAAGTAACACATTTTTAATGTTTCACAGAATATAATATATGATACAAACGATGCATCTAATAAATAGAATACAAAAAATAAAGAAAATAGAAAGGCCAAGTGGTTGGTCCCAGAGGATTACTCAATTATTGTGTTGAAAACTTGCTGCAAGGTTGTATATGATAAAGATACTCACGCTTAGTAGAGAGTATCTCCTGGTTATGTGTCCACGGGGTCCTTGAAAAAGTTTTAAAACTAGCTCTACATGTTTTGCGATCTAAAATAGCTTCCTCTTATAGGGGGACACAATCGACGACGTCACACCTACAGCCACACCCCCCTACAGTTGTAAACACAATTAAGGTCACACATAACCCCATCAGCGCCCCCTGTGGTTAACTCCCAAACTGCAACTGTCATTTTCACAATAAACAATGCATTTCAAATGCATTTTTTGCTGTGAAAATTACAATGGTCCCAAAAATGTGTCAAAATTGTCCGAAGTGTCCGCCATAATGTCGCAGTCACAAAAAAAAAAAAAAATCGCTGATCGCCGCCATTAGTAGTAAAAAAAAAAAAAATAATAAAAATTTAATAAAACTATCCCCTATTTTGTAAACGCTATAAATTTTTGCGCAAACCAACCGATAAACGCTTATTGCAATTTTTTACCAAAAATAGGTATAAGAATACGTATCGGCCTAAACTGAGGGAAACATTTTTTTTATATATTTTTGGGGGATATTTATTATAGCAAAAAGTAAAAAATATAGATTTTTTTTCAAAATTGTCGCTCTATTTTTGTTTATAGCGCAAAAAAATAAAAACCGCAGAGGTGATCAAATACCACCAAAAGAAAGCTCTATTTGTGGGGAAAAAAGGACGCCAATTTTGTTTGGGAGCCACGTCGCACGACCGTGCAATTGTCAGTTAAAGCGACGCAGTGCCGAATCGCAAAAAGGGGCAAGGTCCTTTAGCTGCATTTTGGTCCGGGTCTTAAGTGGTTAAATTTCGTACCTAGGGGGGGGGGTGTAAAGTATGCATGTGAAATAGCGCATGTTTCCCGTACTTAGAACTGTCTCTGCACAAAGTGTCATTTCTGAAGGAAAAAAAGTCATTTAAAAATGACTCGCGGCTATAATAAATTGCCGGCTCCCCCAAGCATGGGGGTCCCCCCAAATTCAATTACCAGGCCCATCAGGTACCCCGTCATCAACTTTAAAAAAAATGACGTGGGGTTCCCCCCAAATATCCATTCTAGACCATTCAGGTCTGGTGTGGATTTTAAGGGGAACTCCACACCAAATAAAAAAAAAATTGTGTGGAGTTCCCCCGAAAATCCACGCCAGACCCCTTATCCGAGCACGTTAACCTGGCCGGCCGCAGAAAAGAGGGGGGGACGAGAGAGTGCGCCCCCCCTCCTGAACCGTACCAGGCCACATGCCCTCAACATGGGGAGGATGTCCCCATGTTTATGGAGACTAGGGCCTCATCCCCACAACCCTGGCCGGTGATTGTGGGGGTCTGCGGGCGGGGGGGTTTATCAGAATCTGGAAGACCCCTTTAACAAAGGGGACCCCCAGATCCTGCCCCCCTATGTGAATTGGTAATAGGGTACATTGTACCCCTACCAATTCACGAAGGGAGTGTAAATAATTGTAAAAAACACACGCACACCGTGGAAAAAAAGTCCTATTAAAAATAAAAAAATATATAAAATCCAGCGATGGTAATCCCCTCTCGATCCCCGATCCAACGTTGACGGTATCTAGCGATGGGTGATCTCCTCTCCGCCAGGGTCCAGTGATGAGAAGATCCATCCAGGCCTGGGATCCAGAGCGCAGCATCGCTGGCCGCCTGTCTCCATCGGAGACAGCCCGGCGAATGACGCGGCTGGAGCTAGTGACAGTTCTTATATAGGTGAGGCGGGTCCACCCGTCACATGACCCCGTCCCCCTCTGACGCACCCTCTGCTACGTCACTGGGGAAGCCCAGGCTTCCCCTTGCGTCAGAGGGAGTGGGGTCACGTGACTGGTGGCCCAGCCTCACCTATATAAGAAATGTCACTAGCTCCAGCCGCGTCATTCGCCGGGCTGTCTCCGGTGGAGACAGACAGCCGGCGATACTGCGCTCTGGATCCCAGACCTGGATGGATCTTCTCATCGCTGGACCCTGGTGGAGAGGAGATCACCCGTCGCTGGATACCGACAACATTGGAGCGGGGATTGAGAATGGATTACCACCGCTGGATTTTTTTTTCTTTTTAATACATGACTTTTTTCCATGGTGTGTGTGTGTTTTTTTACAATTATTTACACTTCTTTCGTGAAATGGTAGGGGTACAATGTACCCCATTACAAATTCACATAGGGGGCCAGAATCTGGGGGTCCCCTTTGTTAAAGTGGTCTTCCAGATTCTGATAAGCCCGCAGACCCCCACAACCACGTGCCAGGGTTGTGGGGATGAGGCCCTTGTCCCCATCAACATGGGGACATCCTCCCCATGTTGAGGGCATGTGGCCTGGTACGGTTCAGGAGGGGGGGCACTCTCTTGTCCCCCACTCTTTTCTGTGGACGGCCAGGTTACGTGCTCGGATAAGGGGTCTCGTGTGGATTTTTGGGGGAACTCTATGCCATTTTTTTTTAAATTTGGGGTGGAGTTCCCCTTAAAATCCATACCAGACCTGAAGGGTCTGGAATGGATATTTGGGGGGAACCCCACGTCATTTTTTTTAATTGACCGCGGGGTTCCCCTTAATATCCATACCAGACCTGAAGGGCCTGGTAATTGAATTTGGGGGGACCCCCACGTTTTTTTTTATGAATGAATTTTCTCTGAATTGCTGGGAGCCGACAATTCATTATAGCCGTGAGTCATTTTTAAATGACTTTTTTTCCTTCAGAAATGACACTTTGTGCAGAGACAGTTCTAAGTACGGGAAACATGCACTATTTCACATGCATACTTTACACCCCCCCCCCCAGGTACGAAATTTAAAGGAATATTTCACTTTTATTGTTTCACTTTAAGCATTATTAAATTCACTGCTCCCGAAAAACCTACGTTACTTACCGGTAACGGTATTTCTATGAACCTTCCAGGACGGCACACGAGAGATGATGGCTCCTCCCCACAGGAAACACAATCACTTAACAATTTAAAAGTCCCCACCCTTCCCCTTGATCCCCAGTATGTAATAAAGTAATCCTGAACTGGTTCACAAGGGACCTTGTTCCGTATAGGTACTTACCACCTAGCGTTTAGCTTATCTTTTCCCTCCACATAGGGCGGGAAGTAGGCCTGCCGTCCTGGAAGGTTCATAGAAATACCGTTACCGGTAAGTAACGTAGGTTTTCTCTTATCACCTTCCAGGACGGCACACGAGAGGATAATCAAGGAACCAAAAAGGCCTACTTTAGGGTGGGACCCTTGCCTGCAAGGTCTTCTGCTAGGTGTCAGAATCTGATTTTAATTTCACCACCTCCACTCCCTAGTGTGTGATGAAGGTATCCTAGCTGGATCATGTAAATGACCTGCAGGTCTGCTCCACCTATGCCCTTGTCTCCTCTTTGGGTGCAAGGTCTAGGTGGCACGTGCTCTTAAAGAAAAAACATTCTGAGAGCCTGAGTATTTTTTAGGATAGAAAGGTTGGCTGTGCCAATATTCTAGACATCGTGGTCGATAATGTCTGCCACTGCTGCGTAGGACCATCTAGACATTTGTTCTGTGAAACAAGGACCTACTTTGATCAACCAAGACAAAACATCTGGTTTTAAGCCACTAGTCTGTTCAGGAGAATGGTTTAGAAAGATAAAAGGTCTCCTGATGCACAATCCTTGTGGGTCCCCTTTTTGTTTGCCATAGTCATGGTGAAACAAGAAATAACCCCGCTCAAGGATACTAGGTTTAAGGGAAGTTTATTCCCTTGATTCAAATGGCTGGACAGGTATATGACTAAACAAGGCGTTTGGTGTGCTCCTGCACTCCCTTCAGTCCACCTGTCCACCTCCATTCATTGGAATGCATGCGACTTCATAGTGAGGACACTTATTGGTCAGTGTCAGGACCACAGGATGCCTTGGCGTGGCTCATCCATGCGCCCGCCAATACGCGTGGACAAAATTCTGTCTCCAACGCACACTGCTAGACCGGTCAAAACGGCTGCACTGCAAGGCGTTTGGCAAGTAGGTCTCATCCTGGTCATTCCCCACTTCTGGGTTTCTTCCCATCTGAATGCTGACATGTCGGCTGTGAAATTGTTCTATATACCCCAGGCTCCTTATAACTCTGCGAGTCAATATATTAAACTGCGCAGAAAAAGAGCCTGTTACTAAATTGCGAGTAACCACTGCATTAATTGGTATATAACAGAAAAGAAACAAAAGTGTCGGGGAAAGAATATTGGTTATTCACATCCAGTTCGTCCAAGGGGGTGACATGAAGAACATATACCGAGCCATAAACCTATCGGATCGGGAGAAACAGTCAGAAGATTCTGATGCTGAATTTTTAAGCAAACAGCTCCTAAAAGCGTTACCCTTTTTCTACTAGGGCAAAAACCTGATAGGTGATTTTATGACCTCCTTCCAGTGTCCTAAAACCCTACTGGGTCCAAGGTCCAGGGAATTCTGGCATGCCTGTAATCAGAAATCTTGTTCCTTCCATGTACCTGGAAAATGAGGTCTGAAATAAAGTGACCAAAACATCTCTGATATACAGGTCATAAATCTTGTATTTCCGAAGGGTAGCAAGCTCAGACTTAACATGGAACACAAAACAGGAAGACACCCCCAGCCTTCACTGCTGTGTTTTCTGATATACAGACACCTGTAGGATAGAGAAGACACAACCAACCTAAGAGATGTTGTGTAATTCTAATATGCAATAAGATACCATATAACCTCAGCCCAGAGAAAGGACAGAAGCTCCAAGTGTGAGTTTCTGATGCTTAATAGGTTATAGGTCCTGCATCCAACAGAGAGGCCACTAGCCAATATGGTGTTTTTCTGAGTAATTAAACGCAGAGGGTACAGACACCTTCTACTGCTGTGTTTTTTCTATTTGCAGCGAACCCAGGTAATAGAGTCAAGACGGGATGACAAGAACAAATTTAGTGTTGTCTATTCCTGAGACTGACCGCAGTACGGTCCTCTAAATCAACAGAAAGTAACACTAGCACCTAAAGTATATTTCTGATGATCATGAATTGCAGCCGCATGCAGACAACAAAAAAGGACATATGCGGCCTCAACCGTGTATGGCTGTTGCTATACTAACTGCAGTAATAACTAGCAGAGAGTGGTATTAACGCATTACAGATAAACAACAGGGTATAGGACAACAGATGTTACAGACAGTAACATTGTATATTCCTGATTACCAACACTACACAGTCATATACCCGATAGAAAAAAACGCTACTAGCAAAAAACCAATGCTGTGCGTTTCTGGATAGTAATGTTAAACCGTCATTGAACCCACAATACAAAGTTGTGCATGATTTTTATTAGAAAAGACTTGGGCAGTTATATGACCAACAGAATGTTGCCGACAACTCAGTGTGTTACTAAATGCAACCTTGTCGGGTCATCTAATCAACAGAGATGCCACTAGCAAACGGAAACCTTGAAGCAGTGCATATCTGAATACATAAATATCATAACCAATAATACAATGTTATGCGTTTCTGTTTAGCAAAAATTGTACAGTCATATAAATCAGCAGAAAAGTCGCTATCAGTAACTCAACGTCATGCGTTTCTGATAAGCAATAGTGTACAGACATGTAACCTCCAGAAATATTTACCAACAGTAAATCAATATGGTATGTATCTAAATAACAATATAACAGAGGTGTCACCGACAAATCAATGTCATACTTTTCTGATGAGCAATAGTATACAGTCCTGTATCCGACAGAAATTTCACCTACAGTAATTCAATGTGGTGCGTTTCTGAATAACAATAGTGTGTGCGGTTATAGAATAGAGGTGTCACCGACAATTCAATGTCATACTTTTCTGATGAGCAATAGTATACAGTCATGTATCCGACAGAAATTTCATCCACAGTAATTCAATGTGGTGCGTTTCTGAATACCGATAGTGTGCTGATATATAATAGAGGCATCACCCACCATTCAATGTTTAAGCGTTTGACTAGGAACAGCGTACCGTTACCTAATCAGTTTTTGGTGAGTCATAGGATATTTATATATATATATATATATCAGAATGACACAAGATAAAAGACTCCCCATGTTGTGTATTTCTGATGTGCGGACAGCCAACAACCTATCCTAGGCATAACCTGAATCTCAGATACTGATCCTTCCTCCCAGTGGAGGAACATGGTAGTTCCAGATAATGGAAATCTGAGGTGTTTGATTATACCACAGTAGTGGTAGCTGCTAACCTACTATAGCATAGGTCTGAGTAGGTGTAGCTGGTCCACACACAGGTGGGAGCGAGTCCTAGTCTCTACGGTCTTAACGAGCACAGACTCAGAAATCAATTAGGTCTCTCGTGAAGAGGTGACCATAACTTTTAGGCTGGAGGCAATCAGACACCTGTATGGCTGCTTAACTGGTTTGTTGCCTGAGCCACCAGAGGTTCAGATTAACCCCTACATACTGATAAATATAACAGCAGTGTAAGGAGGAAGTAATAGGTTGGAACCTGGGAAGATGTTGCAGACAATAAGCAACCCCCACAGGGGTAATATATACACTAAGCTGCCCCCCTTGTCGGGCCTATCCTAAGAGTTTAGGAGGTAAGTTTTTTTTTTTGGGGGGGTAAAAAACCTCTAGCAACACCATTCTGTTAGATTCATGGCAGCTGGCCCTAATCCTTCAGGGATTCCTATAATCTCCTCAGAGGCCTGTATTGCCCGCAGGAGTCCATCCAGACCCTCTAGGGTGAAGGGACGTCCTGTTCAGCTTTGCTTTTCATATCCTCCCTGTCCTTTGCTTCCTCTACCCGGACTAAAGGGAATGAATGGAAGCGGGGGAAGGGCACTAGATACTATTCAGATGAGGCCTTCTTGGGAGGATATGTTTTCTCTAGGGATAAGCTCCTCTTATGTCAGACCTTAGGTTACGGACTGCCTGGCGGTTTCGTGGGAGGTTTTAACCGTTGCTGGTCTTTCCATCTGTATAGATGAGAGGACTTTGGACTTTGAGTGGGAGTTTATCTTATGACCCACATATTTATTTTTTAGAGGAGCTATACCCTGTAGCGGCAGGAGACCATTTATTTGGGATCTCCTGGGATCCGCTGGGGGGTTTCTGCCAGACAAGAGATATACACATATGCATAATATTACTTTGTCCTCCCCCAGGACTGCAGGTTTGTACTGGGGAGGGGAAAGGGTAAGGTGAGAAAACCAGTCCTGTCTGGCTGGCTCCAGGATCCCAGACTCCTGAAATCCAGGAGCTCTCACTCCCCTTCCCCCTCCTTTTCCAAGGGGGATTTGTACTCACTGCACCCCGACCTGGATCTGCTTGCAGTCACATATGCCTTCATCTCCTCCTGTTCCATGAGGAGGTTTGGCTGGGTCCATGGCTGTTGGTACCTCTTGCAGGGGCTATCCGCAAGCCGACCCTTCCACCGCCCATGCTGCTCTCTAGGCGTTCCTTCCGGTTTGCGCTGTGAGGCAAAAGCCCACCTTCACTCAGAGAGGCTTGGAGCGCCATGTTTCCAAAAGTAGGAAGCAGTACCCGGGAAGAGAGAGCTCTTCAAATGGCGGCGTTTCTTCTGCACCCTAGCGATGGCAAGCCTCCCCGCAGCTCAGAGCGCTGGTGCACGCCTGGGGCGACCTGTGAGTTAGACCCGAAGGCCTACAGGTTAGTTCAGCCCTCCCCGGCCTCCCTAAGACCTGTCTCAACAGGGGTACCTTCGACCCTCCCCGGTCTCTAGGTATTCAAACAAAACAAACGTGACGATGTGTTCGGGAGAAACACAATCAATACTGGGGATCAAGGGGAAGGGTGGGGACTTTTAAATTGTTAAGTGATTGTGTTTCCTGTGGGGAGGAGCCATCATCTCTTGTGTGCCGTCCTGGAAGGTGATAAGAGAAAACAGCCATTTTTAAAACTTTTTTTGCATTGATACATGTCCCCTGGGGCAGGACCCAGGTCCTCAAACACTTTTTAGGACAATAACTTGCATATTAGCCTTTAAAATTAGCACTTTAGATTTCAATTGGTGCAAACCGAACAGGGGGGTGTTCGGCTCATCCCTATTGAAAACTCACCAATAAATTGGTGCGGATTGAGTGTTAGACAGTCACCCTTGCCCTACACGTGCAGCAGCAAGGCAAGGGTGACCGTCTGACACTCAAGCCACTACTGAATAGAGATGGGCGAACGGTTCGGCCTGAATATTGGCTGTTCTATCCATTCGGGGAACACCCCAATTAATGTTTGACAGGTGGGTACTGCCCAATCAGGGTGCAATAAAAGCTGGTTGTTAAGGAGCGGGGCCAGGAAGCCGGCCACAGCGTCCTTAACAACTGAAGAGTCATCAGCTGTTAATGGGCTTCCCAGCTGACTGCTGAATTAAAAAAAACATTTGCCAGTATAAAAAAAATAAAAAAAATGGCCTCAGCCCCCCCCCCCCAGTTCCCCCCTCCTGAACCATACCAGGCCACATTCCCTCAACGTGGGGGGGGGGGCTAAAATGTAAGAGCTAAACAGCCTTTTAGCCCACTCACCAAAACAACTCTCTGGTTACTGCAGGAAGTCACACATTTAGTGGTAGTGTTATTACAACCACTAAATGTGACAGTTTCCTACTTAAGGTTGTCCATCCACTTGCTAGGACCCTGGTGGCCCCTTGTGTCTTAGCAACCAGAGATATTGGGTGGGCAAAGATATCATTGGTTACTAAGATGTTGGTGGTAGCACAATCACTGGTTGTTACAATCACTGTCCTGTCCTCTCCACACACAGCCCCTTGTATACACTCTATACTCTTTTTCCATGTGCCCCCTGTCATAAATGCCTCACCCAGCTATCAGTGGTCTGTATTTATGTATGTCTGTACACAGTAAAGGGCAGGCAGATGGGCACAGTATGGGGGGGGGGGGGGGGTTAAAGGACACAGGTAAGTTTGGAAGGGTACAGTATAGAGTGCAATAATTTATAGTGGCAGGTTAGGGCAGTATAGTGGCAGGCTAGAAAAGTATAGTGTCAGTATAGTGGTAGGCTAGAGCAGTATAGTGGCAGGTTAGAGCAGTATAGTGGCAGGCTAGAGCAGCATAGTGGGAGGCTAGGGTGGTATAGTGGCTGTATAGTGGCAGGTTAGGGTGATATAGTGGCAGGTTAGGGTGATATAGTGGCAAACTAGGGCTATATATAGTGACAGTGTGCTCAGTCACTTATATGTCAATGTTTCTCAACTCCAGTCCTCAAGTACCCCCAACAGGTCACGTTTTTAGGATTTCCCTCAGATGAAATGGCTGTGGTAATTACTAAGGTAATGAGCAAGGCCCACAAGGCTGAAATGCGTTTACATCTGCTGTCTGTTCCTGTGTCTTTTATGGAGAATCAATACATTTGAAGATTTTAAAAAGCAAGCAAAGAGTTGCAGACCATTTTTTCTCATGATTGCTATTGCAGCTGTGAGAATGCCTTTTCCACACCCAGGTAGGTCTGAAAATTTTCTGATCTTATTAAGTAGTACCTCTGCTCTATTTCAAACTGATCAAATCACCTGTGCAAAATAAAGGATAGACTGAAAACATGGCCGGTTGGGGGTATTAGAGGACTGGAGTTGAGAAACATCGACTTGCAGCATATCGGGTTATGAAGACTCCCCAGGGGGCTGTGTATACTCATCCTCTTTCTAGTTCAGCTGTGGGATCAGCTAGAGTGAAGGAATCTGTAGGAAGAGTGGAGTAGGCAGCCACACCCTGGCCCCAGCCACCAACTCTGACTGCTTGGGTGAATAGTGAAGATCCCTGAGGTACAACATAAGCTGATTAGATGACAGGGGAGAGGCATAGACAGCCTTTCCCACACTGCTGGGCTCTCTGCTGATCCTATTGACTTTGCCCAGTATTTTTACAAAGCTGCAAGTGCAAGGTCCGCCTCACGCTCATTAGGATAGCCCTGCTTAGCATGTTTTTTTTTTATGTATCAGCAACAGTGGCGGCTGATGCTCCTTTTTTTGCCCTTGCTGCTCGATCATCAGCCCACCAACCCTGCACTTACCTCTTCTAGGTCGCAGGCAGCACTTTCTCCTCGTCGGCTTCACCTTGCATCTCCTCCACGGCTTCAATTGGCTATGGTCACACAACTGGGTGGACTCAGGGCGCACCCCTTGTTGAAGCCAATTAGAGCCTCTTGCTTTAATCATGTTCTTCTAAAAAAAAACAACAACATTGAAATCCAGGCGTTCATGCGGCCTCCATATTTTAAAGGGGCTTACAAACTACAATAAGTCAATACATTCACAGTGCCAGGGATGTGGAAAAGAGTCCATATGTCCTTTGAGCTTTGCTAGGGAAGGAGGACTCACACTGTTTGCATGCGGTACCATACTTTATAGTAGAATACCCAACAGTAAGTAGCATATATTTTTTTCTGGCTATCTTTTTGTGGATCGATACTCAGACATCTGATTCGGTCAGCGGGATGAAGTAGTTTCCAATGCAGCAAATGTTCCTGTGGAGGTTCTGCTTGGACACCTTTGTCCCCAACACTTGTTTTCCGCTGCAGGAATCACATAAGCTAGATACCTAACTAGGTTCAGGCTTTAGCCCAGGACCTCAGACTGGGGATACACCCTGCAGGCAAAGGCTATTGCAGAACCTTGCTCAGCATATTTGTTAAAGCCTGGTCCAATGGCCAGCTCAGAAACATACAGAGTTAAGCCATGCTGCACCCCTTAACAAAGCACTCTGAAGCAATCAACAGGGTTTAGCAAATAATACAGCATACAAACTCAGCTAAACTGAAAATAGCTAAAACTTACATTGAGCCTTACGCTTACACCTATGCGCTTTTGGTGCATTTTGCAGTTTCCTATGGTACACGTTCACATCTATGCGTTTTTCAGCTGGTGTGTTTTTGGAAAGGGTCTGGGACTTTTTTCCTGCAGCAGATTGTGTTTTGTGTGTAATAGACTTCAATGGAGTCGCACCAGAAATACAAGTGTTGTGTTTTTCATGTTTTTTTTATGCATTTATGTTTACTGTATATAGCTGGTTGCTAAGGAGTGGTCCGGGAAGCCAGTGACCATGTCTAATAGATCTGAACGATTTGAAGGGGAACCCCATGCCAAATAAAAAAAAATGGCATGGGGTCTCCCCCAAATCCATACCAGATCCTTATCTGAGCATGCAACCCGACAGGTCAGGAAAGGAGGGGAATGAGCGGGCGTAATTGAGAATGGATCTACATTGGGGGGACATTATTTTTGATTTTTAATAAAGGAATTGACAAAAACTGTGTTTGTGTGTTTTTTTTATGTGACTTTTTTGGGGTGAATGAGTAGGGGTACCATGTACCCCATACTCATTCACATAGAGGGGACAAGGATATGGGGACCCTGCACGCAGACCCCCACAACCACAGTCCAGGGTTTTAGGGAAAAGGTCCTTGTCCCCATCAACATGGGGAGGGAAAAAAACACAACATGCAAAATGCATGAAAATTGCATGCAAAACACCTCAAAATTGCAGTTTTACAAACACACTAAAAAAGGTGCCTGAAAAACGCATAAACTAAAACTGCATAGATGTGAACCTAGACTAAAGGAACAGGGAAAAAAAACTATCAAAAACATTTTAAATGTAAGCATAATGCCTGCATAATATTTTGGTGTGCATTGGAAGAGTTAAGCTCTCAAACATGTAAACATTCAGCTACATTATAGCAGTGATGAGTAATTCCTGGACCTGCATTAAGTGGTTGTGTCTGAGCATTGTGCAACCATAATTAAATTCTCTGTTTTGCATTTAATACTTGCAAATTGGAACCCAGTGGTCCATCAACATTAAATGAAAAATGTACCTTTGTATGTTTTATCTCATGGTTTACCTTGAGCAAACTGGCTTTGTCTGCATGTACTGTACTTCACTGAATATGATTTTGGATAGACAAACACAATATTACAATGCATATATGGTCTCTTACGACATATAATTCGAGACAAAATGTGCTGGACACAAAAGCACAGAGAAATCTTTGAAGGTTTTTGCATTAATGATACATCACTCAAAATCATAAAGCAATAAAAGTGCTTTTAATGGAAGCCGATAATATAAAAAATTATATTTTAAAGCATAAATATAGAAAACTGTAAATATAGAATGGAGTGGATTACAGCAGCAGACTTTCAGTTAGTAAATAAATCCATAGGGTTCAACACCATGGTGCTTTATTTGCACGGCCTGGTCCAATCATAGAATCTAGTTATCTCTCAGCTTCTCCTCCTACACAGTGCACTGTTTGTTGGATGAAAAGTATCTCCCAGTGAGACCCCAGAGAGGAGGCTCATATGGCTATTCTGTGTGATTAGTCCAACACTATGTTCAGTTCCAAAGCCACAGCCTGCAGTCCCTGGGGCAAGAGGCCAAATTGCAGCCAAGAATAAAGATCTAGGGGAGCAATCCACCCACAGAAATGTTCTCAGTGTATAATTAGTGACAATGAACAGAAGTTAGCAGAAAGCTGTAAATAAAATACGGCTGACAAAAGGCTATTCCTAGACAAACTGCTCAATTCGAACGCCATCAAAATACATTCTCTTCTGTAACGCTTGTTTACCTGATACTACAGAGTATTGCTAGATGCAGTTGCTAGCCCAAAAAAAAAAAAAAGCTGTAATGAGATGAGAAACCCCTACACAGAGCATGTTTCATTTATTGTGTTATTTTAGGAAAAGAGCAGGAATCTCTTGTATGGTTTTCGATCAAACTGAATTACTTTCAGACAACATCCCATTTAGTAGTATGTGCATCATTTTCAACAGGGATATTGTTTTTTTTACATATTACTTAAGTAATAAATGTATGTAATGTTAGTTGACTAGAGACAAGTGGTTGCCAGGATATGGTCACCTTACTGAAAAAGGTCGAAATTGATTTTAATGGATTATAGCTAGTCTCATAATTTTTTTTTTACAATACTGTGCTCTTTCAAATTAAAACTGCTAAACACAAATGCAGGTCGAAAATTATTTATGTTGTAATTTTAGATTTAAAAAATTTCTTAAAAATCCCTTAAAAAAAAAAAAACATTTTGTAATGTTGATGTTGACCCTTAATCATTATCAAAATTGTTTCTCCCCACCAAACAGTTTTATTTTTGTTTGCTTTGGTACATGTTCCTCATTGATTCAGCACCCAAACTGTAATGTTCATTGAGCCCACCTCAAACCAAACCCAGGTACAGTGAGAGTATCTCACTAATAATGCAAATTCCATTGCATGAACTGCCTGAACAGCTATCAGGACCTGGATCACCTGCTGGTGGCACTGTGGCTCCCAGAGCTGAAAGGTGTAGTTCCAGTGGTCATCAGCAGGTGTCTCCCAGCATTTATATAACCCCATCTTAGCTTCCTTCAGACTTTCAGTGTTCTGCCTGTGTGCCATACCTAATTGATGCTGGGTTCGTGATCCTGCTCTTGACCTTGATGCTGTGTCCTTCCGTGACCTTGTCAAATTCCTGTCCAGAACCTGCATCCTGTACCCTACTGCCTTGCATCCTATATATATGTCCTCTTGTTTCTGATCCCAGTTCTGGTCTAAATTCCTGATTGTTGCATATTCTGTCTTACTCCTATTATCCTTGGTTCCCCTATTTTATATATATTGCATCATATTTAGGTTGCTAGTAGATATTCTGTCATTTGGATCACTGTTCACTAGTATTCCTCTATCAGTTTAGCTGTACTTGCAAATCTTACAGTGAAACAAGGTTGCCACATCATTTCCTCCTTTACTTTCAGTAGTAAATGGGGTGGTCATGTGACTGCTTCTCAATATTAGCACTAAGGGAAGCCATTTCTTAATACAAGCACTAGACTATGGGGGTTATTTACAAAAGGCAAATCCATTTTGCACTGAAAGTGCACTTGGAATTTCAGTCGCTGTAAATCTGAGGCCTCGTACACACGACCGAACATGTCTGCTGAAACTGGTCCGCTGACCAGTTTCAGCAGACATGTTTGGTCGTGTGTACAGCCGACCGGACCGGATTCCCGGCCGAGCGGACTTTTTCCAGCGGACAAATGTTTCTTAGCATGCTAAGAAACATGTCTGCTGGAAGCCTGTCCGTCGGACGTGTTCGGTCGTCTGTACAGATTTACCGGACACGTCCGATCGGCCACCATCCCTCGCATGCGTCGAAGTGATTCGACGCATGCGTGGAAGCATTGACCTTCCAGGGTCGCGCACGTCACGGCGACGGCGCGGCCACGTCGCGACATGTCACCGTGTTTGTTTTCATCAGACCAAAATCCGGCAGCGGACATGTCCGATGAAAACGGTCCGCGGACCGTTTTCATCGGACAGATCCGCTGGTGGGTACGGGGCCTTAGAGGTAGATTTGAAATGAGGGGAAGCTTTTCTGATTTTATTATCCAATTATGTGCAAGCTAAAATGCTATTTTTTATTTTCCTTGCATGTCCCCCTCGGATCTACAGCAACTGCACTTCCAAGTGCACTTTCAGTGTAATTTCAAGTGTACTTTGTACTTGTAGTTTGCACTTGTAGTGCAAAGTGGATTTACCTTTAGTAAATAACCCCCATTGTCTTTATTCAGAGAAATAATCCAAGCCTCACTCTCAGCGTTCATCACATCGTTGTCTATCATTAGAGAATGATCTGCTCTCTCCATGGGATCAGAGCCTCAACTGAGCTCTTTTTCCATGCTCTGACCAGGAGAAGCAGACAAAACCCAAAGCCTCCTCCATGGGCCATAATCAGTGGGTAGGAGGCTACCATGCAATCCCCTCCAAAAGTCCCTGTCCCGGTCGGTTCTGTTACTCCCATGCACACAAAAAAGGCCCTGGGTCCCCCCCAAAATCCATACTAGACTCTTGGCACCTGTTGCTGATTTTAACAGGGTACCCTACACAGGAAACAAGAAAAAAAAACATACCATAGCAAACTGACCAGAGTTGCTGTGGAATGACAGAGTTGAAACCACATCACTTTTGGGTTCATTCACTGGTGAGAAGATCAGCAAACTAATGTTTGCTGAGCTCCTTCTGCTCTGCCCAGGGACACGCGCTGAAGGTACAGTAGAGGGAGGAATGGTACTTTCCTGTGCTAGTGGATATTACTTTCATCATGAAGTCATAATAAAAGACCTGCTCCTCACCAAACAGTGGGGTAGATTCAGAAAGCAATTACGCCTGCGTATCCATAGATACGCAGCGTAATTGCTAAGTAGCGCCTGCATATCTACTTTCTGTATTCAGAAAGCTAGATACGCCGACTGTAGCCTAAGATACCACTGGCATAAGTCTCTTATGCCGTCGTATCTTAGGGTGCATTCTGCCGCTGGCCGCTAGGTGGTGCACCCATAGTTGTCAGCGTAGAGTATGCAAATTGCATACTAATGCCGATTCACAAACGTACGCGCGGCCGGCGCTCGTTTTTTTACGTTGTTTGCGTACGTCGTTTTCGCCGTAAAGCTGCTCCTGCTATTAGGAGGAGCAGCCAATGGTAAGTATGGACGTCGTTCCCGCGTCGCGATTTTCAAATTTTGCGTTGTTTGCATAACTCGTTCGTGAATGGCGCTGGACGCCATTTACGTTCACGTCGAAGCCAATGACGTCCTTGCGACGTCATTTACCGCAATGCACGTCGGGAAATTTTCCCGACGGAGCATGCGCAGTACGTTCGGCACGGGAACGCGCCTAATTTAAATTATCCACGCCCCCTACGGGATCATTTAAATTACGCGCACTTACGCCGGCCCCTTTTACGAGACGCTGCCGCAAATTACGGAGCAAATGCTTCGTGAATGCAGCATAGCTCCAGTAATTTACAGAGGCGTAGCATAAAAACGATACGCTGCGCCGCCGTATCAGTGCGCGCCCCTACCTGAATCTGGGCCAGTATTTTTTTTTTTTTTCTGCAATGGTAAATGTCCCTCTCAGCAGTTCCCAGCTTCCAATATCATTTGTGTTACATTCCGCCTGCTCAATAAACAAAAAAATTGAGAGAACTGATTTTCAGGATTTGTATCCTACTAACTTCACATTAAAGTTTGTAATTATCTGATTTTTGGTTGTGTTCACTGAACATGCTTGTGATTCTAACCCCATCAAATTCGCTACTCCATCTGTACTTTGGGCCTATATTCTTCATACAGTCAATCAGCACCTGTATGAAAAAATATACAGGGTTGGAAGAATTCCCTGCGATTATTGAAGAGTTTCCTATAAAGTGTGACTTCAAGAGTGATGCAGAGTCTGCTTAGTGCCGCTTTCCTCACTAAGCAAAAGAAAATCAATTTGGTGTAGTCATGTAGATTTCACAGGCTCAGCTACCTTTCCTCCATTTCTCTTGTTAAACAGAGCGCTGACTAAAGAGGCATCTAATAAAACGAGCAATAAAAAGGCAGTGCTGTGTGTTGGGAGCTCAGCTCTGCAGTGACTGATGGCCTCTTCTGTGTGCTTGGACGGAACACAAACAAGGGAGGTGATTGCTGCAGAATGTTAATCTAACTTTACCTATCCTAGTTGTACTTTGTCTTCCCAGATTTCCCTGGGGGGTCCATTATTTTGTGAGGCTATTTTGCAGAAAGATCGAGCTACATCATGTTGCTTACCTGAAAAACTAGCAGTAATGTATTATTTGTTGCTGTCACCTCTCATGTGTCTTAGGTATGCTTGGTTAAGAATTACAGGGCGTGGACCCTGACTGTTTTCACAGATGCTAGAACTATGCAAGAATGCTCCATCAGACAACCCTACCTTTGGAATCCACCAAAACACAAGACTTTAGACAGGGCAGTTATCACAAAGTTTGGGACCCCTTACACAGCTTTAGGCAGGGCCCCCCTGCAGCAGAGAAACGGGGGACCTCCTCTCTCCTGCCGCAAGATGATAAGCGGGACGGGGGGTTGGTGCGGGTATGGGGCGGGCTCCTGCTGCAAGTTGCTAAAGGTGGGGGGGTCAGACGAAAAGAAACCACCAAAAAAACGGGCCCCTGGTGACCATCGGGCCCCTTAGGCCTTGTACACACGACCGAACATGTCTGCTGAAACTGGTCCGCGGACCAGTTTCAGCAGACATGTTCGGTCGTGTGTACGGCCGACCGGACAGGTTTCCAGCGGACATTTGTCCAGCCGACCGTTTTGCAGCGGACAAATGTTTCTTAGCATGCTAAGAAACATGTCCGCTGGAAGCCTGTCCGTCGGACATGTTCGGTCGTCTGTACAGACTCACCTTACATGTCCGATCGGCCACCATCCCTCGCATGCGTCGAAGTGATTCGACGCATGCGTGGAAGCTTTAAACTTCCAGGGCCGCGCACGTCGCCGCGACGGCGTGGCCACGTCCCCGCGTATCGTGTACGCGGGGATTTCTGTCTGATGGGGTGTACAACCATCAGACAGAAATCCGTTTTCAGCGGACTGTCCCCTCGTCTGTACGAGGCCTAACAGGTGTAATGCCTGTACCCCCCTGATGGCGGCCCTGACTTTAGATAAAACTATCACTTTCCAACATCCACTTCTCCTGTACTTACCAGTTGTGAATTATTAAAGCCCAACTCTGGGTTGTGGAGACAAGTGACATTGCTTTCCTCTCCCAGTACACTGTGATTTTTTGTTTTACTTCCTGTTACTTGATACACAAGGTTGTCTTACTCGCGTGATCTTCTCCTATGGTAGATGGTCTTTAAAAAGATTGTAAATCTCTAAAACCCTACCCCCCCCATAAAAAAACTGCAAAACAGGCATAATGAGCTATTATGCATCGCATACCAGCTCATTACAAAATACTTACCTGAAAACAAAGCTGTTGCAGCAGTCCCCGCACACCGCTGTCACGGCCGACATCTTACTGGGTGCTTCTTCTGGGTTACGGTGCGATGATTGGCCAGAACCGCAATGACATCACTCCTGCGCATGCATGTGGAGCCGCCGTTCACTCCACAGGCTCGGAAGGAATGGCACACGTAAGCCGTTCCTTCAGAGCGCATGCACCAGTGATGTCACTGGCTACACTGGAAATATCTCCTAAACTGTACAGGTTTAGGAGATATTTTCAATACCTATAGGTAAGCCTTATTATAGGCTTACCTATAGGTTAAAGTTTGCAGAGGAAGTTTATTTTCTCTTTAAGGATGCATAAGGCCAATAGCATAATGATGTCAGTGCCATTCTCTGTATCAGTAGACTATAAATGAAGGGTGCGGTGGTGAGGCCCCTCAGAAGGTTGTGTCATGATGCCTGGTACATCATTGAATCCAGAACCAGTGTTGGCAACCGCCAGTATTTTTACTGGCAGCTAGTAAAAAAATGGGCACTTTTCTCCTGCCAGTAAATGCCAGTAAGAGGAAAAGGTTGCCAGTAAAAAATGGCTGTGACGCTTGGCTCAGAACTGGGCAAGTGCAGCTTGGGTCTGAAGCTGGCCAAGACCATTCAAGTGCCTGCTACAGTGTGTTCGGGTGGTACCGGTGGGTCTGGCGGGGATGGTGCCTGAGCATGTCGTGCGATGTCAAGGGATGGGAGACAAGCGGAGTGCCCAGAGCCCCCTTTGCAGGTCTGCAGGACGGGAGTAAGGCAAGCCGGGAGCGGGACTGTAAGTGCTGTTTGGACTGGAGGGGACTGAGAGGACCACCTGGGTTTGAGAGAGACTGTCACTGTGACTCGGGAGGGGACGTGTCAGTGATCTGTGCTGCTGTGCACTGTCCATTTCAAGTGTGTGTGCTGCCGATTGTAAATTCCTGCCCCTGAGTCCTGAGCCACTTAGTTACTATATTGAAAATAAAAGAAATATGCATTTTGCATACGCATTTTGCTTTAATATCTGCCTTAAATCATATTGTACTTATTTGTAGCCTAAATGCTGAAATTTGCACTTACAACTTTAATTTTGTAACTTTTAGAAATGCCTGTAAAAACTTGGCTTTGCCAGTAAATTTTGGGTGTCGTGTCAGTAAATTTCAATCTGGTAGGTTGGCAACACTGCCCAGAACAATGAGGACTTCATATGGTAAAAAAAGAAGTACTGGGTAAGACAAGTCTAGTTTGAAGATGAGTATTGCATCCTGAGCTAATTTTTTTGTTCTCTGCTTGAGGGTTCATTTAATTAAAAAAATGACTAGCAGTCATGGCATCTGTACTCTGCAAATTGGTTATGTAAGACTCACCAGACATGTGGACCATCTGCATGGGTGGTGAGCTTCCATATTTTTGCCAAAATACAAACTATCTCTTGATTTTGCCTGTTTTGGTATTAAATTGAAAAGCAGCTTAATAGACAGAATAGGCAACGAGAAAAGCATTGTACACCCATGATTGAATACCTTAATTTTAATTTCATTTAGTACGATACTCATGGTATCAATGCCTTTCTTATTTTAGTATGACAAGAAGACAAAGAAGAGCAGGTGAGCACAGCTGATGAAGTGCAATGAATCTTGTCAGTAATGCAGGAACAATGATTACAGTGTTGGTCCCCTGCTCCACATGTGCCCAGTCATTATTGCTCTTTGCTACACCTATTCCTACAACACCGCTGAGGTCCAATATCAACATTTGGATTTGCTGTTATCATTATGTGCAAATAATAAAACAAAATAACTTTTACATACAATGATTTAGAAGCTAGAAGGCAATCACAGGACTGCAGTGAAAGAAGGAAGATTGTAGGACTTTGTTCAGGAAGCCAGTATACTAGCGCTGATTAAAATATAATTTATACTAACTATATCTCAAGCAGCTGTCTTTTTTATAGATAGCATTAAAATGACGCCATCAAAACGTAACATTCTTTCACTGATAAATTACTCTCTCTATAATGATGCTCAGTGATGGCCACCTTATCTTGAACATATCAATATCTGCTCTACAGATAAATATATATAACTGGACTTTCATCTTCAGGGTTAATTACACTGTAGGTAATAAATACCCATAGTCACAGTGCCGAGAGCACTAAAGGGCATCATTTAATAGGCATATTCTGAGCGACCAAAGTTACTAGTTATTGGCTTGTTAAGCAACTGAATTATTCAGCAGTGATAGGGTTACGATTGCCCTTGAAGTCATCAGCACTGTCAGGGTTACAACAACATTCAGACCTTGAGAACAGCCCTTACAATTTATGGCAGAATACTAATGGATGAAGATCAATCACTTGATTGATTGTACACCCCTAGCTTTCACGCCTTCTCTAAAACCTACATTTTTTATGTGATTTGCAGCATGTATTTATTTTTCAAGTACTGTATGCTTTAAAATTGTTTAACCCTGGTAGATTGGTTGATGTTATCCTGATTTCTGTAGCAACATGTCTTATCTGCATGTGTAATAGAGTAAGACAATATGGAATAAATGGGGAAAAAAATGATGTCCTGGATTTTTGTATAATTTATTGTTGGCTAATTAAGGTACAATCTTTCAATTATAGAAAATGTGCTTTTGAATTTGCCAACTCACAATTTACATTAAAAAATGTGTTCTACTTTTCAAGCAATCCCATAAAATGATTTAAAGATAATTTTAGAGAATAAAAACACACATAAAAGCAAAAGCCGTCAAAAGTAAATTGGGAAAAACAGAGGGTGGTGTCTCAAGTGCAAGGAAATGCTCCTGCTCTGCGAGACTTTGGCGCATGACGTCACTTCTCCGTGCCGCCATCAAAGGCGGCGCACTTATGCATGTGCGCTCTCCGGAGGGGAAGCATCATGGTTCCCATCACAACAGGGAATGGATGGAGAGGCGACTGCACTCGGGGGGCATGGAACCTGTCCGTCCCTCCGACCCCTCCCCCCCTCAGTTGTTCAGTATTGGAATTAGCTCCCAACCACATTTAAAGCCTCATATTCATTCAGGCTTCACTTCTGCCTGAAGTCAGCTGCATGTGCACTAGCCGGTGGATCTAGTTCGGTAAGCCACCAGTGTTTGGTCATTTAGTTTGTCTTTATTAAAGGGTCACTAAAGGAATTTTTTTTTTAGCTAAATAGCTTCCTTTACCTTACTACAGTCCTGGTTTCATGTCCTCATCGTTCGTTTTTGCTCTGATGTTACTGTAATTCTTCTCTGTTCTGGACACTTCCTGGTTGATTGTTTCCTGATGACCACAGTACTGGGAGATTCTAGTTTCATTTTCCAAACCATCACTGCTCTATGGCTCTGTCTAGCACAGAGGCAGGATAACATGCAAAAACGAAACTAGAGGTACATTATATGATTGATTTGTATCTATTTTTAATCAATTTTAAAAGGAATCAGTTAACTATTATGTCTCCATACCCTGTAAACAGTCATTTCAGCAAAACATTTTTTTCCTTTACAACTCCTTTAAGGACGCTGCTGACCTCCCTGCATGCCATTCTACTCATATGTTCTGCTCTCTTCCTATATCTTAGAACACTAGCAACCATATAGGTTGTGAAAAGTATTGATCCCAGAGACCCAGCCTTGGGCACACATTCATCTGTGCCTTGAGATTAGGTAATCTATCCCATTAGGAATCCTAGCGACTTTTGGACTGACCTCAGATGTATCAATCGCTGTATATATTTTTATATGTCCTTTTGGTAGACCATTGGAGATGCCTTACGGAAGGGTCCAAATGCTGTCTTTTCTTAGGAACACAAACAGGATCCAGACTCCTAGGAACTGGCAAGTTCTTAAAGAACTAGTCCATTTTTGGTTATTCCACAGTAGGGCTTATGAGGGATAGAATTACTATTTTAGGTATGTCGCTATGGATTATTGATGCTAATAATGTTACCTAGCTTATCAGCAATCACAATTAAGCCTACATCCATTATCCCTCTTTTACTTTTTAGGCACCTTTTTTTTTTACATCAGGGGATTACCTAGTTTTTATGCAATTTTGTTGCATTGATACTGTCACAGAGGCTTTGGACACTGCCCACGCCCGTTGTGAGTCAGCACAGACCGGGCTACATTCCATCTTGGTTTGAGTTGCAGACCCCTGCTTGATCATACTCTGAAGCAAAAAGATAGTCTTGTCCAATAACTCAACTAGAACCTCCATGGCTTTTTAAAAATAATTTGCTACTAACGTCTAAGGAATACGCACACACATGCGCTGACGGTTAGTAATATACAATATGGACAATTATTTTTATTCACAATTATCTATGCATGATAAACATTGATCAGTGGGTATGCGTTTACATGCGTTTTTATTTTATTTTTTCTTCTATTTGCTGTCTCTCTCCCTTTCTTTCTTCCTCCTTTCTGAATACAGATACCGTTGTCATCTTGTTGCAGTATCCCACCCCTGAAGAAGAGGTTCCATGAATACAGATAACCTTGAAACGTTGGGTTTCTGTCTTAACCTACAGACATAGCTGGGTCCTGTATTGCAACTATTACATTTTTTTTTAATGTTATCTGTGAATGGCGCCTGCATATTTCTTTCCCTTTTGTGCTTATAGTCACTTGGATGTGCTTTGTATAGCTAGTAGCAGCCTTTCATATCTTTTTCAATAAAAACGTCTTATGAACCTTTTGGTGTTATATATATTTTTTTGAGGTTTAACAGTCACCCAAATTTAAAGTCCCATTTGAGGAATCGCACTCTTTGGAGTGTACCTTTTTTGTAAAAGTAAATTGGGATGTCAGGTTGTTAAACAGAGTAAGACAAATCCTAATTAAAATATTTAAAGGTAATAATGGTAAAAATACTAGGTCTAAACATGTAGGCCCTGTAAAAAATAATTCTAAATTTGTCACATGGGGAAAAATGGAAAATGCCTTCATTAGCTTTGTGTAGACAAAATTATTGAACTGATGAACAAATAAAACAGTCACAAATGCACCACAAACTTGATATTGTTCATACACAGTTAAAGCGGTAGTAAACCACACTTTTTTAATTTTTAACCATACAAGACAGTGGCATAATGTGCTAGTATGCATCACATACTAGCACATTATGAAATACTTACCTTAGAATCAAGCTCTCCAGCGGCATGCTGTCACCGCTGACAGAGCTTACATCTTCACCCGGTCCTTCTTCCAGGTTTGCTTACTCTGGCCGTCTGGCTGCACCACGATGACGCCACCCCCGCGCATGCTTGTTGGAGTCATGGACCATGGCGTGGGGCTCTGGAGCGACGGCACGAGTATGGCGTCCCTTTAGAGCACATGCACCAGTGACATCACTGGCAGCATGGAGTGTGAATATATTCACTGTACCTACAGGTAAGCCTTATTATAGGCTTACCTGTAGGCACAAGTTAAAAAAAAAAGTTTACTTCTACTTTAAACAAACTAAAAGCAAATAAAAAGCCTGCACCAAATGACCTACACCAACTTGCAATTACGGTATGTGAATTTCAAAGTTATTTGAAAGCCATTACTTCTAATTTTAAAATGCCTTTTACTGCGCCCCTCCCACCCCCAACAATATGTTTACTAAAAACACAGGACCGATAGAATATAATGATGGTGCTACTAATTTTGTGGGTCTCATGACATTTGTACAAATGTTTATTCAAATGATATTTTCAATAAAATTACACTAAAATGATTATTAGCATACACAACATACAGTAACTTACACAATCCCATCTAAGGCCCCATGCACACGAGACGCAGATGCAAACTCATCTAAACACACGTTTTCAAACGCAAAAAAACGTTTGCGTTTATAAGCATTTAGTTAAGAAACATCATAAGACCCTCCCTAAGCTCAAAAAACAGTATTATTTAACCATTTCAGACATTTTGTGAGACCAGAGTGAGTAGCAGCTGAGAGAGCAGCAGTGTACTTGTATTTCGCGTGTCACTTGCCACATCACCTGCCACAAGTTGCGGATTGTCCACTTGCCACGTCACCTGCCACAAGTTGTGAATTGTCCACTTGTCACACCATCTGCCACGTCACCTGGTCACGCCACCTGCCACAGGTTGTGGATTGTCCACTGGCCATGTCACCTGCCACAAGTTGTGGATCGTCCACTTGCCACGTCACCTGCCAACGTCACCTGCCACATCAACTGGCCACGTCACCTGCCACAAGTTGTGGATTGTCCACTTGCCACATCACCTGACACAACACCTGCCACAAGTTGTGGATTGTCCACTTGCCACGTCACCAGGCCATGTCACCTGGCCACGTCACCTGGCCACATCACCTGCCACAAGTTGTGGATTGTCCACTTGCCACATGACCTGGCCACGTCTCCTGCCACGTCACCTGGCCATGTCACCTGCCACAAGTTGTGGATTGTCCACTGGCCACGTCACCTGCCACATCACCTGGCCACGTCACCTACCGCAAGTTGTGGATTGTCCACTTACCACGTCACCTGGCCACGTCACCTACCACAAGTTGTGGATTGTCCACTGGCCACGTCACCTGCCACAAGTTGTGGATTGTCCACAATGCAATGCAAGCAATTACAGTTTGTTTATGTTTTTTTAATGTTTTTTCATAATTTTCCATAATTTTTGAGATTTCTAATGTAAAAAAATAGGTCACCTTCAAAAACGCCTATAAACAAAATCGAGGGAAAAACGCCGGTACCGCGTTTTGCCACGTTTAACAGCGTTTTTCCGCGTTTTGCGTCTGAAACGTGAAAACTTTTGCGTCCGAACCCATTTTTTGCTTCTGAAAAAACGAGCATAAACGCAACTGCCGAAAAACGCAGAAAAACTTGACTGTGTGCATGGACACATAGGATAACATTGAATTTGTTCCAGGGCAGTTGAAAAAGCTGTCCAAATGCCTCTGAACACGCGTTTACCAGCGTCTCGTGTGCATGGGGCCTAAAGCAATAAACTTTAGTTAATAAACAGCAACGATTTTTAAATGTTACATTGTGCATTTCTGCAAAAGTGGTGAAAATCACAACACTGTTATGTTTTGTGTGTAATTTTTGTACGTGGGGTGGGGAGGGGTATTGTGATTTTTTTTTATGCTATGTTTTTTATTTTTATTTTTTTGCTTTCTCCCTTTACACCAGTCACTTACTAACACTTTACTTGGAAGTACTTTTACTGAGCTCTTCTGTGTTCATTTATAAACTTCTTGATTGGGTGCTAGTGGTGTGCTCATTTCCTATTACTTTCTATGTGTTTTTCTGCGCTGTTTTTAATCGGTAACATGTCCCTCATGTTCTTGGATCTCCTTCAATTTCTGAATGAACATGGAAGAGCTCACTGGAAGTCAGAATGCCAGTCTTATCACACAAAGGGTGTGCCTGGGGGAACAATGGCATAGGCAACGAGCAGGGGAGGGCCCACAGTAATGGAGGGAGGCACACAGTTGGAGGCAGTGATGGTGGTTGTTGTAAGGAATATAATTTCTGAGTTTTGTACATACTACGCTAAGGCTTGTCCTGCTGTGTCCTGGGGGACAGGATGCCCCCCCTCCTCAGGAATGTAATCTGTTAAACCCGGCTCCGCAATGTCTGAGATCCTTTTGATTAGCCCTTCCGCAGACAAAAGAGAAGTGCAACTGTCAACATAATTGCAATGATCAAAGGGCCAGCGAACTATTGAAGATTATATGGGCAATATCGCCCCCAGAGGCCAGGTATGGCAGGACATGCAGTAAATATCATCTACAAGCAAGCTTGAGAGAGACTGTCCCGGAAATGCAACGATTGGTCCAAAGGCAAATAGGCTGGCAATGGGAGGGAGTTTGAATCAGTAATGAGCGAGTTTTGTAAAAAGGGCTGTTGGAGGAAGCTCATTCTCTTGACCTGAAGACCTATGCTGAAGCCCCATGGATCTCTAAAGGCCTCATAGGAGCTTGGGCCTAAACACCATGCGGCCCAGGCCTAGCCTCTCTATTACATCTGGGAGCTCAGCCACAGACTTTACCTTGAGGAGTGAATAAGTATACATTTTATTATTATTGTTGGTATAAGCTTTATAGATATCTGTTGTTAGCATATGACATTTCCTACTTTTGAAGGAAATAAATGTAATTACTTGTGCTAAGCAACTGTGTCTGTCCTCATAATTAACATTGTATCATCAGGCCTAGCATTCTCTGATAGGTTAGACCAGCAAACAAGGCACAACTACACATTAATACATTTATGCTATAGCTATATATTAGGGTTGTCCCGATACCGATACTAGTATCGGTATCGGGACCGATACCAAGCATTTGCCCGAGTACTTGTACTCGGGCAAATGCTCCCGATGCTTCACCCGATACTTGTCCTGTGTCCTCCTCCAGCCCCCCCTCCCTTTTTATGCAGTCTCTCAACCTCTGTGCCCCCCGCCACTGTTTCCTTCTCCCTCTGTGCCCCCCGCCGCTGTTTCCTTCTCCCTCCGTGCCCCCGCCGCTGTTTCCTTCTCCCTCCTGTCCCCCGCCGCTGTTTCCTCCTCTCCCCCGTGCCCCCCCTGCTGTTTCCTTCTCTCCTCCGTGACCCCCGATGTTTCCTCCTCTCCCTCCGTGCGTCCCGATGTTTCCTTCGCTCCCCCGTGCCCCCCCCCCCCCGCGGTTTCCTTCTCTCCCCGTGCGTCCTGTTGTTTCCTTCTCTCCCCCGTGCGTCCCGATGTTTCCTTCTCTCCCCCCGTGCGTCCCCCGCTGTTTCCGTCTCTCCCCTGTGCCCCCCCCCCCGGAACTGTCAGGATGGAGAGCGGCGGTAGGAGCCGGTAAACCCGGCTCCTTACTGTTCCGAATGGACAGAGTCAGCGATGACTCTGTCCATTCACAGAACTGAATCATCGTAACCTGTTGATTACAATGTTTCAGTTTTATGAATGAAGAGAAGACGCTGTCTTCTCTGCATTCATTGTCAGCGCAGCTGATGCTGCTGAGAAAGGGACAGGGGAATCTGTATCCCTAGTCCCTTTCTCGGTCTCAAAGGGGAGATGTCAGAGGTCTGTTAAGACCCCTGATATCTCACCAAAGCCCCCCCAACAGGGTTGATTAAAAAATAAAATAAAAATTGCAATAAATAAAAAAAAAAATTAAAAAAAATGTAAATGGTAATAAAAAATTCAAAAACACACTGACAATCCACTACCCCCCCTCTAAAAAAATAAAAAATAAAACGCCACTGTAAAAAATAAAAATAAAATAAAAAAAAGTAAAAAAAAAAACAAACAAAAGAAAAAAAACGCCACTGTCACATCACATTAAAAAAAAAAAAGTATCGGTATTCGGTATCGGCGAGTACTTGAAAAAAAGTATCGGTACTTGTACTCGGTCCTAAAAAAGTGATATCGGGACAACCCTACTATATATTATAGGGTACAATAGAGTGTGTATATATATTATTGCATCGCGTTCAACAGTGGTGATCACATTTTTATTAATCTATGCAATTGGTAGCTTGTTAGCTGTTGATCACAGCTATTCACAAATTAAAAGAGTCTAAGGAACATTCTGCTATAAGTTCATATTTGCCACAGTGATCATGAGGTAATAGTATAAAAGAATGCAGAGAACAAAGGAGTTACTTAGTTGGCTTGCTGCAAGCAGATTTTTTTCAATAAAACCTTTATGCCCATGGCAGTGGAAGGGTAATGACAAGCTTTGTGCCAGTGGGTTGATGCATGCTTCAAACACGAGTTAATTTATTAAAAATGCAGAGTGCAAAATCTGATTCAGCTCTGCATAGAAACCAATCAGCTTCCAGGTTTTAGCCCTCGTTCACACTAAAGGCAGGTTTGAAATCGTGCAAGTTCAGCAATTTCAATCCCACATTTCAGTGCGAGTTTGGGAGTGATTTGAAAGACATATTTGCGGGTTCATGCACAGATGTCTATTAAATTCACCCGCAAAGTCACCAAAAGTAGTGCACTAACTACATTTGGGAATAGGTGCAGTGCCACAAAGTCGGCATCGCACCGATTCAGACGGTGCCGTTGCCGACAATAGGCTGCAACTTGACATATCAAATCGCCCGATGTGAATGGGGACTTATTGTCAAAGCTTAACTGAACAAGCTGAAGTTAGAAGCTGATTGGCTACCATAGACAGTTGCACCATATTTTCCACTCTTGAGTTTTAGTAAATCAATGTCTATACTTAAATTACCTTCAAGTGTCTATACTTTAAAATGAATCCAGGTCTTTAACAGTTAGGCCCCGTACACACGACCGGATCTATCCGCTGGAACTGGTCCGACGGACCAGTTCCAGCGGACCGATCCGGTCGTGTGTAGGCCCGAGCAGACAATTGTCTGGTGGATCGGACAGTTTCCAGCGGACCAGAATTGGTTAGCATGCTAACCAATCTGTCCGCTGGAAATCTATCCGTCGGACGTGTTCGGTCGTCTGTACAGACTCACCGGACACGTCCGACCGACCGCCATCCCCCGCATGCGTCGTACTGAATTGACGCATGCATGGAAGCTTTAAACTACTAGGCCGCCCAAATCGCCGCGTCATCGTCGCGGCGACGGCGTGGCCACGCCCCGCGTATTGTTTACACGCGGATTTCTGTCTGATGGTGTGTACAACCATCAGATAGAAATCCGGCAGCCGGACGCAGCGGATCTGTCCGCTGAAAACGGTCAGCCGGACCGTTTTCAGTGGATAGATCCCGTCGTGTGTACGGGGCCTAACTATAAACCTGTAATTTTAACGTCCGTGGTATTCATGAAAGACCAAAGTTGCCAAAAAAATCTACTAAGGCTGAAACTTAGACAACGGAGTGGCAGTGCAAAAATGTTTGACACTGATCTACAAAGACAGCTAATGTGTAAGGTAAAGCTGCATTGCAGGAAAACAGCTAAATATACAGATGAAATACAAACAATAACGAAAGGAGAAACAGCAGACCGATGAGCTCATCTGTCACTCTGCTCTCTCGTCCTACCAACATGCAACAAACTGCAGCAATCTGAATTCTCCTGTACAGGGACTGCAATAGGATGATACCAGGTCAAATGTAGGTACCTACTCTGCTTTCATAAAATAACCAAATACAGATAAAATAAGGATATGCTACAGTATTGAATACATTAACTTGTGTATTTTACATCTGCCTTGAAATCCGCTTTGAGGTTTATAGGTTTTTTAAACTCAGTCTGAAAATGAACAGAGATCAGTATATGAATAGCAAACTGGCTTAAAAGTGTGCTCAGAGAATGGTGATTAATAATTCATACTCTGAATGGTCTAAGGTTGTCAGTGGTGTGTCCCAAGGTTCAGCTTTGAGTCTCTTACTTTTTAACCTATTTATAAATCACAAAGACTTTGAGGATGAAAATAAAATGTTTGTGTCTGCTTTGTAGTGGGATTAAGCCTCTACAAGATGTCTCCAAATAAACAATTGACCTGGATGCATTATTTCATTTGACAACTACATGGAACATAAATGTGTATAAATGTAACATTATGTACATGGAGTCAAAAAGCAAGCATACATCATTCAATCTAGGGCAGGGGTCCTCAAACTTTTTAAACAGGGGGCCGGTTCACTGTCCCTCAGACCGTTAGAGGGCCGGACTATAAAAAAACTATGAACAATTTCCTATGCACACTGCACATATATGTTTTTGAAGTGAAAAAAACAAAATGGGAACAAATACAACCCTCCCCCTTCATCATTATAAGCCCCCCCCCTCACAATCATTAATTGCAAACCGATCATGATCATTGCAAGCCCCCCCACCTCACCATCATCCCCTCATTGCAAGCCCCCCTCGCCATCATCATTGTAAGCCCCTCATTGCAACCCCCCCCCCACAATTATTAATTGCAAGCCGATCAAGAACATTGCAAGCTCCCCAATCATCATTACATCATCATCATCATCATCAGCCCCCCCCCCCCACCATCATCATCATTACATCATCAGCCCCATCATCACCATCATTAATTACATCACCATCAGCCCACCTCACCATCATCAGCCCCCCCCCCCCCCCCCACCATCATCATCATTACAAAATCATCAGCCCCACCATCATCATCATTAAAAATTCACGCGGGCCGTAGTTTGAGGACCCCTGGTTTAAACCCCCCCCCCACCACCATCATTATCGTAAGCCAGGCCCCCCCCCCTTCATCATCATTAAAAAATCATCCGCTCCCCTCACCATCATAAGCCAGGCCCCCCCCCCCCACCATCATCATTAAAAACCCATCAGCTCCCCTCACCATTGCAAGCCAGCCCCCACCATCATCATTAAAAAATCTTTAGCTCCCCTCACCATCGCAAGCCAGCCCCCCCACCCCCATCATCATCATTATTAAAATAATCTTTAGCTCCCCTCACAATCCAGCCACCATCATCATCCTTATTAAAATAATCTTTAGCGCCCCTCACAATCCAGCCACCCCCCCCCCCCCCCACCATCATCATCATCATCATCATCAATAAAATAATCTTTAGCTCCTCTCACAATATAGCCACCCCCCATCATCATCATCATCATTAAAAATAAACTTTAGCTCCCCTCACAATCGCAAGCCAGCCCCCCCCCCCCCCATTGTAAGCACTTCACAGCCTCCTTACTGTTTTGTGCTGTGTCAGTCTGGCTGTCACGATGCTCCCCCACTGTAACAGTTCCGGCGCGCTGTGTTAAATGTCCCGCCCTCCTCCTCCTCCTAGACCAGCTTGTGTGACAGACAGCACACTGGCTCTATCACACAAGCTAGTCTTCTAGGAGGAGGAGGGCGGGACATTTAACACAGCGCGCCGGAACTGTTAACGCTGTGTTTCACGGAGATCTCCGTGACACAGCAGGATTGCTGTGTAACCGGCCGGCATTGCCTGTCAGGGACGGGCGGGCCGGATTAAAGTCCTCCGCGGGCCGCATGTGGCCCGCGGGCCGTAGTTTGAGGACCCCTGATCTAGGGTGTCATATTTCACCAAAGCCCCCAATGGGGATCTGAATAGATTTATAAAAATTGTAAAAAATTATAAAAATAAAAACTACTGACACCATGCACTGCCCTACTGACACCAATCTCTTTCCTACTGATACCGTCCACTGCTCTACTGACACCGTCAGTATAGAATACACATTCACACACACGTACTGTATATGTTTGAGCTTTGAGGTACACACCCTAATGCAATAGGCTATGCACACCTATGCTAGGGTGACTAACAACTAAGTGAGACAATGATTTGGAAGGATCTGGGTGTCCTGCTAGATTATAAGCTTGATAACAGCATTTATTTATTTATTTATTTATTTATTTATTTATTATTCGAAAAATTGTACCAATAATGTTTTCAGTGCTAAAACAGAAACATTAAGTAAAATAAACACATAATGAATGAACTAAAAAAAAAATCTGATCTTTAGCTCTGTTTTGGTCACCAGTTCTCCAAAAGAATGTCACAGACCTGTAACGTTTACATAGAAGGGCAACAAAATTGATATGGAGGTGCTTAGCTATAAAATATTTTTTTCCATGTTAGAGCAAAATATATAATGCTTTAAAGGGCTTGTAAAGGTTTGTTTTTTATTTTCTAAATAGGTTCCTTTAAGCTAGTGCATTGTTGGTTCACTTACCTTTTCCTTCCATTTCCCTTCAAAATGTATTTTTCCTTTGTCTGAATTTCTCACTTCCTGTTCCTCCTCAGTAAGCTGTTCTGGCTGACTAACCCTCAGCCAGAATGGCTCGGATGATGGTGGAAAGCTTACTGAGGAGAAACAGGAAGTGAGAGATTCAGACAAAGAAAAAAAACATTTAGATGGGAAGTTGAAGGAAAAAGTTAGTGAACCAACAAGGCATTAGCTTAACCACTTAAGACCCGGACCAAAATGCAGGTAAAGGACCAGGCCCCTTTTTGCGATTCGGCACTGCGTCGCTTTAACTGACAATTGCACGGTCATGCGACGTGGCTCCCAAACAAAATAGGCGTCCTTTTTTTCCAACAAATAGAGCTTTCTTTTGATGGTATTTGATCACCTCTGTGGTTTTAATTTTTTGCGCTATAAACAAAAATAGAGCGACAATTTTGAAAATATTTTTTACTTTTTGCTATAATAAATATCCCCCCAAAAATATATAAAAAAAAACATTTTTTTTTCCTCAGTCTAGGCCGATACGTATTCTTCTACCTATTTTTGGTAAAAAAATATCAAAATAAGCGTTTATCGATTGGTTTGCGCAAAATTTATAGCATTTACAAAATAGGGGATAGTTTTATTGCATTTTTATAATTTTTTTTTTTTTTTTTTTACTACTAATGGCGGTGATCAGCAATTTTTTTCGTGACTGCGACATTATGGCGGACACATCGGACAATATTGACACTTTTTTGTGAAAATGACAATTGCAGTTTGGGAGTTAACCACTGGGGGGCGCTGAAGGGGTTAAGTGCGACCTCATATGTGTTTCTAACTGTAGGGGATGGGGCTGGATGTGTGACGTCATTGATCGTGTTTCTCTATATCAGGGAACAGACGATCAATGACAGTGCCACTGTGAAGAACGGGGAAGGTGTGTTTACACACACCTCTCCCTGTTCTTCAGCTCCGGGGACCGATCGCGGGACTCCGGCGGCGATCGGTTCCGCGAGTCCCACGGCCACGGTCACGGAGCTTTGGATCGGGTCCCACGGCAGGCCATTTAACAATCACGTAGAGGTACGTGATTGTGCCCAGCCGTGCCATTCTGCCGACGTATATTGGCGTTAGGCAGTCCTTAAGTGGTTAAAGGAACCTATTTAGAAAATAAAAGAACAATCCTTTACAACCCCTTTAAGGTTAATTTTTGCCTTCCTCTTGATCAACATTTGTTTAACCACCCAAGGACCCCTTCACGTCGATGGGTCGCGAGCCCGCCGCCGGTGGCGCGCTCGCAACCTGGTCCTGTTCTCCATGATCGCGCCCGCGGGACCCGCGGACCCCGATCACCGCCGGTGTCCCGCGATCGGGTCACAGAGAGGAAGAACGGGGAGAGGTGAGTGTAAACAAACCTTCCCCGTTCTTCCTAGTGTGGCTGTCAGTGATCGTCTGTTCCCTGTGTTAGGGAACGATGATCAGTGACGTCACACGCACAGCCACGCCCCCCCACAGTAAAAACACTCCCTCAGAACACACTTAACCTCTACAGCGCCCCCTCCTGGTTAACCCCTTCATTGCCAGTGTCATTTTCACAGTAAACAGTGCATTTTTATAGCACTTTTCGCTGTGAAAATGACAATCGTCCCAAAAATGTGTCAACATTTTCCGATGTGTCTGCCATAATGCCCCCCTGAAGACGTTTATACAAAACGATCGTCGGCGGCGTAGCCTGGTCACGCTTTTTACTACTTCCCATCATCCGACCCTTGTGAGCTGGCGAGGCGAGAGGAGACACACGCCACACGCAAATTGAGGTTGCTACCTCCTCTATTTTAAGGCCCGCAGACCCAGTGCCGGGATGGGCACCTTTTAATGTAAGTGGCCACTTGGCCCATGATTTGTTTTACTATTTTTAAAATAAAACCGGTTGCACTATGGAGTTTTTCTGTTTTGTATTCCATTCATGAGATTACTGGGAGAAGATTTGCCTGTGTTAACCACTGGAGGACGCACTATATGTTTGCAGACATTAACAACTGCACAAGCGTGTTTGACTCTCTTTTTAGCTAAAGGAGTCAAAGCGCTTTGGTAAGCGCATTTATTATTTATACTTTTGGGTGTCGTTTTGCGGAATTGGTGGAAGGATTTTGAAGCACTGCTGTCCATGAGAAGATTGCATGTTTACTTTCTGGACCATTGCAAAGATTCACTCCTGTATCTAATATATGGACATTATCATTATCACTAAAATTATATATTTTTTTCTTGATTCATGGTTTTGGGAGCACATCACTCTTCCAATAGAGTTTCTCTTGTGAATCTTTGTTCTTTCACTATTGATCTAACTAGGTCTTTGCAATTTAGTTTTGGTTGATATGTGTTTGTTTATTTATTTATTTTTTAATTGATATCACATGAGTTTTGTAATTGCTATCACTTATCGAATAGATTTTTCGTCTAACATTATTTTTGTCATTTAACTAAGACACATATTTTGTTAAAATAGCGCCCCCTACCTATCACACATCTGCCATAATGTTGCAGTCATGAAAACAATCGCTGATCGCCGCCATTACTAGTAAAACAAATTATTAATAAAAATGCCATAAAACGATCCCCTATTTTGTAAATGCTATAAATTATGCGCAAACCAATTAATAAATGCTTATTGCATTTTTTTTACCAAAAATAGGTAGAAGAATACGTATCGGCCTAAACTGAGGAAAACATATTTTTTTTTTTTTTATTTAAATTGTCGCTCTATTTTTGTTTATAGTGCAAAAAATAAAAACCGCATCAAATACCACCAAAAGAAAGCTCTATTTGTGGGAAAAAAGGAAGGCAATTTTATTTGGGAGCCACGTCGCACGACCACGCAATTGTCAGTTAAAGCGACGCAGTGCCGAATCGTAAAAAGGGGCCAGGTCCTTTACCTGCATATTGGTCCAGGTGGTTAAGGTGCTTAGAATGCTGTTTTTTTTTGGTTGAACTTGATGGGCATGTGTTTTTTTTCAACTTAGCTGACTATGTAACACACATTTGCTTTGCCTTTTTCTTTTTCTTTTTTTGTAGCAATTGCTTTAAACAATCAATGTCATTGATGGAAAATACATGCAAGCGTCTAATATAATGGCCTTTTTAAAATTGGGTAATTGGAGTCAAGAATTCTGGTCAGTGAGTCAGGGGGGGGGTCCCAATCAATGTAAATATGCGTTTGAACTGTTTGGCCTAATAAAATGATAAGAAAAAAACAACACTTTTACATTCTCTTCAAACAGAATAAGGCTGGGTTCACACTACGGTTTTCCCGTCCGTCAGCCGCATACGATTTCAGTATTGAAAACGTACGGGCACGGACGGGAAAACGTATAGATAGACAATGCATTGCAAATCGTATGCACTCAGATGCATCCGGGTGCGTACGATTTGCTGGCAAAACGTTTTTTAAACGTACGCAAAACCGTGTTCAACCACGGTTTTGCGGTCGTTTTTAAAACAGTATGGCAACCGCATACGTTTTCCTTTAACATTAATGTCAATGGAAAACGCACATATGTGCGGTTCCATAAGTTCCCGTCCGTTTCAGCCGCATACGGTTTTTCATATAAATCGTATGCGGCTGACGGACGGGAAAACCGTAGTGTGAACCCAGCCTAAGACAACATGTTGTTGAACCTTATAGGTATGGAAAAGCTTATTAATCACTTCAATACTAGACACTTTCCACCTTTCCTGCCCAGGCCAATTTTCAGCTTTTAGATCTGTCACTTTTTAAATGACAATTATGTGGTCATGCTACACTGTACCCAAACAACATTTTTATCATCTTGTACCCACAAATAGAGCTTATTTTTGGTGGTATGTAATCAACTCTGCATTATTTTTTTTAAATAATAAAAAAAAAAGACCTAAAATGTTAAAAAAATAAAAAGTTTTTATTTATTTCTGTTATAAAATGTTCTAAATAAGTACGTTTTCTCCTTCACTGATGGGCACTGATGAGGCTGAACTGACGGGCACTGATAAGGCGCCACCAATGGGCACTGATGAGGTGGCACTGATGATGGACACTGATAGGCGGCACTGATGGGAACTACTGATATGCAACACTGATGGACATTGATAGGTGACACTAATGGACACACATAGGTGACACTGATGGGCACTGATAGGCTGCACTGATGGGTACTTATGGGTGGCACTGATAGGCGGCACTGATGGGCACTTATAGGCAGCACTGAGGGGCACTGATAGGCATCACTGATGGCACTGGCCGGTATTGCTGATGGGCACTGATTGGCATCCCTGGAGGTCCAGGCTGGCATTCATGGTCTACATCGTTAATGGGATCTACACGTTCACCTTCTGATTGAAGCTGCAATCAATTTGGTCGCTAGATTTGTTTCACTCAAAAGGTTGACAATGTATACATCGAAAAAGAACCAACTCATATATGACAGCATGTGGTTGCCATCATCCCATTGTACTAGAAAATATTCAAATATACATCATGGAGTGGGATTGTGTAGGCAACACAAAAAAAGGTTTCAAAATGTATAAAAAATTATATCAATTTATTACAAAAATAGATTAAGCATATACAAAAATATCTCAAAAATTACATGAATGTACATTATACAAATCATAAATTATGCAAATACTGTCCGGCATACGGTACCATCACCAAATTTGGGATGTAAGTTGTAGCTGAAAGCCGACACGTTTCGAATGCTACGCATTCTTCATCATGGCATAAACAAGTACCGTATTTTCCGGCGTATAAGACGACTTTCTGGATGCAAAAAAATGCATCCAAAGTCGGGGGTCGTCTTATACGCCGGGTACAGTCTCAGTACTCACTTTTTTCCCAGCGGTGACAGTCTCCCATGCTGCGATCGCGATCGTGAAGGATTTCAAAGCCGCGCCTTCACTGCAGAGTGTTCTGTGATAGGATGAACGAAAATCTTCCCAGCAGCGCCTCTGTTCTTTGTTCCTCCTATCACAGATGCCTTCTCATCCTCGGACGAGATGAGAAGACGTCCGTGATAGGCGGGAAACATAACAGAGGCGCTGCTGGGAAGATTTTTGTTCATCCTATCACAGAACACTCTGCAGTGAAGGCGCGGCTTTGAAATCCTTCACGATCGCGATCGCAGCATGGGGGACTGTCAGCGCTGGGGAAAAAAGTGAGTGTTAATGCACTGGGGGGGGGCAACAAGTTCAGGCACAGTGGGGGCAAGTGATGGCAATGTGGGGGCATGTAATGGCACAATGGCAATGTGGGGGCATGTAATGGCACAATGGCAATGTGGGGGCATGTAATGTAATGGCACAGTCTGGGCATGTAATGTAATGGCACAGTGAGTAATGTAATGGCACAGTCTGGGCATGTAATGTAATGGCACAGTGAGTAATGTAATGTAATGGCACAGTGAGATTTGAAAAAGCCTGTTTCTGTCAGCGGTTCTGGCTACCCCTCAGCTTCCAGAAAGACAGTAAGAAGGGGGTAGTCTTATACAGTGAGTATATCCCAAAATCAAAATTTTTCCTGGAAAATTAGGGGGTCGTCTTATACGCCGGGTCGTCTTATACGCCGGAAAATACGGTATTACATCTGAAGTAAATCAAGAAATAATGTAAATATTAAATACATTCACAATATAACATTATACTTTCTTCATTTAAATACAGAAACAGCATATATAATAATATACCTTCTTCATCAAACAAAGAAAAAGCACATATATTAATGAAAAAAATCTCACCTATTGTTTAAAAATTCCGCGCCCAAGGGTGTGAACCAAAAGCCCCTCGATGTCCTGGGACATGGATGTCTCCTATTGCAGGCTGCACCATACAGAGAAGTCCCTATTTAGTATCACTCATAGAGTGGATAGAACCAATTGGTTCAATTTGAGTGGTGTTAGAAATCCTATATAAAGGAGATAGAATAAGGAAAAGGCCCCCCCAGGGGAAAAGAGAGAGAAACATAAAGTTCTCATCAGTTTGTGTAAAAATATGCCAGTGTTAAGCATCAATTCATTGGTTGGAAATTGTATTCCAAGCAGTTCATGAAACTTACCACCAGTGATTGGGAATCCTGTGTCCAAAATCCAGCTAAATCCAGGTAAATCCTGAAAAGGGTTTCTGGTTTCCCCAGGCAGGTTCCCCTTGGGGGTAAAAAATAGCTCCTTGCTCTCCTGAATTTGGAGAGGGAATGACACCCCATATCCCTCTTGGCCCTCCTTAAGTACCTACCTTGAATCTGTTCAGGTGATGTGTTCCTCCCCTCAATCGCCGCACTGATTATACTGCACCAGCCTGTGGTTGTTTGTAAGCTGGCCATCTTGGCTCCATCTTCCTTCAAAAACGCCGCTCCTGAGAGGCGCATTGAAGCGCCGTCATTGATTCTCCATAGATCGGCGTCACTTCCGTAACCGGAAGTGCCGCTGCGGCCATTTTACTAAAGGATTCGATTGCCCATCGATCTACGTCACTTCCGCAACCGGAAGTGCTGCCGCGGCCATTTTACTGGATGGTTATGGATGAGATGTCTGGAGACATCCCAACCGGAACCGGAAGTTCCCCGGCGGCCATTTTGGAAAAGGGCCCAGGCTTGTATTAGAAATCTGGCATGTATCTCCCGCAGGGAGAACAGCCAGATTGATGCGGTGGAGTTAATAACGTGGCGGGGAGGTAGAAAACTCAAGCAGTGACATTAATCACTGCTTGAAATGAATGGCAAAAACGGGCCAGGCCCAGGCTTTGATTATAAAGAAAATTGCCTGGGTTTATGAGGTACTGTTCTCCTGCAGTTCTTTTGGGAACCACTAGGAAACACATAGGGAGGAAAAAGCCACAGCTGCCTTAATATTCACCAAAGAAGGTATTACTGCCTCACTCATGGTAAATTTTGAGGACATTTGGGTACAGAGCCCAATGTCTCCCCTGGCAGCTGATGAGTCAAAAAACAAAATAGGGAAAAGATGGAAATAACCTGCAAATTAAAAATAGAGACACCACTGTCCCATTAACTGCGGTAATTTGCCCATGTCCCACATCCCCAAGCTACAAAACAGAAAAACAAAGACAGGTTGAGTAAAAGGACAGAATGTCCATGTTTACAATTTTGGCTTCAATCCCCTATAATTTGTCTGCATGTATGCAGCTTCTTAATAAAAGGGGAAATTGAGTTAATTAACATACAAATTGCAAAACACAATTCCAAAAATATATATATACAATAATATGAAAACCCCCTATGTTTCTAAGTGTCATATTTACATTTGGCCCTAACATGAAATTGTCTAGTGAACCCACCCAAGTGGGGTAAAGAGGGAAGTTTTGTTATATTAGGAGAGAAGTCTACTAGGAGATCAAAACAGGGGTGGAGTTATTCATCCCTGATTGAAGCCTGTGGATAGGTTCAATGGGGAGTTCTATGAGCTCGTGGACAATTTTTACAGTAATGGCAGTATTATCAAAGATGTCTGGGACTTCATTAGAACACAGCACCCACGACAACCGACCATGTATTCCTTACCAAAGGTGCACAAAAACCTACAGGATCCGCCTGGACGTCCAATCATATCAGGCAATGGATCAATATCCGAGGGTGTCAGTCAAGTAATTGACCACTACCTCCGGCCCCATGTACTTGATCTACCGTCTTATACTAGAGATACAATTCATCTTCTTCAGATGCTGGAGGATTTAACCATACCCCCAGATGCTATCCTAGTAACTATAGACGTAGAATCGCTATACAACAGTATTTCGCACAAATTGGGTCTAGAAGCCATTGAGCGGGTACTCAAACAAAGACCAACTACAGATTGGAAGTTTAATCACTTTATCCTTATAATGCTGGATTTCATTCTCCAACATAATACCTTCCTTTTCCAAGGCTCCCACTACCTCCAGGTACAGGGTGTGGCTATGGGGACGTGCTGTGCACCCTCATACGCAAACCTGTACCTGGGGGAGTGGGAGCGGGAATTTTTGTTGGGAGAAAATGCATCTATGTGCGCTGCCAACATTCTTGTTTGGCAGCGTAACATAGATGACATTTTTATTGTTTGGGACGGTCAGGAAAATGAACGTATCGAAATGTTGAGGCTGATGAACATCAACAGCTTCAATCTTTTCTTTACCATGTCATATAACGACATAGAGGTCAGCTTTTTGGATATTTGTATTTTCAAAGAATCTGATGGTGCAATTAGCACGTCTTTATTCAGGAAAGAAACGGCGGGAAACACTCTGCTTCACGCGGAGAGTTTTCATCCTGAGGTTCTGAAAAAATCCATTCCATATAGTCAGTTCCTTCGGCTTAGAAGGAACTGTTCTACGGATGCTGACTTTCAAAAGGAGAGTGATTCCTTATCTGAACGCCTTTTGGTGAGAGGCTATACCAAAACTAGCCTAAAGAAGGCCTTCAATAGAGTGAGAGACACCAATAGACGGTCCCTCATTTTCAAACCCAAAACTGTTAACAACAAAAAGGAAGAATCCAACACTAGAGTTATCATAAACTTCTCTAACGAACATCAAAAAATCAGAAAGACGATCTCCAAGTTCTGGCCTATTCTAACAGAAGACCCAATTTTGAAAAACTTGATTACCAACCAGCCACAGATTACTTTCAAAAAAGCTCCTTCTATAGGTACGGTGCTGGTTCAAAGTGAATACAAAGGAAATAGCAAAAAAGATCCGTGTAAAACATTTGGCACATATCCTTGTGGAGCATGTGCCCAGTGCTCAGTCATAGGGAAGAGAACCACACTGACACTGCCAAATGGGGATACCTTCTCCCTGAAACATTTTGCTAATTGCAAAACTCGGGGAGTGGTATACCTCATGCAGTGTCAGTGTGGTTCATTTTATGTGGGAAAAACCAAACAAGAATTGCACAGGCGGATAGAGAAACATATGCACTCTATGCGCATCTGAAATCTTTACCTCCCACTTGGTCGACATATAGCCAAGCACCATGGCTATCACATGCCTAATATCAATTTTACTGTGTTGGACCGTATATACATTCCCTTACGAGGGGGTGACTGGAACAAGATCCTACTGCGGCGTGAAATGCGCTGGATTAGGTATCTGAGGGCCACTACACCCCCCGGTCTTAACGAGAGTGAGAGCTTCAGGCCTTTCTTGGAGGGATTTTCCTCTGGCAAAACTGACTAGGGCTTCAATCAGGGATGAATAACTCCACCCCTGTTTTGATCTCCTAGTAGACTTCTCTCCTAATATAACAAAACTTCCCTCTTTACCCCACTTGGGTGGGTTCACTAGACAATTTCATGTTAGGGCCAAATGTAAATATGACACTTAGAAACATAGGGGGTTTTCATATTATTATATATATATATATTTGGAATTGTGTTTTGCAATTTGTATGTTAATTGACTCAATTTCCCCTTTTATTAAGAAGCTGCATACATGCAGACAAATTATAGGGGATTGAAGCCAAAATTGTAAACATGGACATTCTGTCCTTTTACTCAACCTGTCTTTGTTTTTCTGTTTTGTAGCTTGGGGATGTGGGACATGGGCAAATTACCGTGGTTAATGGGACAGTGGTGTCTCTATTTTTCATTTACAGGTTGTTTCCATCTTTTCCCTATTTTGTTTTTTGACTCATCAGCTGCCAGGGGAGACATTGGGCTCTGTACCCAAATGTCCTTAAAATTGACCATGAGTGAGGCAGTAAAACCTTCTTTGGTGAATATTAAGGCAGCTGTGGCTTTTTACTCCCTATGTGTTTCCTAGTGGTTCCCAAAAGAACTGCAGGAGAACAGTACCTCATAAACCCAGGCAATTTTCTTTATAATCAAAGCCTGGGCCTGGCCCGTTTTTGCCATTCATTTCAAGCAGTGATTAATGTCACTGCTTGAGTTTTCTACCCCCCCGCCACTTTATTAACTCCACCGCATCAATCTGGCTGTTCTCCCTGCGGGAGATACATGCCAGATTTCTAATACAAGCCTGGGCCCTTTTCCAAAATGGCCGCCGGGGAACTTCCGGTTCCGGTTGGGATGTCTCCAGACATCTCATCCATAACCATCCAGTAAAATGGCCGCGGCAGCACTTCCGGTTGCGGAAGTGACGTAGATCGATGGGCAATCGAATCCTTTAGTAAAATGGCCGCGGCGGCACTTCCGGTTACGGAAGTGACGCCGATCTATGGAGAATCAATGACGGCGCTTCAATGCGCCTCTCAGGAGCGGCGGTTTTGAAGGAAGATGGAGCCACACATGGCCAGCTTACAAACAACCACAGGCTGGTGCAGTATAATCAGTGCAGCGATTGAGGGGAGGAACACATCACCTGAACAGATTCAAGGTAGGTACTTAAGGAGGGCCAAGAGGGATATGTGGTGTCATTCCCTCTGCAAATTCAGGAGAGCAAGGAGCTATTTTTTTACCCCCAAGGGGAACCTGCCTGGGGAAACCAGAAACCCTTTTCAGGATTTACCTGGATTTAGCTGGATTTTGGACACAGGATTCCCAATCACTGGTGGTAAGTTTCATGAACTGCTTGGAATACAATTTCCAACCAATGAATTGATGCTTAACACTGGCATATTTTTACACAAACTGATGAGAACTTTATGTTTCTCTCTCTTTTCCCCTGGGGGGGGCCTTTTCCTTATTTTATCTCCTTTATATAGGATTTCTAACACCACTCAAATTGAACCAATTGGTTCTATCCACTCTATGAGTGATACTAAATAGGGACTTCTCTGTATGGTGCAGCCTGCAATAGGAGACATCCATGTCCCAGGACATCGAGGGGCTTTTGGTTCACACCCTTGGGCGCGGAATTTTTAAACAATAGGTGAGATTTTTTTCATAATATATGTGCTTTTTCTTTGTTTGATGAAGAAGGTATATTATTATATATGCTGTTTCTGTATTTAAATGAAGAAAGTATAATGTTATATTGTGAATGTATTTAATATTTACATTATTTCTTGATTTACTTCAGATGTAATACTTGTTTATGCCATTATGAAGAATGCGTAGCATTCGAAACGCGTCGGCTTTCAGCTACAACTTACCTCCCAAATTTGGTGATGGTACCGTATGCCGGACAGTATTTGCATCATTTATGATTTGTATAATGTACATTCATGTAATTTTTGAGATATTTTTGTATATGCTTAATCTATTTTTGTAATAAATTTATATAATTTTTTATACATTTTGAAACCTTTTTTTGTGTTGCCTACACAATCCCACTCCATGAGGTATATTCGAATATTGACAATGTATACATCTACCTGTGTTATCATTAGATATACTACTGAGTAAATGTGAGTGGGGGTTTCTTATTAAGTCATGTGGTTTCAACAATACACAATATATATATGCTTATATTTACATTTAGAACACATGCTCCCACATGCACATACGGCAATGGGTTTATACCACCATTATCAATGAACACATGCTTAATCACAGGTCTCTTTACACAGACATATGCGATTGGATGATGCCTAGCAGTATGTTAATTAACTAGCTATGAATACCAGTACTTTTGTTTATGTTTATTTTTACATATATTCAAATTTCTGTATACCAGTATGACTGGGGTTAACATCATTATCATTATCATTACTATATATTGGTTTAATTTTCAACCAATATGTACATTGTATTTATATACATGTAGAATGCGGTCATCTTATATAGATCTCTCCCTTATACATATTTACCAGGGTTTTTACACTTATATTGGATAAATGAATAGATATGGTTACACTAAATTATCTTAATCATCCACTTATAAATGTATTTAACCACTTTATTTATTCATTCATTCATTTATTTATTTATTCACAAATATTTATTACATATTCTTTCACACATCTAAATAAATACAACACAGCAGTGTACAGACACACACATATATGTTTACATGCATAACCACATTTTATTTATGCATTTTATTTATGAGCTTTATGAGTTTCATGTATTTATCAATTAATTTTATTCATTTCATATATACACCTGCACATAGACATTCATTATGGGCACATCATATAATCACAGTTGTTATTTAAAGTTGGATTGTGTTCACAGAATGTGTTGAGATTTCAGGTGATCAATCAAGTTTAATTGGTCAATCAATTAATTAAGCAAATTCTCTGGTCACATGGTCTACAATGAAAAAGTATTTATACAAAGTTTATTTCTGTGATTATTAGTGTTGACTAAGCACTGTTTGTTAGTGTGAAACGCGCCAGCTCTTCTGTACGTTCTGCTGTGGCATGTATTTTTGATTTCATTTTTTTAAATAAAAGGTAAAAACTATTTTGGAGTGCGGCTGTCCAGAACTTCTTCCTGTTTTTTTGGCATACATGGTGTCCATCCATGATCAGTATCTCTGGTGGTCCTGGGTGGGCATCCGCGGGGGGGCTGCACTGATAATCGTTCAGCGCAGACCCCCCTGTCAGGAGAGCAGCCGATCAGCTCTCCTCTACTCGTGTCTGTCAGACGCGAGTGAGGAAAAGCAGAGAAAAAAGTTATTGAAAAAATATGATATAAAGAATACTTCCAGACAATTTAAATGATTTGGTGTTGGGTGGGACTTGAACTATTCAGTAGCTTGTGGAAGCCCAGCTAATTCCAAAACAATGGGATTTATTTAGCATTGATTTTGTTAATGAATATTACTGTCCCATTTAAAGTAATCCAAGACATATTTTCTCAGTCACCCTATGCCCCTAATGGACATAGGGTGATTTAGACATAAGAGGTGCATGGGGAGCTGAAGCAAGGGCATTTTGCTTACTGGGTCGGTAGCTGATGGTGAAGTTGTAAGATTGCAGGGCGAATAATGAAACTCAGTTCTGGAGCAGTCACTTGCTTTGCTCTCTATCCTAAACAACGTTGCTGGAATATTGTGCAAGAGGGGAAATGGAGGAATGCAGGATACATTTTGTAATTAATCTACATTCAATGAATGATAAACAGTATGACGAATACAATAAAAACATTTTTAAAAATTCAAATGCAGTTATAAACAAATAGGGGCAAATGCTGTTCAATTATATTTTGGCTCTGCCAATGTTCAGCAAAATCTTCTTTGAAAATGGGTGGAAACTGCTGTGATAAATACAGTGAATGTGCAATATCAAAATTTGGCCAAAAATGTTGGGTGAATTGCTCTTCCAATCAATGATAAATAAATCCCATAGTTTTGGAATTGGCTGGGCTTCCACAAGCTACTAAATAGTTTAAGTCCCACCCAACACCAAATCATTTACATTGTCTGGAAGTATTCTTTATATCATATTTTTTCAATAACTTTTGTCTCCCTTTAACCATTTACCTGTCACTACTGCAAATTTATATATGAAAACAACCCTCAGTTCGTATGCTCTGTCTGAGCTGGCAGAGCTCCAGAATGATTTACTGGGAAGTAGGCCAAAATAGTTTACTAGCCTTGTTGCAATCATTCCTTCACTGTCTCAGATACACTGGCATTCTAATACACTATATATATATATATATATATATATATATATATATATATATATATATATATATATATATATTCAAGACATACGGAGGGATATTTTTCATCTTTGTAGAGATACATTTCAAGACAGGGTAGCTTGTCCACACAGTGATGTATTATGGCTGAGCACCATTCATTTAGCGACAATCCATTTGATTGATAAAAATAAAATAAAAAATCCATCTGATTGGCTCTATAATGACTTAAAGTGATATTAGCTGGTTCCCGACCGGCGCAAAACGATGTACGTCGACAGAATGGCACAGCTGCACAAATGGGCGTACCGGTACATCCCCTTTAATTTGCGAGTCGTGTGGTTTTACCCATAGTTAAAGTGGGGGTTCCATCAAAAAAACTATTTTGCTTTAAACTGTAGCTTACAACTAAAAAAGAAAAAAAAAAGAGACTTTTTTTTTTACCCATCTGGAAATGCCTGTTGCTATGCGGTCCCACTAAAGCTGCCTTTGAAACCACCTAGGATTCTGACATCATCTCCTTCTAATGCTCCTGGGAAATGTGTGTCATCATTTCCCAGGATGCAGTGTGCTGTCCAATTATCACTCCCCATCCAAGACTTCCAGGAAGTAAGTGCCTGTAGGCTTCACAATGCCCACAAGCAAAATGACGGTGTAGATATAGTTTTATAAACTATATTTTTTGAATATCTATGCGGATCGGCGGCGGATTGTAAAATAGTAAGTGACCAGATTTATATTATAAAAATGCAGGATGAAAGGACATACATTTAAAAAATGCTAATTGTGGTTGGAACTCCACTTTAACCGCTTAAGCCCCGGACCATTTTGCAGCTAAATGCCCAGGCCAGGTTTTGCGATTCGGGACTGCGTCGCTTTAACAGACAATTGCGCGGTCGTGCGACGTGGCTCCCAAACAAAATTGGCGTCCTTTTTTCCCCACAAATAGAGCTTTCTTTTGGTGGTATTTGATCACCTCTGTGGTTTTTATTTTTTGCGCTATAAACAAAAATAGAGCGACAATTTTGAAAAAAATTCAATATTTTTTACTTTTTGCTATAATAAAAATCCCCCAAAAACATATATAAATTTTTTTTTTTTCCTCAGTTTAGGCCGATACGTATTCTTCTACCTATTTTTGGTAAAAAAAATCGCAATAAGCGTTTATCGATTGGTTTGCGCAAGATTTATAGTGTTTACAAAATAGGGGATAGTTTTATTGCATTTTTATTAATTATTTTTTTTTTACTACTATTGGCGGCGATCAGTGATTTTTTTCGTGACTGCGACATTATGGCGGACACTTCGGACAATTTTGACACATTTTTGGGACCATTGTCATTTTCACAGCAAAAAATGCATTTAAATTGCATTGTTTGTTGTGAAAATGACAGTTGCAGTTTGGGAGTTAAACACAGGGGGCGCTGTAGGAGTTAAGGATCACTGTGTGTGTGTTTACAACTGTAGGGGGGTGTGGCTGTAGGATGCACGTCATCGATCGAGTCTCCCTATATAAGGGATCACTCGATCGATGCGCCGCCACAGTGAAGCACGGGGAAGCCGTGTTTACATACGGCTCTCCCCGTTCTTCAGCTCCGGGGAGCGATCGCGACGGAGCGGCTATAAACGAATAGCCGCGCCATCGTCCCGGATCGCTCCCCGAGGGATCCCGCCCGCCGCACGCAGCGGGGGGGGTCCCGATCAGACCCCCCACCCGCTAGAAGGCAAGGGCGGACGTATATAGGCGTGCGGCGGGCGTTAAGTGGTTAAGCAAGAATTAAGGAAAATTGTTCAGCCACCACCAGCATCCTGTAAAACTCTGTGAAAGATTGAAAAATACAGCAGCTGGAACAATGCACAGTGTTATTAATGTTTAGGGCCATATTCTTCCAGGAACTAATGTCCGCAATTCAAGAGGTTTGTGCTCTGCTCATTCTTCTGGGTGCATATACAGTAGGTGACCGCGATATTGTGTCAATCTCGCTCCCTTTCTCGGTGAGATTGACCAGGCTAAAGAAGACAGGGGGGGCCCCCGGAGCAGACTAATAAATTACTTTAAAACCCCCTGTGTCGTGTGTTTATTTACTTTAACACTTTGCCTCCAGGTGAATGGGTAGGGGTACGATGTACCCCATATTCATTCACTTAGGGTGGGGGGCCGGTATCTGGGGGCCCCCTTATTTAAGGGGGCTCCCAGATTCCGATAAGCCCCCCGCCCGCAGACCCCGACAACCAACTGGCCATTGTCAGGAAGAGGCCCTGTCCTTATCAACATGGGGACAGGGTGCTCTGGGGTGGGGGGGCCGCAGTGCGCCCCCCCTGCCCCAGAGCACCCAACCCCCCCATGTTGAGGGCATGCGGCCTGGTAAGGCTCAGGAGGGAGGGTGCTCGCTCGTCCCCACTCCTTTCCTGGCCGGCCGGGTAGCGTACTTTGGATACGGGTCTGGCATGGATTGTGGGGGGACCCCATGTCGGTTTTTCGGCGTAGGGGGGGGTCTCCTTACAACCCATACCAGACCTAAGGGCCTGGTATGCTCCTGGGGGGGAACCCATGTTGGTTTTTTATTTAAAATTTGGCGTGGGAGTTCTCCCTCTCAGGATTCATACCAAACGCCACAGCTAAAATTGGCGGGAATCCAAGTCGGATCTCCCGTCGCTTCTATGACGCGCTCGCTGGAATGTGCTTTGTCTATTCCAGCGAGTGCGAGATGTCGGCACCCTGTCGCCGAGAATCAGCGCGATGCTGTCGTGCTGGAAACACATTCTCGGCAACAGGTATTGTAGCCATAATAGTTCATACCATTTGGTGCACCATCCAGTTCTGTCAGGGAAATTACCATAGGAGAACTAGCAATGGTGCCAGTACTGGTAATGGATTCTTCTGGTGCATTGCCATGCTCACTGGCACAAGAAGAACAAACGGGCGTACGCAAGTTAGCGATGGCTCTAATGTGTGAACGTGCATGCACGATGGCGCTAATTTGCACACAATGTGACAGATGCGGCCACTAACCTACACTAACCTACAAAAAGGATCATTATCTCAGACTAGAGAAATGCCTTACTTTGATAGAAAATTGGATGACGAAGAGTTATCTTAAACTCAATGGTTCAAAAACAGAACTTCTCCTGTTTCACGCCAATCGAAAGAATCATTCCGCAACAACATGGACACCCCCGCCCATTCTGGGTAAAACCATCACCCCTAGCACCAAAGTCATTTTCGACACCTACATGACAATGGATGCACAAATAGGGTCAGTAGTCAGCGGATCGCACCATCTGGTGCGCCTGCTACGTAGGCTCACTCCCTTTATCCCAAAAGAAGACATAGCAGTCGTGGTGGGAACAATTATCAACTCCAGACTTGACTATGCAAATGCCCTCTATCTCGGACTCCCTAAATACCAAATCACTCGTCTGCAAGTCGTTCAAAATACGGCCGCACGACTTGTGACTGGGAAAAAAACATGGGAATCAAGCTCACCTTCACTGAGATCCCTTCATTGGTTACCAGTAAAAGACAGAATCACTTTCAAGGCACTCTGTCTAACGCATAAGTGTGTTCAAGGAAATGTCCCCCAATATCTATGCGAAAAACTAAAAGCTCACAAACCCAATCGCGTTCTGCGATCCACCAACCAAAATCTACTCCAGATACCCAAAGCCAGATACAAGTCCAAAGGAGAACGAAGATTTGCAGTCCAAGGACCTAGACTATGGAACGCTTTACCAACCAGCATCCGACTGGAGGTGAACTACTTAGCCTTCAGAAGAAAAATCAAAACCCTTCTCTTCTGAGGGCAAAAAAGTTTACTCAGGGACTGGATACTAAGCGCCCAGAGGCGATTCAGTTCGCATGTGTTGCTCTATATAAGTTTCTCACTCACTCACTCACTCACTCACTCACTCACTCACTCACTCACTCACCTACAGTATATAAGAATGTTGCTGAGTCCATAACATTGCTTAATTGTCAACAGCCTTCCCGTGTTCCTGAGCCTCTGTGCATATGGGATAGTAGGCAGCAGGCATTCCCAAATATATAAATAAATCCAGACAAGAAATCTTATTTAAATAATTTTTATTGGATAAGTATTGGCTGCGGCTATTTTATTGGTTTAATAAAAATTTCAACATGTTAATAAATTATAAAAAATCTACTAATTCAATATTAAAATACTTCAGGTAAAATTACTTAACAATGCAACCCAACCACTATGGCTCAGGTTAAATGATATTTTATTTTCCGAATATGCAACATAATATATCCCTTGTATTATAGGGTCTTACCACATATAAAGCTATGACAAGGGACGGGGGAGCTGTTTCTTCTTCAAATTTCTTCTGGCAACTGGCAAATATCCATTACCTGGAGCCCCTTTTTATAGGGTACCCCAATGTTCTATAGTTGGATTCATTTGACCTTATTAACCTATCCTAAACTGATCCTATTGTTTGCCCTATTTAATTGGATGACTTGCTGGCAAATGGAATTACTCATTTTTCAAAACATTTAAAGGGGAATGCTATTAACTGTTGCTGCCTTAGATCCCATGAGGAAAGGGGGGGCATTAAACAAGCTCCCTCTTCCTTTATCCTTACATTCTCCCTGTTGTGACCTGGCTTGCCCCTGACCTGTCTGATCTGCTCTCCTGATCTGGCAACCTGTGCTTCTTTGGACACTACACCTTCTGTACCGTCTTCAGGGATGTACTGCATTTAGCTGCAAGGGAGCCCTCTCGGCACTTTGGCCTCTGATGAGGTTCGTGACAAGTTCTATCTAGAAGCCACATTTTTCAGCCTCTCATAGAGTATTACAGGCTGCTGGCAGCAAGGCTGGAAAATGTACCTGTTCCTTTCGCCTGCACGAAAATGCCAGGTATCTCAGGTGCAGGAACTAAATGCTCAGTGTGCATAAGGCCTTAGGAGTTGCTGTAGCCACTGCAAATTAACTTAGCCATAGCATGAATGTTCACTCCATGGTACAATAAATGCAGCCATTGCTACTCATCTACAGGCTGTGTTCTGGGGTCTTCCCCTGTTGCTTTACCTGTAGTGTCATTACACTAGGCAGTTCCATGACACTGCAAATATCTCATGATACAGTATTATCACTGAAAATAAGACAATAACAGTAAAAACCATTGTGTGAAGATTTGATTTGAGCCGAACACCCCTCAGTTTGCACCAGAACATGCAAACAGACCAGAAAATTTGTGCGAGCATGCGAACACCTTTAAAGTCTATATGCAAGGCTTATATGCAAGTTTTATATGCAAGTTTTTGGGAAAACCAGGTACTGCCCCAGGAGACATGTATCAATGCAAAAAAAAGTTCAATGCAAAAAAAACTGATGTTTTTTTCAGGAGCAGTGATTTTAATAATGCTTAAAGTGAAACAATAAAAATTAAATATTCCTTTAAATTCCGTGCCTGGGGGTCCCCTTAGTCTGCCTGTAAAGTAGTGCTTCTTTCCCATATCTATAACAGTACCACAGCAAAAAAAAATTTGTAAAGGAAAACATGTCATTTAAAATTGCTTGTGACTGTAATGTATTGTTGGATCCCGGCAATATACATAAAAAATCATCGAAAAAAAAAAAACAGTGTGGGTTCCCCCCAGTCCATTATCAGGCCCTTCTGGTCTGGCATGGATATTAAGGGGAACCTCACAACAAAATGTAAGAAAAAATGGTGTAGAGGTCCCCCCAAAATCCATACCAGACCCTTGTCCGATCATGCAACCTGACAGGCTGCAGGAAAACATATCAGGCCACATGCCCTCAACATGGAAAGTGTGCTTTGGGGTCCCCATGTTGATATGGACAAATGGGCCTCATCCCCACAACCCTTGCGTGGTGGGTATAGGGGTCTGCGGGTGGGAGGCTTATCAGAATCAGGGGGCTAATCGTAATCCCGCCCCCTATGTGTATGGGTATGACAGCAGACAGTTTTTGACAATGTCTTTATTTAAAAAAAAGTGTCCCGTAATGTAAATCCATCGTCAATCACGGCGCCGATGGTCCCAAAAGAAAAAAAAATGAAAAACTCTGCCTCCATGGGAGATGTCCCACCGACTGCAGCATTTTCACAGTGACAGCTGTTATATAGCCAAAGGCAGGGCCACCCGGTGACATAAACGGGTGACCCCGCCCCCTCTAACGTCACATGAAGATCTGACTCCACAATGCTATACAATGTTTGGGGTTTTATGTAATCTTCAGGTCTGAAATTATTTTTTAAACAAGTCTGCAAAAAATGCAAAAACAGCTCTGGCAGTTGGGGGGGAATTAAAGTTGAGTTAAAAATAAAAATAACATTATTTTTATTTTTAACTCAACTTTAATTCCCCCCCAACTGCCAGAGCTGTTTTTGATTTTTTTTGCAGACATGTTTAAAAAATAATTTCAGACCTGAAGATTACATAAAACCCCAAACATTGTATATTTTCTGACAGCAGACACCCTAGAGCAGGGATATGCAATTAGCGGACCTCCAGCTGTTGCAAAACTACAAGTCCCATCATGCCTCTGACTCTGGGTGTCTGACTCTGGGTGTCATGCTTGTGGCTGTCAGAGTCTTGCTATGCCTCATGGGAATCGTAGTTCTGCAACAGCTGGAGGTCCGCTGATTGCATATCCCTGCCCTAGAGAATACAATTGTTGTAGTTCCAATGTTTTATGTGACACAATATTACTCCAAAGATCTAGGAAAATAAAAATGTCAGTAAGAAACACACTAAAGTGAATTTTATTACAATTCCACATTTGCAAGTAAATTGATACATGTCAAACCATGAATTTGCGCGTGCCCGTAAAATGGTGACAAACTTCAGTAACCTATATTTTCTATAGGCGAAGCTTCAAATACCCCCTATAAGACATTCGTTTAGTGTTACTGAGAAGGTCTAGTGCTAGTTATATCGCTATTACTCCAGCATGTGCGGCGATATGTAAGGTGTATCGCAATCACAATTTTCATGCGTATGCTCCCTAACACGTGTGTTTATGTTCGAACATGCGTTTATGTGGAGGGACCCTTAACTTGTTTTGCCAAACTTTTTTTTCATCACATAGGGGACAAAAGGTGATGATTTTTTGTTGACAGGTTCTCTTTAATGAGACATTAAGGGTCTAAAAGAACCTGCATGTCTCCTCTTGGATCAACTGAAGCCAGGCATCCCCTGTGGGGGTCTGTCAGTGGGGGGAGGGGGTAGTATGTGGGGGTTTAGGGGTCTGTCATTGGGGGAAGGTGGTGGTATTTGGGGGCTTGAGCATCTGACAGTGAAGGGGGTGGTATTTATGGGGGTTGGGGGGGTTTTCAGTGATATTTGCAGGGTTTGTGAGTGGGGGGTGCCACTGATAGGGCCCCCCACCCCTCCAACTACCAATCCCTGTACCCACTAATGGACCCCTACCCTCTCCACTGCTCCTACCCTCTCCACACTAACATACCCAAACTACCCCCCACTGATACACCCCCCCAACTACTGACCCACACTCCACCAACTACCACACCCCAAAAGACCCCCACCCCCCATGGACAGACCATCCCAACCCCCATATACACCACCCCCTCCCCCCACTGACAGACCCCCAAATACCCCCCTCCCTCCACTGACAGACCCCCCAACCCCCAAATACCACCCTCTTCCCCATAGATAGACCCCCAAATACCACCCCCTCCCCTCACTGACAGACCCCCAAATACCACCCCATCCCTCCACTGACAGACCCCCAACCCCTCCAAATACCACCCTCTCCCTCCATTGACAAACCGACAAATACCACCCCATCCCTCCACTGACAGAACCCCAACCACCCCAAATACCACCCCTCCCCCCACTGACAGACTCCCACAGGGGATGCCTGGCTTCAGCGGAGCTCAGGTGAAACATTCAGGGTCTTTTAGACCCTGGATGTCTCAATAAAGAGAACCTGTCACCACAAAATGCTTTATTTTTTGCAAAAAAAAAAAAGTTACACATAAATAAGCCCCCCTCACTACACTATTTACGCATTTACAAAGATAAACACATGCATTGGGGGAACCTAAGTGTGAAAACAATGATTGCAATACACATGTTACATATTGCCGCACACGCATCAACCCCCCATATACACCATTACCATCCCCCAACCCCAAAATACCACCTTCTCCCGCCACTAATAGACCCCCAAATAACACCCCTCCCTCCACTGACAGACCCCCAACCAGGGGTGGGCTGGGCCGGGGGGCAGGGATGCATTTTCCCCCTGGGCTGCAATGATATGTTCTGCAAAGGCTGCTGTGTCGCCATCTCAGAACCGCACATGCACAGTTTTTGAGCTGGCCGAGTGCGGCAGCTATATTCAGTACTGTGAGCCAGTGATGTCTTCTATCTGTCACACGGCTGACAGTCTGTGTTACAGAGCCCAGCCCCTCCCTCCTCCACACAATTGGCTGGCAGAGGCTGCTCTCTCTTTCCCTGCCCACACTCTGGGCAGCCTGTGTGCTGTCTGTGAAGAGGATGTGTGGGCAGGGAAGTTAAATCTGAGCAGTTGGCTCAAATACAGTGAGTCTCCTGGGAGGCTGGGACCATGCAAGTAAGTGAACTTCTCCTCCCTCCCCCTCTCTGCAGCTAAAGAGTTTTTTTTGTTTTCTAGCAGCCTGTGACACTACCTTGCCCTCCTAGGTGTTATGATGTGGGCTCACACTGGTATCCTGCAGTTTGTCTTCCTGCATGTTGCCCCTAGTCCATAGTGGTTGCACATTTTTACTGCATGTTCTGAAAGTGCACAAAACATCCTGCATGCTGCATCTTTGGTGCAATTCCAGAAAATGCAGAAAAAACCTGAGGACTATGGCTATGGAAAACTGCCAGTACACCAGTGTGAGCCCAAAGACTTGTATTCACTTTCAGCAGGCACTCCACTGAAAGGTGACAGGCAGAGGAGGTGATATCACATTTCATCCCTGCCTGTTTTAACCCCCTTAATGCCAATCCCTCCAAGTAATGGCATGATTCACTTTGAACTCCACCTTATTTCCATTACTCTCAGTAGGTATTAGATGTGCCCTCACCTTATTGTTTGCACATCTAATATCTAAAGTGTTCTGAAAATAAGGTGGAATTTCTACACCTAAGTGGAGCAGAAGATTTGAGGGTATTAAACCCAAAGGCTGGTGGACTTGGGCCACCATAGACAGATTGAAATTCTGCTGGTTCAGCAGAAAATTCAATCTATCTATGTGCAGAATGTGGTTGTACAGAATTTAATCTATCAACTGTCTTCAGTACAGCCAGTGTGTCTTTCTTTCTTTTTTTTTGCCGATCACTGCTGGCTGCTATAGCCATGCTGTGCGTTTGTGTTCACTCAGCGTTGTGTTAGAAAAGTGAAGAAATTCGCTTTGCTAACACCAAACCGCCTCTCAGCCAATCAGGTCTGTTACCTGTCACCTGATTGGCTGAAACATCAGGCTCTGTGATTGGACGGCTAAGAGAGGACGGAAGAAGACATGGAGGATGTGCAGGACACCGCTGCTGACCAGCTGCGAGACAGGTCAGTGCCAGGCAGCATTTAATGGGGCACAGTAGCAGCAATCGATGAGCACACTGGCAACATTTGATGGGGCAGAATAGCGGCAATTGATGAGCACACTGGCAACATTTGATGGGGCACACTGGCAGCAATTGATGGGGCACACTGGCAGCAATTAATGGGCACACTGGCAACAATTGATGGGCACAGTAGCGGCAATTGATGGGCACACTGGCGGCAATTGATGGGCACACTGGCAGCAATTGATGGGTACAGTAGCTGCGATTAATGGCACAGTGGCGGCAATTTATGGGTAGAGTGGCTGCATTTGATGGCACAGTGGCTGCGTTTGATGGGCACAGTGACTGCGTTTGATGGGCACAGTGGCTGCGTTTGATGGCACAGTGGCTTTATTTGATGGCACAGTGGCTGTGTTTGATGGGCACAGTGGCTGCGCTTGATGGGCACAGTGGTGGCATTTGATGGCACAGTAGCTGCGTTTGAGGGGCACAGTGGTGGCGTTTGATGGCACAGTAGCTGTGTTTGATGGGCACAGTGGCTGCAATTGATGTTTTTTTTGTTCAGTTTGTTTGCACCCCCCCCTCCCGAAAATTTTGAGAACCAGCCACCACTGCATTTGGGTGGGAGGATTTGTGACAGAACTGGGGAGGGGGCTTGTTCTGGCATGGGGGATTTAGGGTAAAGAGGTTTTGTACCTCTTTGTCCCCTGCTCCATCTGTCAACCACTTGTCATATGAAGCTTCAATAAAAAGAATTTTTGGAAGTGCAGCCGTCCAAAATTATTTATTCACATTACACAGACAGCATGTGAGCTGGGCTAGCACCTGACTAGTGTGTGTGGGGGATTTACCAGAGACCCACTTACCTGGAGAAGCTTTTGTGCTGGGGAGGGGAAAGGATTTGACCCAGGATGGGGGGTAGGTTGTGCTGAAACCAAAATTCACCTTCACCTAGGTAGACAAAAATCCTTGCACCAACCATAGAAATGAATTGGACAAGTGGACGCATATGTACTAGTAGCTGGACATGGCCGGGAGTTTTTGCCTGGCAGGGGTACACAGTACTTCATCTCAGGAGAGGTGATAAAGTTAAGTATTTTACCAGGGGGGGTTAGGGAGAAACATTAAAGAACAACACAATTGAAAGTGAACTTGTCCTTTAAATGAACCTGTAGCTTTGCCCTGTGTTGACAAAGCACAGGTTCATGTGAAGGTAATTCTGCAGTAAATACGTGTTCACTGAAAATACATTATACTTTCCGTTCGATGTCTGCATTTATCAGCATTAATATTCTTCATTCTGTTTTTATTACAGTATGTGATTTGTAGTGTTTGTAGTGTGTTATTTAACAAGCATAATAATGTGAAATACAATCTGAGTATCACTGCTCCCAGGTGCTCCATAAAATGACTTCTATGTTCACTGTGGCTACTTTTCAAATCTGTCTGTCCCCAGCACTTGCTGTAGGCTACCATACAAAGGATAAAAGTTCACACAATCGCGTTTAGAGTATGATCTATTCCTTACTGATTCAGCAGACAAAGCATCAAATAGAACTAAACATACATTCTATAAGAACGCTAATAAACCTGGCACATATTTAGCAAGAGCTATGAACTCTATTAATAAGACCTTCAAGCCTATCAAACTTAAAATAGCAAACAACATTATTACTATTAACCCACTTACAGAAGTTCAGTTCCCACCTAAAAACACTCTATTCAGAGGCCAATACATTTAATGACACGGAAGCAGACTCCTTCTCACAAATTCAATTACCACAAATGAAGGAAACTCAAAAAACACAACTAGAAAAACCAATCACACAAGATGACGTAGCAACTGCCATTAAAGAACTCAAATTTAGCCCAGGTTCACACTGGGTACGATTTGGTACGATTTGAGATGTGATTTCACATGTCAAATCGCATCTCAAATCGGCGGCATTTGCCGGCAATTGTCGGCAATGGCACTGTCCTAATTGGTGCGACGCCGCATCTGCGTCGCTGCACCGATTTCAAAAAGTAGTTCCTGTACTACTTTATGCGATTTCGGGCCGCGATTTACATTGAACACTGCACAGATGTCTCTTAAATCGCAGCCGCGAAATCGCGGTAAAATCACGATTTTACCGCGATTTTGAATTCGCAGCAGTGTGAACCTAGCCTAAATAAGAGGCCAGGACCCGATGGATTCTCAGCCCGATATTATAAAACCTTCAAGGACCTTATCTCCCCAAGGATGGCAGAAGCATTTAATGACTTACTAAAACAAAAAACCTTTAGGCAAGAATCATTGTTGGCCATAATATGTATGATCCCTAAACCACATTCGGATGACACCCTTAGTACAAATTATCGTCCTATTTCTATGTTGAATACGGATATCAAAATACTAGCCAAAATATTAGCAAATCGCCTTAATAAAATTATTGGAACGCTGATTCATCGAGACCAAGTGAAGTTAAAAAAAGGATGAATAACTCTATGACCTATGCTAAAATGACAGCAATAGATATGGACACGATCACCAAGTTTGAGAGAATATGGAAACCTTGGATTACATATGCAATGCCAATATCCTTTAATAATGAAGTACTTATGCCATGGTAGCCTAAGCATTACAATTACCTATTGTACTTTTTAGTCAGTGGCAGTGGCAGTGGAACTCGGCCTAGTCCTGCAGCCCCCCCCCTTTTTTTTTTCTTTCTTCTTCTCTCTTCATCTCGGTTATTCTTTTTATTTTTTCTGTTTTTGATTCACTACTATGTTTTCGAAACTCTCGTTATTAGCTTGATATTTATTTGTACTAGCCGAAATTCTAAATTAGGAATTTATTAATACAAGACGTTATTGTAATGTAAGTCGCTTTATAGATTCTTGCCTATATGTTATTGATAGTAATTCAACTTTTTTTTATCAAATATTGTATCTGTTAAATCTTCATTAGATTAATATACATTTGTATAAGCGCAAAGGAGTATCTCCCCTATGTAATGTATATGTTATATGTTACTTGTACAATTTTTCTGAATCACATAATAAAGATATTTTGACAAGAAAAAGTTCACACAATCTCCTTGCACAGGCGCTCCTTATTCAGCAATCTATATCCAGCCCAAACAGACCCTTAAATCTAATATTAGCCGATCTAGAGCCCTGGTGCCCATGGCTAGGGGTGCAGAGAGAGGACATAGCAAAGAATTGCATAGGACCCGACTTGAGAGTGCTTATTGACAGTACAGTACACTGTGATGGATCCAGGGTTTGTTCCAGAAAGGTGCAGGACAGCAGTATGGCCAGGGACAATCATCAAGGAAGTATGGTACAGTAAAAGGGTTATAGCTAGGGACAGTTCAGCAGAATCACGGCAACAGCAATACAAAAGAGCTGGCACAATCCTGCAAGAGAAGAAATAAGGTAAGTCTCAGCAGCACACAACAGGAATGGAACTACAAGTCTTAGCAGACCTTAGAAGTACATGCCACAGACAGAACTACATGCCTCAAACTTTAGGAGTAAACGACAATGAGGGCATTGGTAATCCCAGCAATATTCACAATTGTGGAGCTGAATAGAAAGCGTTAAGTTGGCCAGAGATGGATCACAATTTGGCTGGTGCATGGGGGGGGGGGGGTTCTGCCGCCTGAAATTAAGAAGCGGGGGGGGGGGGGGGGACTGCCGCGAATTGAGAAGCGGGGGAGGGGGCCCTTTACAAAAAAGTAAAGAAAAATATATATAAAAAGGGGGGGGGGCAGCCATCCGAGGCCCTGGGGACCTCTGGGCCCTTCAATAATAAAAATATATATATATATATATATATTATTTTATTTTTATTTTTTAAAAAGGGGGGTTGCCATCTGGGGCCCTGTGGACCTCTAGGCCCTTTAATAAAGAAAAAAAAACTCTGGGCCCTTTAATAAAAAAAAGTAAAGAAAAATATATAAAAAAAAATAAAAAATATAAAAAAGTTTTTTTTTTTATAAAAAAAAAGGGGCTTGTCACCTGGGGCCCTGGGGATCCCCGGGCCCCTGGGGACCTCCGGACCCCTAAAAAAATAAAAAATTGTCCCTTTAATAAAAAATTAAATAAAAATATATATATTTTTTATAAAAAATAAATAAAAAAAGGGAGTTGCCATCTGGGCCCTTTACAGGTGTACTGCCTGTACCCCCCTGATGGCGGCCCTGTTCACAGGCACAGTAAACCTGCATTTGATGCACACAGTGAGGGTGCATTGATGGGTAGTGATGGGCAGTAAGGCTGCATTGATGGGTAGTGATGAGCAGTAAGGCTGCATTGATGGACAGAGAGGCTGCATTCATGTGCACAGTACAGCTGCATTTGATGGACACAGTGAGGCTGCATTGATGGGTAGTGAGGCTGCATTTATGGGCAGCAAGACTGCATTCATGGGTAGTGATGGGCAATGAGGCTGCATTGATGAGCAACTATAAACGCAACTCCAAAAAAGCCTATATTCACAGATGTGAATCATCTCTGTAGCATGCCCCATATTTGGCCGTCTTCTGTTGCATTTCTGCAGTTTCTAGCTACTTGTAGATAAGAATGGGCTCAGCCTCAGGCGTGTTAGCAGCTCCACATGCCCGAGGAAGCCCGCCAAGAAGCTTACACTGTGCAGCGCTAATCACAGGCAGTGAGACATTTCCCGATCTCTGTAGCGGCGGATCGGTAAATGTCTCACTGATTAGCGATGCGCAGTGTAAGCTTCCTGGCGGGCTTGGGCATGTGAGTCCATCCTTACTTGTAGACAGTGATGAGCTCAAGCTTGATCAGACACAAGTCCAAACCTGCCAGAGCTATCTCGCTGCAAAGCTATCAAAGCTGACAGCCAATCATAGGCGGAAAAGGAATTCCTACATCACTTATGATTGGGCATTGACTTTGACAGCTTTCTGGTGGGACAGCTCAGGCAGGTTTGGACTTGTATCAGAGCATGCCTGAGGTCATTCCTTCTTGTAGCATGCCCTAGCACAGTAATGGCGAACCTTGGCACCCCAGATGTTTTGGAACTATATTTCCCATGATGCTCATGCACTGTGCAGTGTAATTGAGCATCATGGGAAATGTAGTCCCAAAACATCTGGGGTGCCAAGGTTCGCCATCACTGCCCTAGCATTACATTCAATGAATATTATGTATGGCTCTTTGGAAATATCAGGGGCTGCACTTAGTGCCCCATATTTTAGGTCGAGTGATAAGTCTGGCAGGGGTGGCTAGGGACTACTCAATTAAGAGTACTAGAACAAAGTGTATGCTTGTATTTTATTTTTTTATTTTTTGTACGATGTGAAGCACAATAATGTGCATAAACCTCACACCACCTGGGAATTACCCTTCGAGCCTCATAATAAAAATCCTGAAATTGCCCTGCCTGCACTAGACTACATGAACAGAAACAAGAGGGGTATATTAGACGATACAGTAGATGAATCAGTTTTACTGTCTCCTGCTGCTTTTTCAGAGCCGCCTCAGGAATTCGCAACACAAACACAAACAGCTGTTCCTTTCCTTCAACTGAATTAAAAGGTATTAAATAATTGAGCAGTTATCAGGTTTTTTGATAGTCAGCATCTTGTTACCTGTGAATCACCAACTGCTTTCGGAGCTGCTCTGTGAGCCGTTAACTCTTTCTCGGACTTATCTGAAGAAGATCACCTTTTCGTAGCTCTATGGCTTAATCCTGAAAGTATTCTGAATGTTTAGAGCACAAACATTGGGCCACTGCTCTGCCAGAATTTCTTAAAGAACGGCCACTATGGGCCTTCTCAAACTTTCCACAGAGGGAAAATCTCAGTAAATGAATAAAGTTTTCCCAGTAGAAAGTGATTATTGTGAGTGAAGAAGGTGAGAGAGCAGAATTTCAGCTTCCCGCTGTCACATCGTTTCTTCACTCTCATCGCACACCCTCACAACTCTCTCCTGTGCACAGTTTGGGAGATAACGCTAAAGCATCTCTGCAGGGAGCGCACGCCACAACAAGCTGTTTTTCTGCATTTTTTTTCATCAGGTTTGTCAGATATTCCCTGTTTATGATGAATGAGTGTTTCCACAGAACATTTATTAGATAGATATAGCTGGGAGGAAGGGGTGTGTAATACACATACAAACTAAATAAACAGGATGATTTGCCTACTAATTATGAGGAAGCCCCCGGCTGCTTGCTATCTTCTGAGTGCACACATATATACCTGGTGCATTGACACAGAAGGTGTTTGCGTCCAGCTGAGATAAATATAACCAAGAGAAACAACTTTAATGGGCAGATGATCAGGCCCAGAGTGAAACTGAGGATGTTTCAGGCATGGCTGAGAATACAAATGATTTTTTTTTTTTTACAGTGAAATATTTTCAAACAACAATGACAATTCTTGATGTTTTTTCACAGATAGGTAATAGTTCCCTCAAATGATGCCACTTGTATAATTTGCTAAAAGAAAAGGGCAATGAGTAAAGCCATAGAAACAAAGCAGATTTCAACTGTGATCGTTTTATCGTTTTTGGAGCAAAGACGCATTATTGCTAATTGGTTTTGCTGGGCTGAGGGTTGATGCAGTTTGCAATTTCAGGCCACATGTGAAAGTATTCTGTGAGCTAGTTATACTACCCAGTTAATACAAAAACTCTGCATATGAATTGAAGAGATTAAACATCACTCTGTATTTACTGGTTAGTAAATGGTTACATGCATTCTCAGCTCACTGACTCTGAAATGAAAATGATTAAAGCATGATGATGTAACGCTACCCCCGTAGAGGCTGTTGGTTGACTGGTTCTTCCCTTAGTGCCAGTTCACACCAGACGCAGTTCTGTACAGTTTTGTGTGCATTTTTCTGCACTAAAAATGCATGCACAGTGTTTTCCATGTATTCCAATGGCTCTAATTGGCTCTAGTTCACACCATGCACTCAGTTTCCGGTGCACAAACTGACTGGAAACTGACTGCATGGTGTGAAGTAGAGCCAACTAGAGCCATTGGAATACATGGAAAACACTGTGCATGCATTTTGTGCAGAAAAAAAGCATACAGAACTGAATGGAACTGCGTCTGGTGTGAACTGGTCCTAAAAGTACATTCACATCTGCTCCAATAATACAGTCCAGGGAATATCTTTTTAACATTTATTGCTTGAAGAAACTTTAACAGGAGAGGGTTTAGCGCATGAGATACTCCAAAACTATTAGTACTTAGCAATTCAGGGACAGCATTCTACTTAAGCATTTGTGGGCATTGGGTAGTCTAATGCCGCGTACACACGATCGGTCAAACCGATGAGAACGGTCTGATGGACCCTTTTTATCGGACCAAACCGATCGTGTGTGGGCCCCATCGGTTATTTAGCCATAGGTTAAAAAAAAGCAATCTTCTTTTAAATTTAACCGATGGATACCTAACCGATAGAACAAAACCAATCGTTTGTAGGCACGTTCATCGGTTAAAAATCCAGGCATGCTCAGAATCAAGTCGACGCATGCTTGGAAGCATTGAACTTTGTTTTTTTCAGCACGATGTTGTGTTTTACGTCACCGCATTCTGACACGATCGTTTTTTTAACCGATGGTGTGTAGGCATGACTATCAGTCAGCTTCATCGGTTGACCGATGAAAGCGGTCCATCAGACCGTTCTCATCGGTTTGACCGATCGTGTGTACGCGGCATAATACCTCACAGCCAAGGACCATAAGGCAGGATTCTGAGCAGTCTAAAACCTTACAGCTGAGGACCATGAGGCAAGTCTTTTTGGCATCTGGTTAGCTTATGCCAATGCACAACTGCTGGTACCCAGTGCAATCTCCAGAACACTGCACAGCCACAGGGATCAGTTTAGGGTCTTTACTCAAGAGTTCCCAGGACAGCCGCCTCCTTTTAACTTTTTCCAGCCAAGTGAGTGAGACAGTCCTTCTCTAAAGCAGATCTCCTATGGTGAGGTCCTGCAATCAGCTTCTAACAAGGTCCATCTAGGCCCTTGACCCACACATTGCTGAGGCCTCTAAACAGCTGCATAGTCCATGCCCTCAGGCCCTATAACCCTCATGTGGAGAGAGAACCCAGACTATTTATCACCTTTCCAGCCCTCTACTGGACACTCCCCTTCAGGCATTGCCCAGATATTCAGGCTGGATTTTTGCATCTCACTCTCTAACTCCCCATTCACACTTTTTTGTTGCGTTTTTGCTGCGATTTTGTATGGGGCAAAAGATCACCAATGTAAAAAGCAGAAAAAACGCCTGTAATCTGCCTAAAAAAAGTTCCAGAACTTGTTTGAGCTTCAGGCGTTTTGGAGCTTCTGGCTTCAGGTGTTTTGGAGTGGAGATGTGAACCATCTCCATAGAGAATAATAGATTTCTTCAGGCTACAAAACGCTCAGGTGTGAATGGGGCCTTAGCTCTTCCAGAGGCAGGGGGAAGCAATTAAACTTTCAGCCTGTGAAATGCTAAACAGACCAGGGCAAATGATCACTGCTTTCTTTATTACAGAAAGAGCAAAAAACTAAATCTGCCTAGCACCCTACACTAGGAGGGTGCTACAAGGATCAACATGATGACTAGGTAGCTGGAAGTTTTTAAAATGTTAAGGTCTAAGGTTAAAAAATACTATAGCACTTCCATCATCACAGCTTTTCTGAATAAATTCATAGATACATGGGCCCCATGGAGTGTTTGCATCTTCTGCTAATTATCCTAGCACACTATTTATTCTTAAACTGCAATACCTATACCAGAGAAAAACTGACACTTTTATTCCTAAAGTATGGCTCTTTGCGCAAATCTTCACTTCCAGCTAAGTTTCCTTAATTTCCTTCTGCATATCTTTTTTACATAACTTTATATATTCAGTTATACATTCAGTTTTATCACAAGCTCTTATATGTATTCAGTGAAATTATTATTTTATTCTGACATTCATAGAGTCTTGTTATTGTAACATTCTTCCATGCTTCTCATGATTATGCACATGAGATGTTGAAACTCCTACAGTTTGTACACTTACTGTACTGTCAGAATAAAGTTCTGGTATCTAGGTCAGAACATAGAACCAAAAGTTTATATTGCTGACTGTGATAAAACATAATTTTAATTATACATTTTCTACTTTCATTTGCAGCATTCTGTTAGAAATGAGAAACAAATTCTGAGTCAATTTCTTTGAAATCATCAGTCTGGTTGAGAGAGATTACTTTTAAAGTAAAACACTACTTTCATAAAATAATTTATATCATATATAATTGCTGTGTGAGCCATTTTACAATTCAGTGCTATTAAAAATTACCTCTCCATTTCGATCTGCAGCCAGTAAAGATTTTGCAAAACTGCAAAAAAATTAAATGTTGCTTCCTTGTAGGTATAGATACTAGAGATGTTTCGTTCCGGTACAATATGCCCCCTAAAATTTAAATTGTTCATGATGTGATTGGCCAAATACTTTCTCTTTCTAACAACACTGGGGCTGAGCATATGGTTATAGCGGACAGATCCCTACCCCTCACATGCTAAGCATACAGCAAAGTGACCAGAATGACCCATCAATATTCACAGAGGTGAAACAGTGTTGCAATGACAATAATACTATTAAAGTAGAAGTTCGCCCTAATGCCGCGTACACACGACCGTTTTTCGGGTTGTAAAAAATGACGTTTTTTTTTTAATGTCATTAAAAACGACCGTGTGTGGGCTCCAGAGCATTTTTCACGATGTAAAAAATGGCCATTAAAAATTTCGAACATGCTCTAATTTTTCACTACGTTTTTAACTGTGTAAAAAATGGTCGTGTGTGGGCTTTAACGACATGAAAAAACACGCATGCTCAGAAGCAAGTTATGAGACAGGAGCGCTTGTTCTGGTAAAACTAGCGTTCGTAATGGAGTAAGCACATTCATCACGCTGTAACAGACTGAAAAGCGTGAATCGTCTTTTACTAACACAAAATCAGCAAAAGCAGCCCCAAGGGTGGCGCCATCCGAATGGAACTTCCCCTTATAGTGCCGTCGTACGTGTTGTATGTCACCGCGCTTTGCTAGAGCATTTTTTTTTAAGGACGTGTGTAGTCAAGGCCGTTTTAACGATCGGGTTGAAAAAAACTTTGTTTTTTCTAGACCATTAAAAAAATCATTTTTCACAACCTGAAAAACGGTCGTGTGTACGTAGCATTACACTAAAATATGTAAATCTATAGACATCCAGGATCTAAGACTAACCTAAGACTAACCTATCTAGCCCTTTAAAGGATTGCTATACCTACCTTCTTTGAGCTGTCAGCAACGCTTCATTGTGGAGGTGGGTGCAGAGGAGGCAGCCGACAACTGAAGCCCCATAGTAACTATGGGTTACGTAGCTTCCCATTCATTCCCCAGCCATTGTCGGCTGTCGCCTCCTCAGAGCTTCTATCGCTGGAGACCAGCCCGAAGTGGCTTCAAAGATAGTATGTATAGCAATTTCTTCTTTACAGGGCCAGATAGGTTAGTCTTAGATCGTGGATGCGTGTATATTTAGAGATTTTAGTGTTAGAGTGAACTTCTATTTTAATTAAGAGTATATAATAATAATAATGCAAAATAATATAAAAAGTATTATTATTTTCTGACAGGTTCCCTAAAAATGGAGGTTAAAGTGCCAGGGGGCCACTAATGACACGGCTATGGGGTCCCATCATTTTATATGATTATGCTCCTGGAAATGGTGGCAGGATTCTGTAAAAAGGAATAATATTTCCCTTGAATTTATAAAGCCATTGTTTCATTGAGTTGGGTAGAATTAAACCTGTAAGGTCTTGTTAGGAAAAAGTTTTCTGTCCCACTGATACCCATATAAGAAATAGGCGTGTTGCCCTCACTGGGACAGAAGGGCATGAACCACTATAAAAAACATTGTCAGTTCTCACCGTCTCTACTAAAAATATATTTTTTCTTTTTCTTTTGATCTCATTTTGACACCTTCTTAACAAAAAATGAGGGTAAATCGTGGAAGCATACTGTACAGGGACATCCAGTGCAGTATATGGCAATAAAAACGTATCATGGACTCTATCCAAGATAGAATTAAAAGTTATGCAAAATAGTACTATGCAAACATTTTAGTCCATTGTAAAAAAATATTACAATGAGAAAGTTTTCAGAGATAGCGAACCTAACAATTTTTATTTATCAATTTACGAACTAGAAAGTGCATAAAAATAAAAAATAAATCAAATATTTGATTGCGCCTACCCTTTAAAATAGTCATATAAAAATACCAATATCACCAGTGCTAACACAGTGGACATTTGTGGAATTAAATGAAACACAATAGAATGGGAGCAAGAGTCAATGGGGAGGAATGTGAGCCAAGTGCAGCTGGATAAAAATCGTAACTGGAAACTACAGATACAAAACAAACAGTACACTGGAATCCAGGATTCATAGGGCACAGAGTCCTCCCTACACGTTGGAAGGTTCTCCACATGCTGGCCTGTGTGTCCCTTTTGTGAATTCCACCACAAGATTTTGGCGGCCGCCTCTCCCCCCTTTCCATCATACACTTCCTACAGAGTGTTATCAGACCAGTACTGGAAGCTTTCGGCTCCTCGTTGCTCAGCGGATCACAGGTGACATTGCAAGTTTTTTTCCCCTTCATATGGACTTGTGTCTTTTTGGACTGTATTTTTTCACTACTTTTGGTTGAATAAATAATTAGCTTTTTGCAACCAATATGAGACTTTATGCTCTCTGTGCCCTATGAGTGCTGGATTACTGCATACTTTAAAATAGTATCACATCTCCTAGGTACACTTGCAAACAGTTTTTTAACCACTCACTTACAGGCTTTCATATAAAAACTACACATTTCTGAACACTTATTTCTGTAGGAATCACCCTCAAACAGCCAGTGTGCCCATTAATGGCTGTGAGTCATCATTCAGATAGTTACCGTAGTTGACAGACACAGGGCTAGATTCAGCATTGATTTGGGCCAGCGTATCTATAGATATGCCCCGTAAATTCAAAGCTGCGCCAGCGTATCTTCTTTCCGTATTCAGAAAGAAAGATACGCCGAAATTAGCCAAAGATCCGACTGGCGTAAGTCTCTTACACCGTCGTATCTTAGGGTGCATATTTACGCTGGCCGCTAGGTGGCGCTTTCGTCGTTTTTGGCGTAGAATATGCAAATGACCTAGATACGCCGATTCACAAACGTACGTGCGCCCGGCGGAATTTTTTTTACGTTGTTTGCGTAAGGCTTTTCCGGCGTAACGTTGCTCCTGTTTCTATGAGGCGTACGCAATGTTAAGTATGGACGTCGTTCCCGCGTCAAATTTTGAATTTTTTACGTCGTTTGTGTAAGTCGTTCGCGAATAGGGCTTTGCGTAAATTACGTCCACATCGAAAGCATTGATGATTTGCGGCGGAATTTCGAGCATGCGCACTGGGATTCTTTCACGAACTACGTCATTTACGTGGGGTCATGTTTTATTTACATAAAACACGCCCACCTCTAGCAAATTTGAATTCGGCGCGCTTGCGCCGGCTGATTTACGCTACGCCGCCGCAACTTACGGAGCAAGTGCTTTGTGAATACTGCACTTGCCCGTGTAAGTTGTGGCAGCATAGCGTAAATAACATACGCTATGCCCGCACAAACTTACGGCGGGCTACTTGAATCTAGCCCACAGTGTACTAAGCCAATTTGAGTGGCTCTGTACCTTGTGATACCTGTAATGACCACTCATAACAATCACACATATACAGTACATACTAGTGTTTACATTGAAAAGGCCTCTCCTTCCTCTTACCAAGGAGGAAAGGAGGAATAATGAAGGCATAAGTTATTCATTCATTATTAGAAGATCATGGGAAGCAGCAAAGGTATATCTTCAATTGTTTTTAATCCTTTCACCACCCTCCTTTCTTGTACATTTAAGCTCTATCCCGTCTTTGCAGTGATCAAATATCAACCCCTTCATCTCCCTTATTCTGCACATTACCCCCCCGCCATCTTCTTGCATTATATTAACAGGTCACATACAGGTAGCAATCAACTACCATGTTCTTGTTATAGAGATGGAAAGGAGATAGACATCAGAGTTGTAACGGAGGTACAAGGGGTGTCGCTCTCCTTCAGTGTGTTGTTAGGTGGGATTGAGGTCGATGGTCGAGAGTTGTTCTTGACGGATGCTTTATGTTCTGTTGAAAATTGGGTTCCATTGGTGATGGGTCTTTTAGAGGGAGAGAGCGGTATCACTGGAGGTGTTGGGAGAGGCCCGTAATATGAGAATGAAAACTGTTTGAGATTCGCCAGGTCAGCCTGAGTAAGCGTAGAGACCATATAAGCTTGCCATCTGTAGTAGAAACGTGTTTTGGCAGTATCGTGCGAGAAATTTGTATTGAATCTGTCCTTAAAAAGTAGCAGCAGGAGGTCTCTTTTGACTTGTGAAATTTTTAGGGGAATGTTGGATATCCAATCTTTCAAGATGGATCTCCTGGGGAGTAGGAGACATATCAAAGACCAGTCTTTATAAGGAGGGGTGGCATTTGGGGACCAAGGCAGAAACTGAGGGTCCCAGTGGTTGTATATGAGGAGCAAGGGGTCTTTGGGTAGTTTCAGTAGGGTCACTTCAAAGATGTAAGAAAGGACTTGATGCCAGAAAATGGATATGTAGGGGCACGACCAGAAGCAGTGTCAGGGAGGGCTTGTGGTGATGACAGAGAGGGCAGGTAGAGGTAGTTTGTTTGGGGGAGAGGAAGGGTATGTGGGCCTGATGTACAATTTTCAGTTGGATTTCCCTCCAAGTTTCATTTGGGATCAATTTATGAATGTCATTGAGATCCTGTAAGAGTTTGTCCACCAGCAGTCCTTGGCCCAGTTGTCCAATGATGAAGATGCTAGGGAAGGGGTGGTTTTCAATAGAAGAGGTTGGTATATATTCAATATTTTGTATGAACCATCTGATAGAAGGACTTCCGTGATAGATTGTTTGAACCTTTTGTTATCGTCTCTGCATGCGTTTTTCAGAAAACTGATTCCTGTGGTAAGTAAGTAGGTGATGTGGGATTTTGCTACTGTGAAGATCGAATGGCGGGTCCAGGGAGGATTGGAAAGTGTGCCTATGGGGAGGATTTCACTCTTGTTATAATGTATGCAAAGGCCTGAACACAGTCTAAAATTCATCAAATATGGATTTGATTGTGGGCATGTCTGAGGATGGGTTCATCAAGAATATAAGAACGTCGTCAGTGAAGAGGGAAGCATGTAGTTCGCAATTGCTGATGTGGATGCCATGCAGTGGGGCCAGCTGGGATAGAAACCTAGAAAGGGGTTCTAACATGATGTTAAAGAGGAGCGGGGATAGGGGGCAACCCTGCCTAGGGCCTTTATGTAGGCAGAATTCATCCGATAGGAGGCCTGCTGCCACCAGCCTACAGTAGCCGCCGGAGCTGTGTACATGGTTTTTATAAGGTGGGCAAAGGGTCTGGAGAAACCCATTTTGGACATAACTATGGAAAACCATTTGAAACAAATGTTATCAAAGGCTTTCTCCGCATCTCGGGTTGCTTTTGGCGTGTTCCAGGGCCAGCATCACTTTTCTGATGTTCAGGGTGGCAGTTCTGCCTTTTAGGAATCCCGATTGGGCGGTGTGACTCAGGGAGGGGATGACAGAGGCTAATCTATTGGCAAAGATTTTTGAGAGAATCTTGACATCAAGGTTTAGAAGTGAGATAGGTCTGTAAGATTCTAGTTCTTGGGCATCTTTGCCCTTTTTAGATAATAATTTGATGGCTTGGTTCCCCGTAAGTAGGTATGAGTCACCGGACCATATGTGCTGATAGACTTTATGGAGGGTGGGTTTCAAGAGTTTTTTTAGGGATTTGTAAAATTTGCCCGTGAAGCAATCGGGCCAGGGGCTTTAGAAGGGGCTAGGTTCTGGATGGCAGTTGATATCTCAGGCAGGGAAATGGGCTTATTTAGACCGACTAATTGTGAGGGAGTGAGTTTGGTAAGGGTTATTTTCTCGAGGAAGGAGAGTGATGTCGGGTTATCTATGGTGTCAGCCGCATACAGGGAGTAGTAGTAGTGAAGCATAGCTGCGTTAACATCTTGCTGTGAGGTTCTAATATTGCCTGAAGTGTCTCGGAGGGAGGTAATTTAGGTTGGACGTTGGGGGCCCTTACAAAGTCTGGATAGCAGTTTTCCTGACTTTTTGCCAAATTTATGGAGAGTGGCGTCCATATATGCCTGTTTTGTTAATTCAAGGGTGTCTGCCCATGTATCAAAGGCCTGCTTGGCTACCTACCACACCTTCCTATCGTTAGGGGAGTCAGCCGTGTATAGGGAGCGTTGGGCTTGGTGTAGTCTGGAGCTAGCCAATTTGTAATTTGCAAGAATTACATTGCAAGAAAGACAAAGAGGCCACATAGGAAATAATCCAACCTCTAAGGAAAGCCTTACTGGCTTCCCAAAATAGGTTAAGATTATCTAGATGTGGAGCGTTGGCCGAGTATTCAGACCATGTTTTTTTCATGTACTTTAGGAAGTCGGAATTATTATGGAGGTAGGAGGGGAAGCGACACAGTTTGGGGTTTGGGTGAAGGTCAGGAATGTCGAGTGTCGCCGAGACAGGAGCGTGGTCTGAGATAGCAATGTCATGGGTGTCAGCATCAGAAATCATTGGGACAATGTTGACCAAACAGAAAAGGTAGTCGATTCTAGTGAAGACATTGTGGGGATTAGAGTAAAAGGTGAACTCTCTATCAGCTGGGTGTTGGAGACACCAAAGGTAATGCAGCTGGAGGGAATCAGTTGTGGAGGCGAGTAGGGTCGGATCTCTGGGGTCAGGAAGAGAACAGGGGCGCCTGGGAGAGGATCTGTCTTCTATTGGGTGAAGAGTAATTTTAAAGTCCCCACTCCCCACCAATGATATGTGGGAGGTGTGGGTCACGAAGGAGGCAGGTCGATAACTCACTAAAGAATTGTTTAGGGGGGTATTGGGAGCGTATATGTTGGAGATTATCTGGATATACGTTGATAGGAGTCGTCCTTGGGAATCTGAATTAACAGATATAACCGTGCATGGAAGATTTTTATGTAGGAGCAGTAGGACCCCTGCTTTGCGACCATTTGATTCAGAGCCGAGGACTGTGCCCACCCATAGCTTTTTCATACAGGGAAATCGGATGCAGAGAGGTGGGTTTCCTGTAGCAGGGCAATGTCGGCCTAAAGCCTTTTGAGGTGGCGGAGGATTTTCATTCTCTTGTTAGGGGAACAGAGTCTTTTACATTCCAGGAGACTATATTCATGTAAATAAATATTACTATATATATATATATATATATATATATATATATATATACAGTTGTATTCAAAATTATTCAACCCCCACTGAAATTGATTGTTTTGGCCAGTTTGACATTGATTTTGATCATTCAGTCATCCTGCTTACAATTAAATCAAAGAGGCACGTGTAGGTCAGACAAATATAACATAACATTTATAATGAAATAACCACAAATGTCTTTTCTGTGCTCACATCATTATCAGTTTTATTCAACCCCCAAGTGACATTCAATCTTAGTACTTAGTACAACATCCTTTTACAGTTATAACAGCTTTTAAACGTGAAGCATAGCTTGACACAAGTGTCTTGCAGCGATCTACGGGTATCTTCGCCCATTCGTCATGGGCAAAAGCCTCCAGTTCAGTCACATTCTTAGGCTTGCGCACTGCAACTGCTTTCTTTAAGTCCCACCAGAGGTTCTCAATCGGATTTAAGTCTGGTGACTGCGATGGCCACTCCAAAATGTTCCAGCCTTTAATCTGCAACCATGCTCTAGTGGACTTGGAGGTATGCTTGGGATCATTGTCCTGTTGAAAGGTCCAACGTCTCCCAAGCCTCAGGTTTGTGACGGACTGCATCACATTGTCATCCACTATCTCCTGGTACTGAAGAGAATTCATGGTACCTTGCACACGCTGAAGCTTCCCTGTACCTGCAGAAGCAAAACAGCCCCAAAGCATGATTGACACCCCGCCATGCTTCACAGTAGGCAAGGTGTTCTTTTCATCATAGGCCTTGTTCTTCCTCCTCCAAACATAGCGTTGATCCATGGGCCCAAACACTTCTAATTTTGTTTCATCAGTCCACAGAACACAATCCCAAAACTTCTGTGGTTTGTCCACATGATTTTTGCATACTGCAGTCGACTCTTCTTATTCTTTAGAGACAGCAAGGGGGTGCGCCTGGGAGTTCTGGCATGGAGGCCTTCATTACGCAGTGTGCGCCGTATTGTCTGAGCAGAAACTTCAGTACCCACATCTGACAAATCTTTTGTCAGTTCCTCAGCAGTCACACGGGGACTTTTCTCCACTCTACGCTTCAGGTAGCGCACAGCAGTCAAAGTCAGCATCTTCTTTCTGCCACGACCAGGTAGCGTTTCAACAGTGCCCTTTGCCTTGAATTTGCGAATGATGCTTCCTATGGTGTCTTTTGGTATGTTTAACATCTTTGCAATCTTCTTATAGCCATTGCCCTTCCTGTGAAGAGTAATCACCTCTTCTCTTGTCTTCCTGGATCATTCTCTTGACTTCACCATGTTTGTAACCACACCAGTAAATGTCTAGAAGGAGCTGAGTATCACAGTCATTTTAAAGCTGCCTAATTAATGCATATTAGGCTTTATTGCTGCTCCCTGACATCCACAGGTGTTTTCAATACCTGATTGAATACACTTCAATGAACCTCTGTTCTTCAGAGTGGTAGTCTTTAAGGGGTTGAATAATTGTGTAAATGAAGAATTCACAAAATAAACATTTACTACTGTATTACAAAAACGATTGATGTCATTTTAGTTGCATATGGTTCTTTAAGAAGTCCTTGTAGGATTTCATTCTGAATACAATTACAAATGTACACTCAATTCCCTAAAACCCTTTACAGCATTGGGGGGTTGAATAATTTTGAACACAACTGTATATGGTAGAACTACCGTTCGTAATGGAGTAAGCACATTCATCACGCTGTAACAGACAGAAAAGCGCAAATCGTCTTATAGTGCCGTTGTACGTGTTGTACGTCACCGCGCTTTTCTAGAGCATTTTCTTTTCACAATCATGTGTAGGCAAGGCGGTTTTAATGATTGGGTTGAAAAAAACTTTGTTTTTTCTAGACCCTTAAAAATGTCATTTTTTAGAACCCGAAAAACGGTCCTGTGTATGCGGCATAAGAGATGAGACAGGGAGCTGTCCAGCATCTTGGATGACTAGGATATCCAGGCTTTAAGATAGAATCTCCTCCTCAGATCACCTTAAAGTGGATGTAAACCCCATTTTTTTTTTGATGTCACAATGTACAGTATAAGATTTCTTATCATCTGTGCCCAGTCTTGCCACACAGAGTTAATCCAGCTCTGAGCAATCCTCTTTTATTGTTCAGTGAAATAAAACAGACTTACAGAGAAATACCTTAGTCTATTCCGCCCCCTTGCTGTGAGTGACAGGTTATTTACATATTTCATGCACTAGCCTGGAGACATGCATTATTTTTTAATTCCCACCCCCACTCCTTTTCTGAAGTCATGTGGTTACTTTTCTGGATTTTGACTGGATGTTAGTGATCATAGCAGCATTTAGTGTAAGGAATACACAGGAAAAAATGCATGTTGACAAGGGGAGTGTAGAGAAGGGTGGGGAGTCTACTGACATCACGACTCCACCCACAGAGCTCCAGACAACAGATCCACCCACAGAATCTGCAGTTTTTCAGTTCTTATAACAGACAGAGGGAAGACATTTGACAGGTAAGGATACATGCAGGAGGCATGTATATCCTTATAGATCAGCACTATGGCAGTAGTTTAGAAAGGATGAGAGTGGGGTTACATCCACTTTAATATTCTCCAGCAATAATAAAACAAAGAAGAAGGAAACCTTCATAGTGTACACACAGTAAAGGCTCTTATGCAGTGCTTCCCTTGTACCAGTACCCTAGGTATTAAATCTGATAAAACACACCATGGACCATCTCGGATACGCACCCTCCACAGTCCTTCTTCTGTTACCCTCACAAATGTGAGTGCATTTGTTGTTTATTTATACATATTTTATTAAACTGTGCTACACCAAAGCCTTCTTGGCACCTCTCTTTCCTTCCCCTCTCCTTCATGGTCTATACTAGGTTCTTTGACTAAAACTGAATAATATAAAAGCATTGTTTGAGCTAGAGACCACACTGGGACAGTAGAATTGTTCTTAATAGATATAAGGCCACATGCACACTAGCCTACCCTGACTGCAACAAGTTTTTGCATTTACATATTAAAATTCATGTATATGTAGCGGCCTGCTACTTTCATAGCTGGCGCTGCCTTAAATTTAGAGGGTAGTCAGAGATTTAACTACCTCTGACTGTATTGTTTTACTAAATTTGAGGCCTCTGTTCCAGCCGTGGCTGTACTGTGTGTGACCACTATTGTTGCCTGGGGTGTTGGTGCCACTCCAGACCAAGGATAGCAGCAGTTGAGTCAGGGTGTGTTGGGTGTTCTTTCTCGGAAGCCAATCAGTGGGAGTTGATTGCCTTGCTGTGCATGCTGGGGGAGAGTACTTAAGGGACAGACGTCATTAGTTCTGGGTCATCGTTGTCCGTTCCTGGTCATTCGTCCCACCACCCCCCGTGTGTGGCCCTCCTGACCGGGGGTGCGTGTTAAAGTGTTCCTGGCTTCAGGACCACATTTGTTCAGAGCTGTGATCTTCCGAGTGGGCCCAGTAGTTAGGCTGGGTCTACGCTTGCAGAGTGGTCCTGTGCTGTCCGTCCTAGAGGGAGGAAGCCACTTAATGAAGCACCTGTTCTGGAGAGCACCGAACAAGAAGGCTGGTACGCTCAGGAGAGGCCTTGAATTTAATTGAAGGACGCACTAATACTGAGAGGCCAAGTGAAGGTCGCCTGTCAGTTCTGAGTTTGCAAGAACCTATTTCAAGAAGAGATCTGGGTGCTTAATCCTATGTTGAGAGGATTCTGGACCGAATATATCTCCACCTTTGGGAAGGTCTGTGGCAGAGACTTTACCAAGTTCCATGTGACACCCTGGCTGTAAGGTTAGTGAGAGGCCTATCCAGGTGCACAATACCCACTCTGGCTAGAGTGGCGATGAAGACTACATGGCTGGGAGCAGGAGTGCTCCTGATCAAGAGTTATACACCTGAACCTACTACCTATTACCCTTCCACCTCTTCAACTTCTACTTTTACTCTTTTACCACATTTGGTAAATAAAGCATAGAAAAAAGAAGCGCAACGTGTGGACATTGAACTTTTTTTTCCAGCTCTCATCAGGTACCCTGGACTGCGAAGGAATAGAGGTAACATGCCACCCAAAACAAACCAGCAGCTCCTTTGGGGGTAGTGCTACACGTGGGGGCTTGTCTGGGATTTGGCTGTTACCTCTCGCAACAGAACTAAGGCTTTGCTTCGCCATTGAGAGTCTGAAATTTGTCGAGGTGTTGGACTGTGCTTGTGAAGAAGGGGTTAAGGTCAGGTCGTTTGGCTAAAGGCGTTGGCCGCACGTGCAACAGAGTGACGTGCTCAAGCAACGTGCCCAGAAAATAACTGAAAGTGGGAGGAGTTACCCACCCCTGCATGAGACGTAAGTGAGTCTGGCGCCAAGAGACAGTGTGATTTGCCCGTCCTAGGGAGAGGATCGTGCGCAAGTATGTCAGTGTATCTAACACCATCCGAGAGGCTGGGGCCTATTGTGTCTTTTGCTGAAGTTAGCACAAGTTTCGCTCCAACCGGAGCTTCCTGACAGACACTGGGATCCGAATGAAGCCGCGGGGGCGTTTTGTGCTTTATACGAGCGGCAGCGTGGAGGCGCTCGCCATGTCCTGCCCAAGATGTGAAGGGCTGGCAGTCCAGATCAAACCTTTCGCCCGATGTCTGAGGTGCAGTGAGTACCTTTTTGAAGTGGATCAGCCTACAGAGTCACCCTGTGCCTGTGGATTGGATCACAGGGGCCATTGCTGCGGAGAAAGCTACTCCCTGGCCCGCTACTGCTACTGCTTCGGCTGTCTGTTGTGTCCCCCACTGTGAGTGATTGTGACAAGAGTGAAGGAAATGTTTCCGCGGCAGGTGTGGATGACGCTACGGAGATGGCGATGGTACCTGCTCGTCTCGCCACCAAGAAGGTGGGCTATGTGAAAGCCTCCCACGGCCGTGGCCAAGGCCTACCCCATCGTATACCAGGACCAGACTCCAGGGAGGATGTTGCCCTTATCGAGGCCAAGAAAGGAACTGGTAAGCAGGCTGGGGGCAATGTAACTAAAGTCATGAGCACCTGTTTGCCCGCAGAGTAGTATGCAAGCTCCGAGTTAGGTCCTCCTCTGAAGCGGGGGATGATCACTGGTTCAAGCCAAAGTTGCCTGAGCTTACATGGGGTAAAGGATCCTGTGCCGCTCCTACCCGCAATTCAGGGAGATGCTCGCCAATGAACTCTGGGGATATAAACGCCGCGGGCGGATATCCCGCAAACAAATTGGAGGTTGTAGGATGTGCCTCCAACCATGACACCTGTCTTGAAAAGGTCCTGAGGCCTGTGTGATGCCAGGACTGGGACACTCCCGCACACTAAAAATGGGAAATATTAAAAAAGTGATGAGCGCAGTCTCAAACACACCTGATGTGCATATATATACCTAATGTGTGTATATATATATACCGTATTTTCCGGCGTATAAGACGACTCGGCGTATAAGACGACCCCCTAATTTTCCAGGAAAAATTTTGATTTTGGGATATATTCACTGTATAAGACTACCCACTTCTTACTGTCTTTCTGGAAGCTGAGGGGGGAGCCAGAACCGCTGACAGAAACAGGCTTTTTCAAATCTCACTGTGCCATTACATTACTCACTGTGCCATTACATTACTCACTGTGCCATTACATTACTCACTGTGCCATTACATTACATGCCCAGACTGTGCCACTGTGCCATTACATGCCCCCACATTGCCATTGTGCCATTACATGCCCCCACATTGCCACTGTGCCATTACATGCCCCCACCTTGCCACTGTGCCATTACATGCCCCCCACATTGCCATTACATGCCCCCACATTGCCATTGTGCCATTACATGCCCCCACATTGCCACTGTGCCATTACATGCCCCCACATTGCCACTGTGCCATTACATGCCCCCACATATACCACTTCTGCGACGAGCAGTGTGTGTACCTATTGACATGTCACAAGGAATAGGAATAGAGGTAACATGCCACCCAAAACAAACCAGCAGCTCCTTCGGGGGTAGTGCTATATATAGATGAAATTCACTCCAGGCCCCCCTCATTAAATTGGGAAATGTTCTCCTTTGTGTGATGTTGATTGTAAATTATTATTTTCTATTCTTTACAACTTTGCCAATATAAAAATCTAGTATTGGAAATACAGATTGGTTTAGATATCAGTTACTTGCACAAAGATGATAGGGAGTGTTTTGCAGAGCTCACACGATGCTCTTTGTGTTGAGAAAATTAATATTGTAATTCCGAAGCATGGAATTAACAAAATTATCAAAAGAGCCCAAGGAGAGTGGTTTAAATGATTTCAAACACATTAACGTGGATTTACTAAAGTAATAAAACAGAAGTGACATCAGAGTTTTAGCTGCTAAAGAACACGATTTAAAGCAGCAAAAGCTCAATACACAGGATCTAGGATCAAATGCTATTGATAATCCCAATTGGGTCTTAATGTAGTTCAATACCTTATTCCAGAATACATTCATATGATTACATTCCCAGGATATATGGAAAAAAATCTTGCTTTTACTTGACATAAAGGTCATTTATTGAAGTTTTTACAGATAGTAGTATGCTTTGTGGAAGAATTTAAATAGGGAAATGTTTTCTTGCGCATTGTTAATTAGAAACAATTATTTTCCTTTCTTCCCAACCAGGCCAATGTATAAATCTAGTTTTTTCAAAATACATACTGGTGTAGATATTAGTTACAGTACTTGTACAAATATGATGGGGGGTGTTTTGCAGAGCTCACACATTGCTTCAGACATGATTGTTCTCTCTTTACAGAATTATTTGAATTATTAGGTCAAAGTAACCAAATTTCAGCCATATTTCAAAACATAATCAGTCAAGTTGGTCTATTTAACCCATTCATAACAGTGTAACACCATATATGCAGAGTCTATGAAGTGTGCTTTAATCCTGGGTGCCGCATGTGTGTGTTCCACGGTTCCTCCCCCCCTCTCCCTACACATACCAGCTATATATAGGGTGACCACATTTCCAAACTACCATTCAGGGACACCCCCCTCCCAAAAATCAGCTTGTGGTGTATCGAGTCACAGCACAGTGATTGGACACAAGAGGTGGGATTTATGATTTCTCCAATCACAAGCAGGGGTGGAGAATGTGCTCCTTTAGGCATTCCCGGCCAGGACAAGTACTGTCAGTGAGTAAAGCGGTGATGTGGCGGCCTTTTTGGGGGGCATTAGTTTGGCCTGGGGGGTGACCATGTCAGTTTCATTCCGGGACACTCTATTGTCCTGGAATAAAGGTGCCTGCGACAGACCTGCAAAATGTGGAACTGTCCCAGGCAATCCGGGACATGTGGTCACCCCAGCTATATAGCTGTCTCCATGTGAACTATATGTTAACCCCTCTCCTTCCTTATTCTACCCATCTGAACACTACCCACTTTATTTCCATCCATGGTGTACCACCAGTACATTAACCCCTTAACTGCCTTCTTCCTTGTATGATCTGTACATTAAAGAGCAACTCCACTTTTGTGGGGAAAGAAAATAGGAAATAAAGAAAATAAAAAAACAATTGCAACACAAGTCATATTGCAATTGAATGTCTTTTCAATCTGCAGCTCTGTAATTTTCTGAAAATGCAATATGGCTACCTGAAGTTGTTCTGTACACAGAGGGCCAGATTCAGAAAGAAGATACGACGGCATATCTCCAGATACGCCGTCGTATCTCTGAGTCTGGCCGGTCATATCTATGCGTCTGATTCATGAATCAGTTACGCATAGATTTATATTAGATCCGACCGGCGTAAGTCTCTTACGCCGTCGGATCTTAACTGCATATTTACGCTAGCCGCTAGGGGCGTGTACGCTGATTTACGCCTAGAATATGTAAATCAGATAGATACGCAAATTCACGAACGTACGCCAGGCCGAAGCAGTACAGTTACGTAGTTTACGTTAGGCTTTTCCCGGCGTAAAGTTACCCCTGCTATATGAGGCGTATATGTGGCGTACCAATGTTAAGTATGGCCGTCGTTCCCGCAACGAAATTTGAAAAATTTACATTGTTTGCGTAAGTCGTCCGTGAATGGGGCTGGACGTCATTTACGTTCACGTCGAAACCAATACGTCCTTGTGGCGTACTTTGCAGCGATGCACACTGGGAAATTCCACGGATGGCCCATTCGCCGTTCGTGAAAAACGTCAATCACGTCGGGTCAGGGTTGATTTACATAACACACGCCCACCTCTTCACAATTTGAATTAGGCGGGCTTACGCCGGCCTATTTACGCTATGCCACCGCAACTTTCTTTTAAGAATACGGCACTTGCCTGTAAAAGTTGCGGAGGCGTAACGTAAATAGGATACGTTACGCCCGCACAAAGAAACGCCATTCTACGTGAATCTACCCCAGTATGTGTATAGAAAGCTCCCCAGAAACATTATTTCCTGCTTATGTGATTGGCTCACTAATTTCACAAGAAGTCTGAACTAAGATACAAGTCAGATTTCAGGCATCCCCTGGAACAAAAATATCATTTTTAGTGAGATACTTCTGATAGGAACACGTCTAAAGGGATGCAGCCCCAGCGGATTCCCTCATTAGTGCCCAGCAGGTGCAGCAGCTGGTTGATAATTATGAAATCACTCTTATTAGATCCACTCTCCTACATGGGCACAGATAAACACAAAGGGATTCCTTCAGAATAACAAAAGGTAGGAATCTGCAACACATGTTGTTATAATCCTTGCAATGTACATAGAACTTCCCCAGCACCATTATGTTTCTTCAGTTACAAAAATTTGTGACAAAAAAAAATTAGATCACCATAGGGTGTCTGCTTTCCAAAAAAAAGGTCAGTTTGGGTGTTTCCATACTATTCTGACTTTTTTAAAGTAAAGGAAGCTGGGCTTTTTTGTTCTTTTATCCTTTTTTATAGTAATTTTTTTTTTTAAATATCACCAAAAAAAGCCCTGTCTCCATGAAATAGTTTTTGGGCTGTGTGACAGAGTAGTTGTAGCTCAAACTATGACAGCACTAAAAACTGAAAATGGTCTGGTAATGAAGGGGTATTACAGGCTGGTACAGAATTCGTTGACCATAGATTGTAGTTGCCCATTGAATATGTCAGTCACTAGTGGGTATATGCTTAATGACCGCTTAACCACTTAAGACCTGGACCATTATGCAGGTAAAGGACCTGGCCAGTTTTTGCGATTCGTCACTGCGTCGCTTTAACTGACAATTGCGTGGTCGTGCGATGTGGCTCCCAAACAAATTTGGTGCCCTTTTTTTCCCACAAATAGAGCTTTCTTTTGGTGGTATTTGATCACCTCTGCGTTTTTTATTTTTTGCGCTATAAACAAAAATAGAGCAACAATTTTAAAAAAAATTCAATATTTTTTACTTTTTGCTATAATAAATACCCCCAAAAAAGATATAAATTTTTTTTTTTTCTCAGTTTAGGCTGATATGTATTCTTCTACATATTTTTGGTAAAAAAAAATTGCAATAAGCGTTTAACGATTGGTTTGCGCAAAATTTATAGCATTTACAAAATAGGGGATAGTTTTATGGCATTTTTTTTTTTACTACCAATGGCGGCGATCAGCGATTTTTTTTTTCATAACTGCGACATTATGGCGGACACATTGGACAATTTTGACACATTTTTGGGACCATTGTAATTTTCACAGCAAAAAATGCTATAAAAATGCATTGTTTACTGTGAAAATGACAATTGCAGTTTAGGAGTTAACCACTAGGGGGCGCTGTAGGGGTTATGTGTGACCTCATATGTGTTTCTATCTGTAGGGGGGCGGGGCTGGACGTGTGACGTCACTGATAGCCTTTCCCTATATCAGGGAACAGACGATCAGTGACATTGCCACTGTGAAGAACGGGGAAGGTGTGTTTACACACACCTTCCCCGTTCTTCAGCTATGACCGATCGCGGGACACCGGCAGCGATCAGGTCCCGCGGCCACGGAGCTTCGGATCGGGTCGTGGGTGCACGCCCGCGACCCACGGCTGGGCACTTAAAGGGGACATACAGGTACGTGCCTGTGCCCAGCCGTGCCATTCTGCCGACGTAAATGTGCATATATTTTTTAGAAGGGCTAAAACACCACATGATGGATGCTAGTATTAAGGTTCCTGCACACTAGTCTATTTTTAAACTCCTAAAAGCTGTTATTAGCATAAAACATCTTTAAAACTATGCTTTTAAAGCTAGGGAGTATGAGTACTATTGATTAGAGCAGTGTTCAGTAAGGACAGGGGGGCATGTTGGACCACTAAAGAGCTGGGCCACTTCTTTGTGTGAGAGAGCCGCTCTCCTATGTACTGAAAGTACATATTTTATCCTTGCTGCAGCAAGCAGCAGTTAAACAAGTAAATGTGTCTCGTGTTTATCACAATATCGTTTCTTTCATATCTTTTATGCAGCCTGGCTGCATTAAAACAACAGTTAAATTGGGATTTCAGATTCTTGTAAAATCATTTTGAAAAGTTTTAAAACGTGCATGTTTTTTTATCATATATGCATACCGATTGATTTGCACATTAATATTTATAATATGTATGTATACAGTTAATGAATATACAAGTCCGTTAATGGGGCACCTGCAATCCTTACATATCTAAATTGTGAACATAATGGGCCAGATCCACAAAAGGGATACGCAGGCGTTTCTCCTGATACGCCGTTGTATCCCTGTTTCTATCTATGCGGCTGATTCATAGAATCAGTTACGCATAGATATCCCTAAGATCCGACAGGTGTAATTGTTTTACACTGTCGGATCTTAGGATGCAGTACCGCGGCCGCCGCTGGGGGGAGTTCGAGTTGTAAACCAGGGTCGGGTATGCAAATTAGGAGTTACGGCGATCCACAACGGTTTTTCGCGTTTGCTATGTCGCCGCTAGTATAGTTTCCCGTCGCAAATTTACACCTTTTTTTCGCTGCCCTAACTTTAGTCAGCAAATGTATTGCTGTCTAAAGTATGGCCGTCGTTCCCGCGTCAACATTTAAAAATCAACGTCGTTTGCGTAAGCCGTCCGGGAATACGGAATTATGCTAGGCGCGTCGCCGTTCGAAAAAATTACGTCACTGCACGCAAAGCACGACGGGAGTTCGGAAACGGAGCATGAGCAGTATGTCCGGCGCGGGAGCGCGCCTAATTTAAATGGGACTCGCCCCATTTGAATTGGCCCGCCCTGCGCCGGCCGGATTTAGGATACACCGCCGCAAATTTCCAGGTAAGTGCTTTGTGGATAGGGCACTAACTTGGAAAAATTGCGGCGGTGTAACTTAAATCCGAAAAGTTAAGTTGCGCCCGGGCTTCGTGGATCTGGCCCAATATATCTAAACTGGCAAGTCTATCAATGTGGGCTTGGATTGTCCCTTGTCTAAAAAACATATTTGCTGTTATCTTCAAACAAGAGAAGTGTACTGAGCACATTGTACAATTGTGTATATAGAAGTAAATCCTGGGATTACCAAATAAGAATGACCAATGTTTCTACTGCTAAGGGCAAAAGGTCTGGAGACAAGAGACAGCCTTAATGTGTGCCATTAAATAAAAGGACAACTTGTAAAATATCTAGGTTTGTCCTTACCAAGGCTGTAATCTCATTCTAAAACAATAGAATGTTATTAATACATTTGGTGCCAAAGCTAAAAATCTCAAGATGCCCCATAAATAACATTATTTATTAGAATGAAATGCTTTCTCATAATCAACGTAAGACTATAAATCGAGTCCTACTGTTATAATGGCTGCATAGAAGAATATTAAACATTCATTTTAAATTACCATCAGCTCTCTTACCATCCAATAAGACTGAATGATCTGTATGAGTTAACTTGGGTAAAACTTTAATTAAGTGATTTGACATGACATGGGAATAAATATAAATTTCCTACCAATATAAGGAGGAAGGAATCTTGTTCTAATAAGTCTTTCCCTTCCTGCTGAATTAAAAATAATACCATTCTCTCATCAAACTGGGAAACACCCTTAAATATACCGCGCCAGATTCACATACAATTGCGGCGGCGTAACGTATCCCATTTACGTTACACCGCCGCAAGTTTTAAACGCAAGTGCTTGATTCACAAAGCACTTGCCTGTAAACTTGCGACGGTGTATCGTAAATCCGTCCGGCGCAAGCCCGCCTAATTCAAATGGGGCGTGTATCATTTAAATTAGTTGTGTTCCCGCACCGAACGTACTGCGCATGCTCAGTTTTGAAATTTCCCGCCGTGCTTTGCGCGAAATGATGTCGCACCGACGTAAACAGCTAATTAGCATACCCAACGCGGAAAACGACGCAAACTCCACCCAGCGGGCGCCAAAGTATTACACCTACGATCCGAAAGCGTACGAACTGGTACGCCTGTCGGATTGAAGGCAGAAGCTGTCGTATCTTGGTTTGAGGATTCAAACTAAAGATACGACGCGGCAAATTTGAAAGTACGCCGGAGTATCAGCAGATACTCCGGCATACTTTTTCTGTGAATCTGGCCCACTGTTATTATAAAAAGAAAATAAGTATGGGGCTGTAACATGGGTACGAATGAGGGAGCTTACTACAGCATAGATCCACGGACGCTGTTCTTGAGAGCAGTGGACAATGGCTACCACAAGCTTTTTGGCCAAATGCTAGCCTGTGTGTCCTCTCTGAATGTCCTCCTCTGCTGTCATTGATAGGACCTCACTAGGCCTCAGGCTCATTATCTCTTTCATTGTACCTCTATGATTGCAGACAGGAAATTCCAAAACATCTCTCTTCTCAAGACTCCTTATGGGAGAACTAAACATTCTCACCAAAGAAAGTCACTAGATCTCAGTGTCCCTTTTCCCAAGTTATTTACCTCACTGTTTCTGCTCAGACCTTAAAGTGGTTGTAAACCTGTACATATACCCAGTGACATGACTAGCATTAGGTGATACACAGACATGAAACAAATCCTGCTACATGCAGTATCTCACAGAAGTGAGTACACCCCTCACATTTGTGTAAATATATTATACATGTTCATCTGACAACTGACAACAGTGAAGAAACTACACTTTGCTACAATGTAAAGTAGTAAGTGTACAGCTTGTATAACACTATAAATTTGCTGTCTCCTCAAAATAACTCAACACACAGTCATTAATGTCTAAACCACTGGCAACAAAAGTGAGTACACCCCTAAGTGAAAGTGTCCAAATTGGGCCCAAAGTGTCTGTATTATGTGTGACCGCCATTATTTTCCAGCACTGCCTTAACCCTCATGGTTCCCTCAATTAACTGTGGCTCCCCAGTGCTGGCAGCACTCCTGCAGCCCCAGACCATGACACTCCCACCACCATGCTTAACTGTTGGGTTTCCCATTGGATCAATGGGGGGTGGGGTCACCCTTACATGTCACTGGGTAACTCCAGCGTTTCCCTGTTGCATTAGAGGGGCGTGGAGTCACCCACGCACGTGACGGGTGGCCCCGCCCTCAGCTATTTATGAGGTGTCACGGCGGGTGTAGCGGCATTCGCTGGGCATCTCCCATGGAGGTGGATCGTGTCTGAGTTTTTTTCTGTCCTGCGTATCCTCCGCTCGAGAAATGTTTGCCTCATCTATCCAAGCACTGGAATTCAAGGACTTTGCACATTATCACCTTAAGGACTTTGGTTTTTCATGTTTTATATTATATAATTTGTATACTATATGGTGTATTTTATTTAATTCATTCTGATATTTGTTCACATTTTCAATAGATTTTTTTATAAGACAGCGCAACACTTTTTTTATTATGTTTCTGGATGTTGCTGTGTGCTGTACAATGTTGTGATTGCTGCTGTCAATTTGATCATATAATTTTTTCAATTTACATACACACTAAGCACATTATTTTTCCATATATAATGATCAAATGCACACACAAAAAACAGGGAGCAGTGCTTCTACATACAGTGGGCTAGATTCACACAGATTAGCGGATCTTTAGATCCGCGTAATCTATGTGATTTATGATCCGCCGGTGCAATTTATCGAGGCCAGTGCAGTATTCACAAAGCACTTACCTCGAAAATTGCACCGTCGGATCGTAACTCCCCCGGCAGAATTCAAATTCCGCGGCTAGGGGGAGTGTACAATTTAAATCATGCAATTTAACTGCGCATGCGCCACCAGCAAAATTTCCCAGTGCGCATGCTCCAAATGACGTCGCTAGGACGTCATTGTTTTCGGCGGCTACGTAAATTCCGGCCATCGGCGGTTCTCCTCATTTGCATATCCGACGCGTAAAAAAACGCGACGACACCTATCGGCTGGCGGTAGATTGCAGCCTAAGATCCGACTGGTGTAAGTCACTTACACCAGTCGGATCTAAGGGAGATCTATGCGGAACTGATTCTTATGAATCAGTCGCATAGATCCGACCATCGGATCTCAGAGATCCGACGGCGGATCAGGAGATCCGCCGTCGTATCTCTTCATGAATCTGGCCCAGTGTCTATAGTGTGCAACTTCCAGCTTTGCAATAATTATTCTTAATAAAGAATCATAGTAGTAGTAGCTGGAAATAGTCCAACTGTAATATTTTCATAATTAACAGACTTGCTTAATATATTGGAACCTTTGCGCTTACGCTGTTTCTAATGTAATCACAATGATCTCTTATAAATTTGGTGCGCAGATATTAACAAAGAAATTATCACAAATGCTCAAGCATGACAAATGCCCTTGGTTACAATCACAGTGGTTTTCATGAATAATATGAGACTGATGAATGATCTTTTTAGTTCACAATAGAGACCACTTTGAGAATGTTGCTATCTATAAAGTATATACTTTGTATATACAGTATCCTAATTTTGTAAATATAGTGCAGCGCTGCATATCTATAAATCTTATATAAACAAATAATTTTACATTAAATAAAACAATTTATGAAAAATAAAAAAAACAGTTCAAATGTAGGTTTCCAAAGTTGTCACCGCTGTGTAAAATTGTATTTAAATGAATCCAATATTCAGTGCACACCAACACCTGCTAAAATGCCTGCTCACTTCAAGGATGAGTATAAACTCATAGGGCCAGATCCACGAAGCATGGCGCTTCTCTCTGTCTGGCGTAGTGTATCTCTGATACACTACACCGCCGTAACTTAGGATCCAAAACCAATAGAGAAGAGAAGGGATCACCGCTCCAGGTGGGTCACTATGTAGAGATGGACTGACTCAGGATGCCGTGGGTGCTGGCGATGCACTAACCATGCATAAGATACGAAGAAAGAGGATGGATAGCCGCACTCCAATGACCAAACGGTTGTCTTTTATTCAAAAAAACACAGCAAGTACATCACGTCACAAGGTGCAACAAAGGAACAGGTAGATGGCCGACTCGTTTCGCACTGAGCTAGTGCTTAAGCACTAGCTCAGTGCGAAACGCGTCGGCTATCTACCTGTTCCTTTGTTTCACCTTGTGAAGTGATGTACTTGCTGTGTTTTTTTGAATAAAAGACAACCGTTTGGTCATTGAAGTGCGGCTATCCATCCTCTTTCTTCGTATCTTACCGCCGTAACTTACATTTTTTTTGTATCCTCAAAGAATTCCTGCCGTAAGTTACGGCTGGGTATGGTGAAACTTAAGCGGTGTAAGGGCGCGCAATTCAAATGTATGTGATGGGGGCGTGTTTTATGTTAATACGTTGTGACCCGACGTAACTGACGTTTTTTTTGAACGGCGCATTCGCCGTCCGTGGGGGTATCCCAGTGCGCATGCTCGAAATTAAACCGGAACAAGCCAATGCTTACGACAGTGACGTCATTCTACGCAAAGCCTTATTCGCGAACGACTTACGCAAAGGACGTAACATTTTCAAAATTCGAAGCGGGAACGACGGCCATACTTAACATAGGATACGCCTCATATAGCAGGGGTAACTATACGCCGAAAAAAGCCTTACGGAAACGACGTAAAAAATGCGCCGGACAGACGTACATTCGTGGATCGCCGTATCTAGCTTATTTGCATACTCGAAGCGGAATTCGACGGAAACGCCACCTAGCGGCCAGCGTAAATATGCACCTACGATCCGACGGCGTACTAAGACGTACGCCTGTCGGATAGAGCCCAGATTCAGTCGTATCTTGTTTTGTGGATACAAAACAGAGATACGACGGGGCATTTTAAAAATTACGCGGCGTATCCATAGAGATTTGTGGATCTGGCCCATAGACATCACTCCTTGTGTCCACCACGTTCAATCTACTTTACCAATGGTAGTAATTCCTACAGTCCCCAGACTGCACCTCTGTGTGGGTAATCAACGTTTGAATTGTCTCCAAACAACACCTTCCTCCACTCGCTTTTCAATAATCAATTCCACTTTTATTTTCAGGGGTTAAGGACATGAAAACAAAAATCCCAAATATGTAATGGAGGAGTCGCTCCACTGGAATTTGAAGGATTGTCGTAAAAGCGTCACTGTGTCTGAAGAGAAATGTTAAGTGCTTGGGATCTGATATAGTTCACTTGTAGGCCTGATATCCTGGCAAAGGCGACTAAGGTTTGGCATAGGTTGGGAAGAGAGGTTATAGGTGAGGTGAGGAAAAGTAGCACATCATCTGCAAAGAGGCCGCACTTGTGGGTTTGGGAGCCACATGAGACACCCTTAATATTCGGGTTTTGGCGAATCACTATGGCCAGCTTCTCTATTGTAATAGCAAAAATAAGTGGTGACAATGGGTATCCTTGTCTAGTTCCCTTCTTTATAGATATGGGCTTGGAGTAGTAAACTTGAAGTCGTATACGGGCTGTCGGGATGGAGTATAGCGCCTGCACCAGAGCTATGACTAAGCACTAGTTCCAGTGCGAAACGCATCAGCAGTCAGGTTTTATTTTGCTGTGACTTGTAGTGCTGTCCTTCTTTTAATAAAAGGCTACAATTTGTTCAGAGTGCGGCTGTCCAGAGACATTTTTTGTTCCTGCAGCGCCTGCATCAGGCCCATGAAACGCTGACCAAAGCCCCAACGTTCCAGAATGGTGAAGATATCGGGTCAGGAAACTAAGTCGAAGGCCTTTTGCAGGTCCAACAACAGGAGCAACCCTGATTGTTTAGATCTCCCCTCCCAATTAGTTTGGAGAATTGATACCACAGCAATTGCCCGCCTTATCTGATCTGGTCCTTGCCTGCCCGGGATGAAGCCCACTTGATCCTTATGTATATATGTGCTAATAAAGGAAGCCAAGTGGTTAGCAAGAATTTTAGTTAGAATCTTTACATCGCTGTTAATAAGTGAGATAGGGCAATAGTTGCCCACCTCTTCTGGATTCTTGTCCGGCTTAGGTATCACTGCAATATATGCAGTGTTGAGTTGAGGATCAAGTGGATTTCCCTTTGTTTTTGAGTTAATGAATTTCATCAAATGTGGGACTAGGGTGTCAGAGAACGTCTTGTAATAGGGATTTGATAGGCCATCAGGGCCAAGGGCAGAGCCAGTCTTCAAAGTCTTTATCACTCCTAGCACCTCACTTTCTGTAAATGGGGCTTTTAGGCTGTCCCTGTGTTCTGAGATAAGCGAAATGTAAATAATGACATGTCGGCTGTGGGCTTGTGGGGAGAATAAAGGTCATCAACGAAGCCATGAAATGCTTCCAGGATTTTGGAGTGGTCAGCCGTGGTACCTGTAAGGATCCTTAGCCCGGGTGTACCCTTGGTTTGTTCTGTGTGTGAACCTTCGGCTAGCCGGACAATCAAAAATGACCAATACACAGTGATGGGTTCAAAATGATTGTGTATTGTGTTTTGACATCGTAGACAATTTATAACCTTAAACCACAAAACTTCCCTATACCTCCCAAAACCTCCCCTTAGCTTAACACCCTCCCAACACCCCATTGCCCAATCAATTAACGAGTTTACCAAATCTACCCCGATGCATACAAGGTTAAACAAAGTACAAAGTACATGTCACATTAGTGACGCAAACAATAGCTAATAATCATAAACACATCTACCACAACTCTTGCTATAGCAAATGTCATCCCTTTTATCCCAGGATATGTGGCCTAGAGTTTGCAGGTGTTTGTACACTTAGCTGTATGTACATCAGACAGTGCTATCTTGATATGAACTTGTGGTCACATAACATCTGCAAAACATCTCTCACTCGCTTAAGATACCTTTAAAAGACTATACCAGTAATTTTCCTACTTACAGAGGAACTCTAACTATTGTTATATAAAAGATTTATTCAAGCTGTATCAATGCAAATATAGGCTATGTGTATAATATAGCTGATATGCTGTATCAATGTAAATATAGGCTATATGTATATTGTAGCTAATATATAGGCTATATATTGGCAATTTCCTCTCAGTACCTTGGCCTGGGATTTTTATTTTTGGCAATATACAGTGGGGATCGAAGGTTTGGGCACCCCAGGTAAAAATTTGTATTAATGTGCATAACGAAGCCAAGGAAAGATGGAAAAATCTCCAAAAGGCATTAAATTACAGATTAGACATTCTTATAATATGTCAAAAAAAGTTTGATTTTATTTCCATCATTTACACTTTCAAAATTACAGGGAAAAAAATGGCGTCTGCAAAAGTTTTGGCACCCTCCAGAGTTAATATCTTGTACTGCCCCCTTTGGCAAGTATCACAGCTTGTAAACGCTTTTTGTAGCCAGCCAAGAGTCTTTCAATTCTTCTTTACAAAAGTCTTCCAGTTCTTTGAGATTTCTGGGCTGTCTGTCACGCACTGCTCTTTTAAGGTCTATCCATAGATTTTCATTTATGTTGAGGTCAGGAGATTGTGAAGGCCATGGCAAAACCTTCAGTTTACGCCTCTTGATGTAATCCCCCGTGGATTTTGAGGTGTGTTTATAATCATTATCCATTTGTAGAAGCCATCCTCTCTTTAACTTCAGCTTTTTCACAGATGGCATCAAGTTACCATCCAAAATTTGCTGAAATTTTATTGAATCAATTTTTCCTTCTACTCGTGAAATGTTCCCTGTGCCACTGGCTGCAATACAACCCCAAAGCATGACAGAGGTTTCTTTTTTCTTTTTATTAAAATATATATGAATATATTTTCACATTTCTTAAAACATATGGTAGACGACTGAATATTCATATATATTTTAATAAAAAGAAAAAATAAACCTCTGGGCCCTTTAATAAAAATAAAATAAAAAATAAAATAAAATATAAAAAAAATAAACATTTATAAAAAATACATAAAAAAAGGGAGGTTGCCATCCAGGGCCCTGGGGACCTCTGGGCATTTTAATAAAAAACAAAATAAAAAAAATATAAACAAAAATAAAAAAAGAAACATTTATAAAAAAAATAAAAAAAGGGGGGGTTGTCACATGGGGCCCTGGAGACCTCTGAGCTCAGCTCTTTAATAAAATATATATATATATATATATATATATATATATATATATATTAAAAAATATATAAATATATATATATATATATATATATATATATATATATATATATATATATATATATATATATATATATATATATATATATATATATAACATGTAATTTTTTAATAAAAAAAAGGTTGGGGTGACATCCGGGGGCCCTGTGTATATATATATATATATATATATATATATACATATATATATATATATATATAGATATCTATATATATATATATATATACATATAAAAAAATATATAAAAAAAACATTTTTTTCCTAAAAAAATAAATAAAAAAAGGGGGGGTTGCTGTCCGGGGCCCTGGGGGCCTCCGGACCCCTAAAAACATTTTTTTTTAAAGGGGGTTGCCATCCGGGCCCCTTACAGGTGTACTGCCTGTACCCCCTGATGGCGGCCCTGTGTACAAGTATCTCTTTATAGTGGAATAGTGTACCACAACTCCAGTGTCTGCCTGATCTTTCTGGAGAGATCGTGCAGTCAAACGTGGGTTTTGAATTGCTTTTCTCACAATCCTGCGAGCTGTTCTGTCTGATATTTTTCTTGGTCTTCCAGATCTTGCTTTAACTTCCACTGTTAACTGATGACTGCCATTTCCTAATTACATTCCGAACAGAGGATATTGACATCTGAAAACGCTTTGCTATCTTCTTATAGCCTTCTCCAGCTTTGTGAGCGTCAGCTATTTTCAGTTTCAGTTTTCTAGACAACTGCTTAGAAGAACCCATGGTGCTGATTGTTGGGGCAAAGTCAGATAAGTGTGGGCATTTAAAACCTTTGAGATTGACATCACCTGGTCTTCCCAGACGATGATTGAAAACAATCCATGACACTGGCAGGTCTCAGCTTTGCAAAGGGGGCAGTGCATGCTATAAATTCTGCAGGGTGCCCAAACTTTTGCAGACGCCATTTTTTTATTTTCTGTAATTTTGAAAGTGTAAATGATGGAAATAAAATCAAACTTTTTTTGACATATTATAAGAATGTCTAATCTGTAATTTGATGCCTTTTGGAGATTTTTCCATCTTTCCTTGGCTTCGTTATGCACATTAATACAAATTTTTACCTGGGGTGCCCAAACTTTCGATCCCCACTGTACAGCTGCTCCACAGAAAAACAAACATAAAAGTGTTCTACTTCTGAGGTAACATGAATTTTATTATCCTCACTAAACACTAGTTCAGGGATAATTTACATTCAACCTAAACAACAATTAAATAGGTTGGCTGGTTTAAGGCTGTAAGTACTGGGTAAATGCAGTAGATGTACCGTTGTTATGATACATTTCCACATTTCTTAAAACATATGGTAGACGACTGAATATTCATATATATTTTAAATAAAATCTGTCAGTAAATCTATCTATGGTAAATGTTATTTATATACAGTATATGTAGCTCTATTGGTATTGATATTCAATAAATATAGACTTCCAGCTGACCAATAGCTACGCCACTAATGTCCTAAGCACTCTTACTTGGCAATGAGATGCACATTCAATTTCATGCTATGATGGCTGGACACTTACAGAGCTATGGGTCCTTGGCAACTGAGGTTCAAGTAATAATTAAATCCTAATGTCCCAAGTCCAGACATGGAAAGGTTTCTGTGCATACTTCACATGTGACTTCCAGTCATTAGCTATATTATTATTTGTGGGGAACATTTTGCTAAATTAACAGTTGTTATTCCTTTAGTAATCAACCTCAGATTGTTTATTGTTGCAACAGGGCAACAGGGAAATCCTTAGAGACCCTGTTGCCAGACCCTTTAGTTTTAAAAAAATCTTCCCATAAGATGCTGTCACTCAAGTATCTTTTTTTGTCAGGGCTGGGCTCAGCCCTTCCTTCTCTGAGCTGGCCGCTCAGCAGTCGGTTAATTGCCAGCTCCTTTCTCTCCACAGTGACTCACCTGTTGATGATCTGCTCGTCAGCCCTGCTTACTAAAAGCCTTCCAGCTCACTCCATCTCTGCCTTCACCTTTGTCAACATCACAGAGACTTTCTCCTGCGTTCCTGTTGTGGACTTGCTCGGCTGGCATTCCTTCTGGCTACTGATCCTGCTTGTTGGACTACTATGTTTATCTCTGGCTCTCTGACATTGGCTTGGCCGACTAGCCGATCCGGTTACTGAACTCTGGCTATGTTTTAACTACCTTTACCTTTTTATTATTATTATTAAACAAGTGTGATTTAACTGCACTTCTGTCTCGGTCTGATTCATGGTCTCTGACATTTTTATAGTATGACCCATTACTCCTCCCCAGGCATAAAGGATTTAGTAGAAAACAAGAGAAAGTGTGGAGGGTCAGGGCCAGAACAAAGAGTAATTTGACACTCCCAGAAGAGGAGAGGGCTATGATTTTTAGAGAGATGCTGTAGTAGGGAAATTACCCAAAGTAGTCAAATTCTCCATTTCAAAGGTACATTTCAAATGCATAAAAATAATTTGTGGAAAACTACAGGTAAGCATTTCATATGTTTGATGTTTCTGTGCTTTTACCTGCAATGTATTAAGTTGTCAACTCTCTTTAAGCACTTCAACCCCGGAAGATTTTACCACCTTCTTGACCAGAGCACTTTTTACAATTTGGCACTGCGTCGCTTTAACTGACAATTGCATGTTCAACACTGTACCCCAAAAAAATTGGCATCCTTTTTTGGATGCCAAAGAGCTTTATTTTGGTGGTATTTGGTCACCTCTGTGGTTTTTATTTTTTGCGCTATAAACAAAAAAAGAGTGAAAAATTTGAAAAGAAAAACAATATTTTTGCTATAATAAATATCCCCAAATGAAAATAAAATAAAAAAAGTCTTCATCAGTTTATGCCAATATATATTATTCTACATATTTTTGGTAAAAAAAATTGCAATAAGCCTATATTGATTGGTTTGCGCAAAAGTTATAGGCCCAGATTCTCAAAGGACTTACGACGGCGTATCGCCATGTACGCCGTCGTAAGTCCGAATGAGAGCCGTCGTATCTATGTGCCTGATTCTTAGAATCAGTTACGCATAAATTCGGCTTAGATACGAGCGGCGTATGTCTTTTACGCCGTCGTATCTTAGTTGCATATTTATGCTGGCCGCTAGGTGGCGCTTCCGTAGATTTCCGCGTTGAATATGCAAATTAGCTAGATACGCCGATTCACGAACGTACGTGCGCCCGGCGTATCAAGATATGTCGTTTACGTAAGACATACGCTGGTGTAAAGTTACCCCTCATAAAGCAGGGGTAAGTCATGTTAGGTATGGACGTCGGAATCGTACGAACAGCGTCGTATTTTACGTCGTTTGCGTAAGTCGTCCGTGAATGGGGCTGGACGTAAGTTACGTTCATGTCGAAAGCATTGACTATTTGCGGCGTAATTTTGAGCATGCGCACTGGGATACAATCACGGACGGCGCATGCGCCGTTCGTTAAAAGCGTCAATCACGTCGGGTCACTATCCATTACCATAAAACACGCCCACACCAGCCTACTTTCAATTACGCAGGCTTGTGCCGGCACAGTTACACTACGCCGCCGTAACTTTGGGCGCAAGTTCTTTGTGAATACGGGACCTGCCTCACTAAGTTACGACGGCGTAGTGTATCTGAGATACGCTACGCCCGCCTATAGATAGGCGCGTCTACGAGAATCTGGGCCATAGTGTCTACAAACTATGGGAAAGATTTATGGCATTTTTATGGCAATTTTTTATGGCATTGGGTCCCCCGCTGTGCAGCGGAACGCACACGCTCCCTATGGTGGCTGAAAAAGGGAAGAACGTACTCGTACATAATTTTGCCCAGGGGAACCATTATGCTGCAGTATATCTGCATGAGCCGGTCAGGAACCGGTTAAAGAGTAACTGCAATTTTGTGGAAAAAAATCCCTCTGGGTGATCAATGTATACTACAGGGATAATCCAGTATTCGTTCCAGGTAAAAGGCAGGCTGAGTTCAGGGGATAGTCCAGTATCCAAACCGGGTCATACACAGGAGATCCAACAACAAGCAATGCAGACTAACAGGAGGCTAGTACAATGTAGGCAGGGCCGGATTAACAATGGGGCTGATGGAGCTGCAGCTCCAGGCCCCTTTCTCAAGATAGGCCCATTTGCCCAAAAAAAAAAAAAAAAAATTTTTTTTTTTTTTTTTTAAGAATTTTTTTTTTTTTTAAGATCGAATTTGGGGAGTTGTAGGTCACAGAAACCCCACATTTTGGGGTAGGCATGGGAAGAGCTACCCCACAACTGGTTAAAATATGGGACGGCTATCATTTATGGTTCCGGAGATACGGGCCTGCTTGCACAGCCTGTCAGAAGCTACATTCAGAGCGGCCAATATAAATACAAGCTGACACACTACAGCAGACTGATAGGATCACAGTGCTTATAATAATTATTTGTATATTACTCATGGTAATTAACCCCTTGCCACCCAGGCCAATTCTGACACTTCTCTACTACATGTAAAAATCATCATTTGTTTTTTGCTAGAAAATTACTCTATGGTGGTCTTTGCACTTTTTATGTTGCAGGGTACAGAGCTGCACGATTCTGGCTAAAATGAGAATTGCAATTTTTTTGCTTAGAAGATAGATCACGATTCTCTCACGATTGTTGCGGCGTAACATCATCTTTCACATTAAAACAAAAAAAAACTAACTTCACTGTTTTGTTTTTATGGTTTTTATTATTCATTGAAGTGGGAAAATGCAGTGTGACATAACATATTGCAGCAATAGCCATTGTATTCCCTAGAGTCTCTGCTAAAATATATATAATGTTTGGCGGTTCCAAGTAATTTTCTAGCAAATAATATTGCTTTCTAACTTAAGAAACAAGTGTTGGACTTTAAGTGGTTAAATTTAGTTACAATGTTAGTTACTATGTTTCATTTTGTTTACAAACTTCGCAGACTGCCCAGATTTGTTCTTTACACACAGAAGTGTATCCCTTTGATCTAAGAAGGAAGTGTTAGTTACAATGTTTCCTGTTAAAAACTTGGCAGACTGCCCAGATATTTTCTTTTGACAGCTGAAAGTCTCTCCACTTGTTATATGAAAGAATCAGCAAACTCTGCATTGAAGATCGTTAGGGGGATTGAATCGAGATCACGATTTTTTGTGCAGCTCTAGCACGGTATTTGCGCAGCAATTTTTCAAACATGTTTTTTTGGAAAAAAAATTTTCATTCATTAAAAAAACAGTTAAGTTAGCACAATTTTTTTTGGTATCCTAAGCGATGCTTTACATTTTTTTAGGTTACATGTTTAGAGTTACAGAGGAGGTCTAGTATTAGAATTATTGTTCTCGCTCTAACGATCGTGGCGTATGTAACCTGTGTGTATCTGGCTCTGATACTACCAGTGCCTACCCAGCCACTGACTAGTATCTCTCCCCAGCCTTTCCCCACATACCCTCTCACCTGCTGACCTGTGGATGGGGGAATCACTCCTGCAGTGTTATTGTGTTCTGCCAGTGCGTACAATGATCAGTGTTGCTAACTTTAGCTGGCAGCACTGATTGTTTTAAGAAAAAAAAAACAGGCTGGTTGTACTCAAGTTGATTAATAGATTGACTTGTGTAAAACCAGCTAGCCCATACATAGATCGACTATGGCTGGTCTCTGCATAATTGGCGTAATTTCAATCCATGTATGACCCGCTTAACCACTACTCAGTCCCTAAATATCCTTCCACTCCTGTACATAGTGCTCACTGTCATACTCTCCACACTCCTCTCCTATACATAGTGCCCACTGTCATACCCTCCACACTCCTCTCCTATACAGAGCGCCCACTGTCATACCCTTCACACTCCTCTCCTGTACATAGTGCCCACTGTCATACCCTCCACACTCCTCTCCTATACATAGCGCCCACTGTCATACCCTTCACACTCTCCTGTACATAGTGCCTGCTGTCATACACTTCTCTCCTGTACTTAGTGCCCACTGTCGCACCCTCCACACTCCTCTCCTGTACATACTGCTCACTGTCATACCCTCCACACTCCTCTCCTATACATAGTGCCCACTGTCATACCCTCCACACTCCTCTCCTATACATAGAGCCCACTATCATACCGTCTACATTCCTCTCCTGTACATACTGCCCACTGTCATACCCTCCACACTCCTCTCCTGTACATACTGCCCCATCATACCCTCCACACTTCTCTCTGGTACGTACTACCCTCTGTCATACCCCCACACTCTTCCTGTACATACTGCCCATTGTCATACCCTTCACACTCCTCTCCTGTACATAGTGCTTTTTTCCGTACCCTTTGTACTCCTCTCCTGTACATAGTGCCCACTGTTGGACCCTCCACATTCCTCTCCCTCACCTGCACATACTTCCCACTTATATACCGTCCATACTCCTCCCCTATGTCGCTTACCCACAAAAACAGTTCTTTAAAATTATACTGAATATCCTCAATGTTACCAGCTCTAGAATGGACACACTTTTGTTAGTTCAACTAAAGGAAATATCAGTTCTCATATTTGTTCTGCCCCATTATTAGTACTCATTTAATTTTGTGATTACTACTATGATGTATAGAGGAACATCGGGGATCTCCGCTACTCTAAATATAGCACTTATATAAAAAAGTGGCCCTGAAAATATTTTTTAAATGTTGGCAACTGTGCACTTAGGCACTGCCCAAGGGCCACCGTCCACCGGGTCAGTAGGGGGCCCCATGAGAGGCTCCTGGGATCCTGTGATAATAAAGCGGTAGTAAACTTTCCTGACATTACTACTTTTTATAGGCCCTGGGGTAGGTTATGCCACAACGTACAAGTATGCACAGCATATTAGCACATTAGTGTACACTTCAATTTTCAGACTGAGCCCTCCAGTGCTGCGCTGTGATGAATCAGGCGGGGCCTGGACACTTCCATCTTCACCCGGTCTTCCTTCTGGGTTCTGTGCCTTTGGTCACTTGCCTTGGCTGGGCTGCGTTCATGTCATTCCCACGTATTTATTTATTACACCCCATTCACACCTCCGTGACAAAACGCCCGACGCCGGCCGCTCGTGCCGCTGGAGGGGAGAATTCCCATTGCTGTCTATGAGATGGTTCACATCTCATAGACGCCGTACACCTGCGGCATGAAAAAAAGTCCCGGACCCTTCTTTTCAGGCGGCATTGGCGTTCGGCCATACAAAGCAATAGGAAGGATTTGTAAAAAAAAAGTTACACTATTCGCGGCAAAATACGCGGCGTTACTTGTCGCGGAGGTGTGAATGCAGCCTAAAAGGCCCCACCAAAATCCTCAGCACCAGGCCCATGATGTTCTTAATCTGGCCCTGAATGTAGGTAAGTATGTCTCTATCACAAGCAAGGGATAGAGTGTTCGGTTTAGATATGTAGTTATGTAGTGATGTGATGATTTCTTTGCCCATTTACCAAGTGTATGTTCTTGTTATGCAGTGTTTGTTTGCCCTTTTCCAATATCGCTGCTATGCTCTCTCTCTCTCTCTCTCTCTCTCTCTCTCTCTCTCTCTCTCTCTCTCACAAAGGATGAGGTCATTAAGAAGAGCAGAGCATGGCAAGGTTTTTTTTGGGTAAGTGGGTGAAGAGAGAGACAGAACAGTGAATTTCTGCTAGGAGAACACATAGGGCTAGATTCAGGTAGATTCTTTATGCCGGCGTAGCGCATCTCATATGCGCTATGCCGACGTAACTCTGAGAGGTAAGTCAGTATTCACAAAGCACTTGCTCCCAACATTGCGCCAGCGTAACGTAAATTTGAAGGCGTAAGCCGGCGTAAGTGTAAGTGGGTGTAACCTTATGCAAATGATGGCCTGAGCGTGGAGCAGTGGCTTACGCGCGGCGTATCATCGACAGAGCATGCGCAGTGACGTGGACGTATGATCAATTCCCTGTGCGCATGCCCACAACTACGCCGGCCCAACTTCCTGGGATACGTCGGCCCACCGGCTTACGCCGAACGCATAAATACGCCCAGACATGCGCCCCTCCGGCGCAAAATTACATCCTGCTCCCCCCCCCTGAGCAAGGTAATTTTGCTGTGCAATGGCGGCTGCTGGAACTGGAGGCAAGGAGAGGAGGAAAAAAAACTTTTCAGAGGAGGAGAAGGCTATCATCGTTGCAAGGATAGTCGAATATGACAAGTACCTCCATGGTGCCCTCAGTCACCAGACCAGCAAGGCTAGGAAGAAGGAGATCCTGTGGGAGCTCAGCCTGCAGGTCAGTGCTGTGGGTAATGCGACCAGGACCCCCGAGGATGTTCAAAAGTATATCAATGACCAGAGACGTAAGGTCCGGGAGAAGCTGGCACGTATACGGAAGCATGCCAGGGGCACGGGAGGAGGACCAGCCTCATCTATGCGGTTGACGGATGAGGAGGAGATGATCGCCCAATGCCTGCAGCGTGAGCAGGTGGAGGGCATGGAGGGATTCGACTCCGGTGAGCAGTCCTTGAGGTCAGGTAAGTGTGTTTTAGCTCCTATACGGTGTGTAGCATGTGAGGGGGTGGAAGGGAATATGTGACAAGTGTGTGGGTCCACCAACATGTGAATGCTTTGTGTCATCCACAGATGTGCTGGAGGGAGCTGGGAAGTCGTCGGCTGCTGGGCGACCCACGCCATCCAGGGAGGAGAGTGCCCACACCTCTCCTCTGGAGGAAGTAGTGGAGGAGCACGGGGACCTGGAGGACGTGTTCTACCTCGTGGAGGAAAATCCCATCATCCCTGAACCCTCCCAACCCTCCTCCCCCATCAGGGGACCCTCTCAACCCTCCTCCCCCATCAGGGAACCCTCTCAACCCTCCTTACCCCTCAGGGAAAGACCCTCACCCTCCTCCACCATCAGGGGAATCTCCTCAAGGGCCTCCCCATATACACGGCCCCAAGCCTCTCCTGTCCCCAGGAAACTCTAGCGAGGGATCAGGCCCGCCAGACTGACCATGTGGGTGCTGTTGCCCGGGGACAGGCGGCGTCTTGCAGACACCCTGGCCTCCTCGGCACAAATACCCGACTGTCTGCAGGATATAAGTGCCAACTGTGCAGCTGTTGTGACCTGTGTTGGGGAGCTGCAGGCCACGACATCACGCCTCGTGACAGAGATCAAGAGCCTCACAGTGGCTGTGAAGGCCAATACGGCTGCCATCACGGCGGAGGGGAGGCACAGGAGGCGCCAGCATCAGCAGACCACCACCCGCCAGCTGCGGATGCTGGCAGAGACCACCACGGTGCCCTGGCGTTGGAGGGCAGGCAGTCAGAACCTGCCAGGAGTGGCAGATTTGAGGATGAGTCTCCTGCTGATGCCCCACCCCCACCTGAAGTTGCCCCCAGGCAAGTGAGGAGCCAGAGACGTGGCATCAGGCGGAGCCCACGACGGGGCAATTGAGTGCCTTTTTTTGATTTTGTTCACTCCGGTGAGGAGTTTTTTTTTTAATTTATGCTCCAGTGAGGAGTTTTTTTTAATTTATGCTCCGGTGAGGAGTTTTTTTTTATTTATGCTCAGGTGAGGAGTTTTTTTTATTTACAGTGTGACTGGTGTGTGAATGTGGGGGTGACATGCCTGCCAGTAAGGTATGTCACCCTGGGTCGTCGGGGAGAAGTTATCCCCACGACCGTGTAAATGTGGTATGAATGGTCAGCGACACCATTGGGGCCTTGGCGCGGTGTTGCTGCTCCCAAGTCCTGCATGGTGGACTTGGGCTAATCCAATGTGAAGTGGATGTGGTGTGTGTGAGCTAGCGACCACAGTGGTGTGCATGCATGCATTCTCCTTGTGCCATGATGAATGTGTGTGTTTAACGTGCAAAGATGCCTACCACCAGGCATCTCCTGACTGCTCTTCCCTCAGCAGACGGGCTAGCCTCGGTTTGGGGGGGACTGTGTGTTTCGGGGGTCAGGTCACCACGTATGTCAATCTCCAGGCCCTTTCTCATGGCGTAGTTGTGCAGCACGCAACATGCACCGATGATCTGGCACACAAAGTTTGGGGAATACAACAGGGCCCCCCCGGACGTGTCCAGGCATTGGAAACGGAACTTCAGGAGGCCAAATGTGCGTTCCACCACTGCACGGGTACGTATGTGTGCATCATTGTATTTTCTCTCTCCTCTGGTTTCGGGATTCCGGAATGGAGTCATGAGATGGGGCCCAAGTGCATATGCAGAGTCACCTGGAAGGGAAAAGGCAGGAGGATGTTAGTCGTGCATGTGCCCCTCGTGATGTCAGCATCATGGGGTCGAACAGTCATGCCTGACTCCCATGTCACTCACCAACCAGCCAGCTGTTACCGTACACGTTCTGTTCAAATTCTGTTGGGATGTTGCTTTGACGGTATGTGTAGCTGTCGTGGCTGGACCCTGGGTGTTTGGCACGGACGTGCCATATCAGGCATTGGGCATCGGCTATCACCTGTACGTTGATGGAATACCACTGCTTCCGATTGCGGAATATGTGCTCTGTGGCACGGGGGGGCCGTAGTGCCACATGTGTGCAATCAATGGCCCCCACGGTGCGTGAGAATCCTGCAATCATGTAAAAATCCCGCATTGCCTTCTGCCGCAGGTGCTCATGGGTGGGTTTGATGAAGTGGTGGGACATGCGTGTAAGGATTGCGGGGATAACCTGGTGCACGCATCTGCTCATGGTGGATTGTGACATCCCAGCCACGACTCCACTTGTACGCTGAAAAGATCCACTTGCAAGGAAATGCAGTGTTGCCAGTACCTTGACCAGTGGCTCCACTGCATGTGAGCGTTGTGTCTTGCTGGTGATGTCATCATGCAGGGTTGTGGCTAATTCCAGGATGGCTTCAGGGCTGAATCTGAAAATGCAAAACACCTCCGAATCACTCATGCCAAAGACGTTCATGTGCGTGCGATATATCCTCTCCCATACCCTCCTACGTGGCGATGGACCCATTAGTAGTGCTAGGACCACGGCTGCCATGTGTTGTCCATGAAGTGTGGTTGCTCAGCTCGCCTGTAACAGTGCTGCTGCAGCTACTCTCCAGCTGACTTGTGCAAGTCTGGTGCAAAGTTACCCCTGCTTTATGAGGGGTAACTTTAGGCCGGGCGTACAACTTACGCGCACCGCACGTAGCCTGCGCCGGACGCACGTATGTTCGGGAATCGGCGTATCTCCCTCATTTGCATATTTGCATAGGAAATCAATGGGTGTGCCAGATGCATTTGGCGTAAATATGCGCCTACGATACTTCTGTGGGTACGGCTCATAGATACGACGGCGCACATTTAGACTTACGTGGCGTATCTCGAGATACGTCTGCGTAAGTCCTACCTGAATCTAGCCCATAATGTGTAAGTGCTGCAGATTCACCTCACTGAGACATACATAGAGACTGTTAATTATTTCATGTTCCTGTTTGGAAAATACTTTGGGCCAGATTCAGCAAAGAATTACGCCGGCGTATCCATAGATACGCCGCGTAAATTCAAAGCTGCGCCGGCGTATCTACTTTGTGTATTCAGAAAGCTAGATACGCCGACATTAGCCTAAGATCCGACTGGCGTAATTCTCTTACGCCGTCGTATCTTAGGGTGCATTCTCACGCTGGCCGCTAGGTGGCGCTTCCGTCATTTTCGGCGTAGAGTATGCAAATTACTTAGTTACGCCGATTTACAAACGTACGTGCGCCCGGCGGTAGTTTTTTACGTAGTTTTTGCGTAAGGCTTTTTTGGCGTAACGTTGCTCCTGCTATTAGGTGGCGCAGCCAATGTTAAGTATGGATGTCATTCCCGCTTAGAAATTTTAATTTTTTACGTCGTTTGCGTAAGTCGTTCGATTAGGATTGGATGTAATTTACGTTCACGTCAAAACCAATACGTTGTTGCGGCATACTAGGGAGCAATGCACACTGGGATATGTACACGGACGGCGCGTACAAAACGTCAATCACGTCAGGTCATCATAGATTTACATAAAACACGCCCCCCTTCCACATTTGAATTACGTGCGCTTACGCCGGCCCCATTTAAGCTACCCCCCGCCGCAACTTACGGAGCAAGTGCTTTGTGAATACTGCACTTGCTCCTGTAAGTTAGGACGGCGTAGCGTAAATACGATACGCTGCGCCGCCGTAACTATGCGTGCCCCTACCTGAATCTAGCCCTTTATGTTGGATGGTTCACTGAATGTTATTTCTTCAATACATGGGCTTTCAAATACAATGCTGTGTGGATTACTGTCTATGGTGTAGATTCAGGTAGGCAGGCGTAGCGTTGCGGCGCCGTAGTGTATCGTGTTTACACTACGCCGCCGTAAGTTAGCGAGGCAAGTACATGATTCACAAAGTACTTGCCTGCTAAGTTACTGCGGCGTAGCGTAAATCGGGTGGGCGTAAGCGCGCCTAATTCAAATTTAGCTGAGGGGGCGTGTTTTAAGGTAACCTTACGTGATTGATGTAATTTACGAACAGCGTAGTCATGAAAATAAAGAAAACTCTTTGAATGAGAAGGTGTGTCCAAACTTTTGGTCTGTACTGTACATGCTGATTCTTATCGCAAATTATAGACTTTTTCAGGAGTGCTACCTGTCTCCGCTGGTGAAGAAAGCTTTGAGATGTGGAATGATTTTGCACAACAAGTGATAGAGGAATGGACCTGCTCAGAGGAAAAGAACAAACAGCACATCATGGAAAGTTTAAGACCACCAGCATTCATTATCATTAGAACTTACAAGGACACTCATGTGACTACCAGTGCTCAAGAATATATTTATGTTTTGACAGATGCTTATTAACTACAACGTGACCCTGATCAGATGCTTTCTGAGTTTAAACAGACAAAGCATAAAGAGGAAGAGGATGTTTCTGTGTTTGTGAGGAGGCTAGAAGTGCTTCTAGGGAGATTGCTCACTGAAAAGGTAATCTCGAAGTAAACCCTCTGACACTTTTTATGAAAAAAAAAACCCTGCAAGACAAAGGCATAATGATCTAGTATGTATAGCATACTAGCTCATTATGAATTACTTACCTGAGAACGAAGCCCCCACAGCTGTCCTCGGAAACGTCTTCTGTCGCCGCCATGATACCCGGAGTGACTTCCAGGTATCGCTGCTTCGGCGCTGTGACTGGCCGGAGCAGTGATGACGTCACTCCCGTGCACGCCTGCGGGAGCCGACACTAACGGTATGCTTAGTGCGCCTGCCATCGGTGCTGTATTTCTTGCAAATATCTCCTTAACCGTGTAGGTTAAGGAGATGTTTCTTGGACCTACAGGTAAGCCTTAATCTAGGTTTACCTGTAGGTCAAAGTGGTCTGTAAGGGCTTACAACCACTTTAAGGACTGCTCAAATAATAAAGGGTCTGGACCCCAAAGCACCATGTCCCCATGTTGATGGGGACAAGGGCCTCATCCCCACAACCCTTGCCCGGTGGTTGTGGGGGTCTGCGGGCGGGGGGCTTATCGGAATCTGGAAGACCCCTTTAACAAAGGGGACCCCCAGATCCCACCCCCCCCCATGTGAATTGGTAAGGGGTACATTGTAAAAAAACATACAGACACAGTTGGGATAAGTCCTTTATTAAAAAAAAATACAAAAAAGATTCCTGCTGTGGTAATCCACTCTCGATCTCCACTTCAGCGATGTCGGTATCCAGCGATGGATGATCTCCAGGCTCCAGCGATGATGTCCAGCGAGGAACAGCACACAATCCTGTCTCCACCGGAGACACCCCGGGAATGACGTTGCGGCAGCTTGACAGGTCTTATGTAGCTGAGGACGGGGCCACTCGCCACGTGACCCCATCCCCTCTGACACAAGGGGAAACCCAGACTTTCTCAGTGACGTGATGGGTGACCCTGCCCCCCTTTGATGTAGGGGGAATCCCACATCATTTTTTTTTATTTGGCGCAGGTTTCCCCTTAATATCCATACCAGACCTGAAGGGGGGGACCCCCATGCATTTTTTTTATCAATGACTTTCAATTACTTTTCTCAGTATTGCCGGGAGCTGACAATTCATTACAGCCGCGAGCACTTTTAAATTACTTTTTTTCCTTCAGAAATGAAATTTTGTGCAGGGACAGTTCTAAGCACGGGAAACAAGCGCTACTTTACAGGCATACTATACACACCCGCAGGTACAAAATTTAAAGGAATATTTCACTTTTATTGTTTCACTTTAAGCATTATTAAAATCACTGCTCCCAAAAAAACATCAGTTTTTAAAACCTTTTTTTGCATTGATACATGTCCCCTGGGGCAGGATTTCTTCCATAGACTTTTACAGGGTGTTCCGTGGCTTTTCGAATTTGCCGCAAACACCCCAAATTGTTCACTGTTCACAGAACAGGCAATTTTCGACTCGAACTCGAAGAGCATCCCTAATTAGGATCATAAAACAAACATACTTCCATAGAAGCTAAATATTTCAAACTTGGGTCCTTTAAAATATTTATATACCATAACATATATTTTTTTAACCTTGGGTATTAAAAAAAAAAGAGCATCCTGGAATTTATTTTCCTGATAGATTACATTATTTTACAGAAAATGGTATTTCCATGTCTTTGGAAAAATTCAAGAGTTTACTGTATGGGCTCAAGGAGATGAATGATTAGGAAGCAAAGTTAATGGCCTAATCTTAACATATACTTGTATATAAACTGACAAGAGCAAGTTTAAGGAAAAATCAACAAAGCATAGTGCCATAAAGCCCAAGTGAAAAGAAAACGGAAGTGATCAACCAAGGCAAGTACTGCCGATGGATTCAAAAGTTGTATTATGGCATCTAAAAATAGTTCATGCATTATTTTAAAATGTCTTGAGTTTACTGTGTGTAAATTTAGAAAATCTGTAGATTTAGAAAAACATGCTATTTTTTATGCTTTCAGCTTTAGTGAAGCAGACATTTTTAACAGCAGTTTATTACTCTCTGTGCCAACCTAGACTGTGATCCAATTTTGTGGGTATAACTGCCAAAAAACACTTCTGTGGCCAAACTGGCAAAATAAAAAGATGACTAAACTTAATAGATATGGTCATTGAATGTAAAAACTAAATGAATGGCCACAAGGGAGGTTTGTTGTTTTCTAATGACGCGCTATAAAATATATTGCAGGATTCACCACAAGTAAACAAGGTTTCTTTGAGTGGACATTTCTCAAACATATGTCACTGGAACATTGCACAAACTTTAATCTACTACAATGAAAAAATTAGGGCTGTGCAAATTAACTTTTAATTAATCGATTAATCTTTAATTTTTTTGATCGATCAAAATCTTTTTGATCGATTTAAAATTCTTTTGAATGGTACTCACCTCTCCTCCGGCTTCTGGGCCTTCAGGGAGTTCCATCGGAGATCCGGTGATGTCACGGACACCGGCGGGGCTTGCTGTGCCCATCTGAGGGGCTCCTTTGCTGTGCCTTCATATCTGCATGCCGGCGGGACCTTACTATCTGCCACACACAAGGGCTGTTACACTTCCCTCTATCACTTCCCTCTAAAAACCTGGGATTCTACAGCCATCCACTGGGAGTTGTGATAGTTCCCTTCACGGGACATCTAAATGCCAACGGACTGATGTTAACCTCTCCTCATCTGGATTCAGCAGTGGCATCGTTGTACACATTTTTATACCAGTATCATACCTGGCTACATGCTTTTATGACTGCTTTTGCTACCGTTTGGTATTACTCGCACCATTTTTACAGTTTATGTAGCTACATCGATTTTATCTCCAAGGAGATCAGCTAAAAGTAGTTGGATCTGTATGTGCGTTATAATTAATCGAAATTAGTCGATTAATCGATTTAAAAAAAAAACGATTAATCAAACTGGGAGATACTGAAGCCTTAGGCCCCGTACACACAGTCGGACCGAACCGATGAGAATGGTCCGACGGACCGTTTTCATCGGTTCACCGCAGAAGTGGCCTGATGGTCTGATGTGTGTACACACCATCAGTTCAAAATCCGATCGGGTCAGAACGCGGTGACGTAAAACACACGACGTGCTGAAAAAAATGAAGTTCAATGCTTCCAAGCATGCGTCGACTTGATTCTGAGCATGCGCGGGTTTTGAACCGATGCTTTTCTGTACTAACCAACGGTTTGGTCCGATCGGGCAGCGGTCCATCGGTTCGGTTTTGAAGCATGTTTTAAAATTTTGGACCGAAGGAAAACAGACCGATGGCCTATACACACGGTCGGTTTGGTCCGATGAAACTGAACTTCGGTTCATTCTCATCGGTTCGGTCCGACCGTGTGTACGGGGCCTTAGTGTGCTTCAAGCCTCGACCACAGTGGAAAACCCAAGCCGGCTGTGGACACCAAACCACTGTGCTAGAGTAGCTGCAGGACACAGGTCCATATACTTCTGGTTACCAAGGTTACGTTTTTGAGAGCGTGGCCTCCTTCTTCAGGCATGCTTGGCTTTTCCACTGTGGTAGATCCATGAGTACATCTAAGGAAAGCTACCCGGCTGGGTTGGTTGGATCACTCCGGCTCACTTCTACAGCTTTGAGGCGTGTTTTCATTGGAACCATAGTGCATCATGTTTATCTTTTTTGTTGTGTTTAAAGTAAAAGAGGTTTTACACTAGGGGATCCCTTCACTTGTTTTTTACCTTTAGTATTTTATGATATAGATTGCGTCACAGACTTTGTTGGCAACCTGCAAGGAGAGCAGGGGAGCTTCATTAAACAATAAACAGTGGATATCAAGGTTGAATAGTGCAGGATTACTGTAGATCCTTTCTCTTTGTGATAGTGTTATACAGTATATTGGGCTAATGTCGATCCTTTATTAAAAAAAAAAAAAATTCCAGCGGTGGTAATCCACTCTCGTTCTCCGCTCCAATGCTGTCGGTATCCTGCGATGGGTGATCTCCTCTCCGGGGTCCAGCAATGAGAAGATCTCCTCTTCATCCAGGTCCAGGATCCAGTGATGAGATGTTCATTCAGTGCAGCGCATCACCTGTCTCCACCGTAGACACCCCGGGAATGGCACGGCTTCAGCCAGTGACAGCTTTTATGTAGGTGAGGGCGGGGCCACCCATCACGTGACCCCATCCCCCTCTGACGCAAGGGAAAACACAGGTTTTCCCAGTGACGTGCAGGTGACCCGGCTCCCCTCTGATGTAACGCAGGTTTGCCGTTATATATATAAATAACTGGTCTTGCAGAGCTGCTCCTCTTTTCTGACATCATCATATATAATGCAGGACCAGCAGGCTACTGATGGTCCCACATTGTACATAATGATGTTAAAGCATGCCTACTTTTAGGCTGAAGCAGGAAGAGTTCCAGCTGATGTGAAAATGAGGAAAAATTTAAGTATTCCTCTTCACCTACCTAGACTAAACACGCACTATTTCAATCACGAGTATAGCTACCGTATTTATCGGCGTATAACACGCACCTTTTTCCCCTGAAAATAGAGGGTGAACAGTGCCTGCGTGTTATACGTAGTGTTGAGCAGAATACGCCATATTCGATTTCGCGATATATCACGAATATATAGACGAATACTCGTGAAATATTCGTTAAAATAGAATATTCCTGATATTTTATAAAAAAAAAAAATTTGGCGAAATTTCGCTAATGCGAATGCGAAATTGATTGCGAAATTCTCGTCCACGCATGCGTGCTAAGAACACGCGAGAACGGAGATCATTTCCTGGATCTTTGCCAGAGACTAAACACACACTAAACTAAGCTACCTTAAAGAAATGTACACTTACACTAACTACACAGAAATCACAGCCGTCTACCAGGAGATTTTGGAGCACTTGAAGCTTCCTTCAGCAGACAAGCTCTATGGGGATGCTGACTTCATTTTCCAGCAGGACTTGGCACCTCCCCCATGCTGCCAAAAGCACCAAAACCTGGTTCAATGACCGTGGGATTACTGTGCTTGATTGGCCAGCAAACTCGCCTGACCTGAACCCCATAGAGAATCTATGAGGCATTGCCAAGAGAAAGATGAGAGACATGAGACCCAACAATGCAGAAGAGCTGAAGGCCACTATTGAAGCTTTCTGGTCTTCCATAACACCTCAGCAGTGCCACAGGCTGATGGCTTCCATGCCACGCCGCATTGAGGCAGTAATTGCTGCAAAAGGGGCCCAAACCAAGTTCTGAGTAGATATGCATGCTTCTACTTTTCAGAGGTCTGATATTGTTCTATGTACAATCCTTGTTTTATTGATGGCATGTAATATTCTAATTTTCAGAGATTGTGGATTTGGGGTTTTCATGAGCTGTAAGGCCCCGTACACATGGTCGGTTTGGTCCGATGAGAATGGACCGAAGTTCATTTTCATCGGACCAAACCGACCGTGTGTATAGGCTATCGGTCTGGTTTCCTTTGGTCCAACATTTCTAAACCTTCTTCAAAACCGAACCGATAGACCGCTGCCCCATCGGACCAAACTGATGGTTAGTACAGAAAAGCATCGGTTCAAAACCCGCGCATGCTCAGAATCAAGTCGACGCATGCTTGGAAGCATTGAACTTCGTTTTATTCTGCACGTCGTGTGTTTGACATCACCGCGTTCTGACCCGATCGGATTTTGGACTGATGGTGTACACATATCAGGCCGTACGGCCACTTCAGAGGTGAACCGATGAAAACGGTCCGACGGGCCAGTCTCATCGGTTTGGTCCGACCGTGTGTACGGGGCCTTAGCCATAATCGTCACAATTATGACAAACACAGCTTGAACTATCTTGCTTTGCATGTAATGAGTCTATCTCATAATATTAGTTTCACCTTTTAAGTTGCATTAGTGAAATTAATGAACTTTTGCACAATATTAAAAAAATGTTGAGTATCACCTATAAATTGTTAAATGCACAATTTGAAGCATAACTTAAAGCATAACTCCACTTTTGTTGAGTAAAACTAAGCAATCCCCTTGGGTAATCAATATACAGCCCTGGCCAAACATTTTAAAAATGACCCAAATATAAATTTTCACAAAGTCTGTTGCTTCAGTGTTTTTAGATCTTTTTGTCAGATGTTACTATGGTATAGTGTTGAGCAGAATACGCCATATTCGATTTCGTGATATATCACGAATATATAGACGAATATTTGTGAAATATTCGTTAACATCGAATATTCGTGATATTTTATAAAAAAAAAAAAATTGGCGAAATTTCGCTAATGCGAATGCGAAATTGATTGCGAAATTCTCGTCCGCGCATGCGCACTAAGAACACGCGAGAACGGAGATCATTTCCTGGATCTTTGCCATAGACTAAACACACACTAAACTAAGCTACCTTAACCAGTTCCCGACCCCCGCATGTACATATACGTCCACAATATGGCACGTACAGGCACATGGGCGTACATGTACGTCCTTGCCTATTAGCGGGTGGGGGGTCCGATCGGGACCCCCCCCGCTACATGCGGAGGTCGGGTCCGCTCGGGGAGCGATCCGGGACCACGGCGCGGCTATTTGTTTATAGCCGCTCCGTCGCGATCGCTCCCCGGAGCTGAAGAACGGGGAGAGCCGTATGTAAACACGGCTTCCCCGTGCTTCACTATGGCGGCGCATCGATTGCGTCATTCCCTTTATAGGGAAGACACGATCGATGACGTCATTCCTACAGCCACACCCCCCTACAGTTGTAAACACATACTAGGTGCACCCTAACTCCTACAGCGCCACCTGTGGTTAACTCCCAAACTGCAACTGTCATTTTCACAATAAAGAATGCAATTTAAATGCATTTTTTGCTGTGAAAATGACAATGGTCCCAAAAATGTGTCAAAATTGTCCGAAGTGTCCGCCATAATGTCGCAGTCACGAAAAAAATTGCTGATCGCCGCCATTAGTAGTAAAAAAAAAAATTAATAAAAATGCAATAAAACTATCCCCTATTTTGTAAACGCTATAAATTTTGCGCAAACCAATCGATAAACGCTTATTGCGATTTTTTTTACTAAAAATAGGTAGAAGAATACGTATCGGCCTAAACTGAGAAAAAAAAATGTCTTTATATATGTTTTTGGGGGATATTTATTACAGCAAAAAGTAAAAAATATTGCATTTTTTTCAAAATTGTCGCTCTATTTTTGTTTATAGCGCAAAAACTAAAAACCGCAGATGTGATCAAATACCACCAAAAGAAAGCTCTATTTGTGGGGGGAAAAAGGACGCCAATTTTGTTTGGGAGCCACGTCGCACGACCGCGCAATTGTCTGTTAAAGCGACGCAGTCCCGAACTGTAAAAACACCTTGGGTCTTTAGGCTGCATATTGGTCCGGGGCTTAACTGGTTTAAGAAATGTACACTTACACTAACTACACAGAAATCTATCTAACACTAAGCTACACTAACCTGGACAAAACAACACAAATCTGAGCTTTTAGAAAAGCTGTTGGGTCTTTTGCTTTGAAAAAAACAGTTGGTTATAGAAGCAGGAAACTCAGAACTGAAAGCACTATAGGAAGCACAATGCTCTAAGCTCTAAGATCGCAATACACTGGAAAAACGCACAGAAACACTCCACTCTCTCTAGCCACCTTGTGAATCTGCACTGAAATACTGCTGGGAGTGATCTTATATACTGGTCGTGCAGGTAGGTTCCTATTGGTTGCTATGGAGGTTGCTAACCTCTGACAACTGTGGTAGGAGAACTCTGATTGGCTCTGATGCAAAAGAAGGGCGGAGAAAGTATTTGCGAATATTCGTAATACGAATATTCGCGAAAGCGAATATTCGTCAACATAAAAGGATCGCCTCAGCTACTCGGCCCAGGGTCTCTAATCATACCATCAATGCTTTTAGACATCGATGGAGATCACTAGGATGTGATCTGTTTTAAAAATAAATTTGAAAAAATACGAATATTCGTAATAGCGAATTTTGACGGCGATATTCGAGTTATTCGCGAATACTCGAATATGCAATATTCGTAACGAATATTCGCAATACGAATATTCTTGAGCAACACTAGTTATACGCAGATATCATGTTTTACCAACAGGGGGCAGGGATCGGGCAGTCCGCCCCAGGAGCCACCCATTGGGGGGTGTCAGGCTGGCCGTCCCGCCTCCCCTGGACCTGGAACAGCGCTGCCTGCATAGTCAGTTGAGAAAAAAAGTCACTTGCCAGCCCCTTTTACACCGCTCCTCTTGTGTCAGTGTCATTGTAAAACAAAGCTTGTAAATAGCTCTATAGCTTAGTTTTTTTTCTGGCTGCTCTCCTCCTCCTCCGAGTGTAGCTTTGATTGGAGCAGGAGAGCGGTCACGTGACCATCTTTGTAACAACAGAGGAGAGCAGTGATGTGACCAGGTCAGTGAAAAAAAAACTGAGCTATTGAGGTATATGGAAGCTTCAGTTTGCAATAGGAGTGACACAGGAGGAGCAGTGTGGAAGGGGCTGACAGTGATTTTTTAGGGGGGCTGTGTACTTAATGGGGGGATGTATAATGGATGGGGGCTGTATACTGGGGAGGGGGGTGTATAATGGATGGGGGAATGTATAATGGATGGGGGGACTGTGTACTGATGGGGGGATGTATAATGGATGGGGGGCTGTGTTCTGAATAGGGGGATGTATACTGGATAGGGGGATGTATAATGGATGTCGGGCTGTGTACTGGATAGGGGGATGTGTACTGGATGGGGGGATGTATAATTGACGGGGGCTGTATACTAGAGAGTGGGCTGTATAATGGATGGGGGGATGTGTACTGGATGGGGGATGTATAATGGGCGGGGGCTGTATACTGGAGAGTGGGCTGTATAACGGATGGGGTGATGTGTACTGGATGGGGGGATGTATAATGGATAGGGGGGGGTGTGTATTGGGAAGGTGGGCTGTGTACTGTAAAGGGGGCTGTGAAAACATTTTTTCCTTAAACTCCCCTCTTAAAACTGGGATGTGTATTATACGCCGATAAATATAGTAATTGTTTCTTAATAGCTGATCAGGGTTCAACTTGAATGATTTTCCTGTAGATTTGTTTGTACATGTGTGGTTTCAGATACAAAAAAACAGACTAAAAGGGAATCGAGGAGACGTAAAGGCCATTTTTGAAGGTGCATACCTGCTGGGTCATTATCTAAGAGCAAGCATGTACACATTTCACAACCCAGTTCTTAGTTACATGATAAGTAAGGTTAAAAAAGACACATGTCCATCAAGTACAACTGAGTTCCAGGTCAGTATCTCATTAAAAAGTGAAGTAAGGGTAAGGATGACAGTCCAAAAGCTTTTAATGGCAACTCAAATAATTCTGTGACAGGTTTCTTTCTAAAATGATTATTTTAGTGGTATATATGCGTCTTGGACTGAGCACATCTTATAACCCAGTTAGGTATTAAAGCTGAAATCTAGACTAAACAAATATTGTCTAAATTCAAGAGCCATATGTATTCTCACTTGAATCTTTGTGTGCTTTGTGTATTTATTTTAGATCCCTGCAGTATCCAGCATAACACACGGTGTATCTTCAGCATTCTCCCCCACTGATCTGTGCACAGGTTATATGCAAAACCATGATATCACCGGTTCTTTTACAACAAAATAAATAGGTTTGCAAAGGTATTAGAATGTATTTATATAGTCTGTGTCTATTATAAAAAATAAGTCTATCCAGGTTTCAGCTTCATTTAACAATGTATTAAAGCCTAACTCAAGTCAAAACTTGTTTTTTTATATTGCATAGTTTGCAGAAGGATTCAAATTTCTGGCACGTTTTTATTGCTGTTTGTTTCAATGTTGAACAGCACATTTTGTCAGGACAGAAAGTGATGGAAAAATCTTTTCAGTGAAAAATGCACATTTTAGTAGAGTAGAGTGAGAGCATGGGGGAACTGCATGCTATTAGATTTATATTATTTCACAAGTATTTCACCATCTCATGGCCTGAGGCTAAACTATTTCACCAGAGCCCCACATACAGCAGGATACCATCCTTTACCTTGCCAGTGACACCTGTCTCAAAACTGAGTAAAGAGACATTTTAAAGGGAATAGCCCTAAGCGCTGATTGTCCTCCATCAGCTCTTCAGAATACTCCTTGCTCCTTACTCATGTTTAGCTCAGAAGGAAAAGAGTTGAGCCGCCACACTTAATTTGCAAAGCATTGCACATATGTACCAGTAGTTCAAGGAACAGTCCTTAGGAGGGTTTCCTTTCTGTTGTGTTTCTATATATAAACTCAAGACCCAGCCGCTCGATGGGGTGCACCGAGTACCAAGCCACTCCTACCTATAGAACCTCCATCACCGGTCACCAGCTCTCACTCTCCTAATCTAGTTACTCCACCTTCTTCTCACTCCTCATTTAATAACCTCAAGGGTTAACTGGTATTAGTGTAACATGGCAAGATAATCATCACACTTCTGTTGTCTGATTTTAAATAATGTGCTGGGCTGTGCCTGTGTTTAAAGTGGAACTTCACTCTCTCAATCAACAATGACTATTTTTAAACTGTATGCTGCCAGCATTAGTAAATAGATAGGAAAGTATATTTACTTGTTTTTAACATTTTTTTTACATTTATTCACTAAGTTACTACCTGATTTCTATGCCTATACAAATGACACAATTAGGTGAATGTCGACGACCCCACGAGAACAAATTTTGAGGGGTATAAAAGACGCTATGGAGTATATAAAGCTGTGTCAGCGTTTGTGAGGAGGAAAGGGAAACTTCTGGAAGGAGCTTTAACACTGATATCCACTGATTTGTGGCTAAATCACCTATATCTATCATATATGTCTGCATTTAATCAAAGTTTTAGAGCTAACTGCTCCCACACATAAATCCCTATTTAGACCCTATTAAGATTCAGACGGTGCCACCACCATGTTTGAAAAGTTAAAATATATGGGTTCTAAATGAGTCTGAGACTTTAATTAATGGCAAAGCTGTAAGTACTGGAAAAATACTCTATTTGACAAGTGGTGCTGCTCTACAATAAGGTCAAAAGATAGCATAGTACCTCCATTATACAGTTGTTGAAGGTGTTTCCAACACTCAAAATATGTATGTTTATTTACTTCTGGAAGGTTAAAATGATTCCAGATGGGCATATACTGTGTATAGCCTGTATTGCCCATAGTAAAACGCACAGCCTCAAAATCGTATGTATCAGAAAAAAGGTTGGAGAGGAACGGTGCTTCCAAAAATGACCTGCCTCCAACAAGGAGATAAGAGGATCTTTAGACAGAGACGCAAGAAGGACTTTCTGGATTGGATCACAAAGGTCAATTTCCACCCATCCTGACATCTGTTGCATCTAAAATGCCCAAAAATATAATCTAGCGTTGGGGACCGACAACCCACCACCATCCTTAGGAAGTTGTAAAGCACTTAGATGGATCCTGGCCTTCTCTATATGAATTCTCAAAATATCATATTTATCTGTCCAAATATGCATTGGGGTATCCAAAATGGACAATTATGTAGCATAAAAAGGAGTTGGGGCAGCCACACCATTTTTATCAAGTTGATCCTTCCCACTACTGACAGTGGTAATTTACACCAAATAGCATTAACTTTGCAAATTGTATGCAGTAATGGAAAGCTATTCTGACACATTATGGGAAGCCTGTACTCCCAAATATTTAAAAGATGTAGCCAGCTTTATTTGAGAAGCTGCAATTGGGAGGGGCTCCCTAATGGGATCTAAGGCAATCAATATTGACTTGCCCCAGTTAATGAAAAACCCAGAGAATCTCCCATAAGTAGTAATACGGGGCAATACTGCACTTGGATTCACACTTATGCATGTTTAGTGCTTTTTGCATTGTGCATATTTGCACTACAGAACTTGTTCCATAGGAACCCATGTTAAATGGACTGTAGTGCAAATCTGCAAAATGCAAAAAGCACTAAAAATGCATTGGTGTGAATCCAGCCCAAGAGAGTGTGTGTGGTGTCACACAAAAAAGAAGAGTCTCATCCGCATACAATGATATCCAATCATACCCCATAGATCTCCGAAAGCCCACTTTTTGTGAGGACTGTCAAACTGCTGCAGCCAATGGCTCCAAGGCTGTCAGGGCTGGGCTCAGCCCTTCCTTCTCTGTGCTGGCAGCTCAGCTGTCAGCTAATTGCCATCTCCCATCTCTCCACAGTGATCCACTTGTTGATGATCCTGCTCGTCAGCTCTGCCTACTTAAAGCCTTCCAGTTCATTTGCTCTTTGCCTTCGCCTCTGTTAACATCACAAGAGACTCTCTCCTGCTTTCCTATTGAAGACCTGCTTGACTGACATTCCCTCTGGCTACAGATCCTGCTTGCTATACTACTACGTTTATCGCTGTCTCTTTGACATCGGCTTGGCTGACTACCAGATCCGGTTACTGAATTCTGGCTTGTTTTGACTACGCTTACCTTTTTATTTTTATTATTAAACAAGTGTGATTTAACTGTACTTCTGTCGCGGTCATGGTTTCTGACAAAGGCTAAGATGAACAGCAGGGGGGACAATAGGCACCCCCCCTATTGGGTACTTCTAAAAATAGAAAATGGTTCAGACAGTCTTCAATTAACTTATATATGGGCTATAAGGCATGCATATAAAAGTTTATAAAATAATTTCCAATACCAAATCTTCGTAATATGTATCTGCCAAAGAAAGTTTCATTCTATACTATCAAAAGCCTTGGCGCCATCTAAAGAGAGAATTGCTCTGTTGCCCGAATTAATGGCTGGAGTTTGAAAGTTAGGAAACAAGCAGTGAATATTGGAAGCCAAGGATCTATTTGGTATCAAACCAGATTGGTTCAGATGGATTTGCTTTCCAATAAGACAAGACAATCGACTGGCTTATACTTTAGCTAAAATTTTCACATCAGCCGTAAGTAAAGAAATCGAGCAATATGATTCTGGCAATAAGGGATTTTTTATCTCGTTTTAATTTTACAACAATCAAGGCTTTGTTCATAGAATGCAGTAATGAACCAACTTCAAATGCTTCATTGAACACAGCCAAAAGCTCAAGCAACAGAGTTTCCCCATAAGTTTTGTATATCTCACTAGGCAGCCCATTGGCGTCTGGAGCCTTATTATTAGGAATACTAGCTTTTTGCATCACCTCCAAGGTAAGAGGAGAGTCTAATGCTGCGTACACATGGTCGTTTTTCAGCATTACATTTTTTTTAATTTTTCAGCATGTTCAAAAAACAAAGTTTTTCCAACTTCATCATTAAAAACGATGTTGCCCACACACCATCAGTTTTGAAAAATGACGAACAAAGCGCGGTGACGTACAACACGTACGACGGCACTCTAAAGGGGAAGTTCTATTCGCCTTTGGGCTGCTTTTAGCTGATTCCTTATTAGTAAAAGGCGATTTGCGCTTTTTTGTCTGTTACAGCGTGATGAATGTGCTTACTCCATTATGAATGGTAGTTTTACCTGAACGAGCGCTCCCGTCTCATAACTTGCTTCTGGGCATGCGCGGGTTTAAAACGTAATTTTTGCCCACACACGATCATTTTTTACAACACGAAAAACGACATTTTGAAAAACGACATGAAAAAATGCAGCATGTTCGAATTTTTCAGAAGCCAAAAAACGATGTGAAGCCCCCACACGATCATTTTATATGACGTTTTTAAAAATGTCGTTTTTTTTCATGCCGAAAAATGATCGTGTGTACGCGGCATAACAGATAGTGAGCCTCCTCTGATAAAGTTGTTAGAGCCATATAATCTAAAAATTGTTGTAGTTCAGACATTTCTTGCCTTACATTCCTACTTATGCAAATCTGTATGATATGTATATAGACAGTGTTACCTTTCATTGGTTTTGTACAACCAATGTTTCAGACTGCATGTTACACCTTTTTGTAGACTGAAAATTGATGGTCTTGAAGCTTGTGTAGCCTGTAGTTCAACAGTTAACTCCTTAGAGCCGGTGCCTGCCGGCCCCCTTAAGGGGTTTAGAATGCTGGAAGGCAGGCAGGGGTTATAGTCATAAAAAATGTTTGGCAGGTAAAACAGTTTCCATATATGCAGTTCATCTCTGTTTTTGTGTGTTTTTTTTTTTTCTCTAAACAGATCCAAATCTTACCCCTTATGTGTGGCTGCCGAGAGGTCGCATATTTGTGTGCGCTCGGCACAAAGGAGTTAAGGAACAACAACATACTGATGAGATCATCACTCTGCTCTTTCCTTGTTGGCACATGGCTGACTCCAAATATTGGTCTTACCATCCCTAGTTTAAGGCTTTAATGTGGAAGAGATTACAGGAGGCTAAGGGAGATTTAAGTAATTTTATAGCTATAGCAATACAACATACAATGCATTAACAACACATTACATATCAAGGCGGCCCTAAATAAAAACATATATCTATATATATATATATTTTTTTTTCTAATAAATAAACACTATATCTGAAAAAGTGAAGACGGTGAAGATCATTTACAGGTAAGAAACAGTAGAGACAATAGTCCGTGTTCAAAGAAAAGCAAAAGAGATCTCAAGAGCTTGAAATGCTCATCCTCCTCCACCAGAACCACCACTCGTGAAGATAATTCGGGGTCTAAATACACCCCTGTTGTAATTGCTCTTACCAAAAGGTACTGTATATTAGAGCTGCACGATTCTGGGAAAAATGAGAATCTCGATTCTTTTGTATAAAATGAAGATCACGATTCTCTCACGATTCTCAAAATTGTATTTATTTAACCACTTCCCGACGGCCGTACGAATATGTGCGGCCGCGGGGTGGTTCTAAATCTCATATATGCGTCCTCCGCTCTTCCAGGCCACTAGAGGGCGCTCCGCATTCCTTAGATACCGATGCGTGTCCCTGGCGGCCACGATTTCCGCCAGGCACTCGCAATCGGCGGTTAAAGGGACAAGGACATGGATCTCTGTGTGTAAACACAAAGATCCATGTCCTGTCAGGGGAGAGAGGAGACCGATCTGTGTCCCTTGTACACAGCAAGGGACACCTCCCCCAGTCACCCCCCTCCCCCCACAGTTAGAACACAACCAGGGAAAACATTTAACCCCTTCTATGCCCCCCTAGTGTTAACCCCTTCACTACCAGTCACATTTATACAGTAATTGGTGCATTTTATAGCACTGATCGCAGTATAAATGTGAATGGCGCCAAAAATGTGTCAAAAGTGTCCGATGTGTCCGCCATAACGTCGCTGTCCCAAGAAAAATTGCAGATCGCCGCCATTACTAGTAAAAAAATTAATAGGGCGTGGCCTGGCTGAGCAAGGAGATGGCCGCTTAGATCGAGAGCTCCTGCAGACAGAGGACAGATATACACTTCTTTGGGGATCTACAGAGACCACCGACCATGGGCAAGTCTAATCGCAGTGTCTCAGCATCCCGGACACCGAGGGAGACCGGAACGCAGCTCAGCCGCAACATACCTGAGCTATTCCGCTCCCTCCGCTCTGACTCCCACGAGGCTTCACAGGCCGCAGGGCCTACATCACCGAGTGCAGCATCTGACTCGCACTCGGAAGACAGGGAGATGCAAATCGACCGAACCGGCCCATCCGTGAGCCTATCTGACCTTAACAGGGTGTCGTCCGACATTACCAGCACCCGGTCGGCGGCCATCCTGGACCTGAAGTTGGAATTCCGAGCAGTTGCAACCCGCCTCGGGGAGGTGGAACAGACGGCACAACTCCACTCAGCAGCGATCAGGCAAGTGCAACATGCCCACGATGCCCAGCTATCTTATCTATTTGACCTGCACCGCCATGTCGAGGACCTCGACAACAGAGGTCGCAGGCATAACATCAGGGTCAGGGGGGTCCCGGAGGGGATTGAAATGGAGGCCCTACCGCAGACAGTTTGCGCCATTTTTAATGATTTGTTGGGCCGCACAGCGGATTCCTCTGTGGAGATGGAGCGGCTGCATCGAGCGCTCAGACCCCCCCTCGTGAAGGTGACCCCCCGAGGGACATTATATGTTGTGTTGTCAACTTTCCGCTCAAAGAGGAGATAATGAGGAAGGCAAAGGAAAGAGGCTGCATACTCTACAATGGGAACGATATAAAGATCTTCCAAGACCTTTCTCAAATAACCCTGCAGAACAGACGGGCCCTGCGACCCCTGCTGGACATCCTATGCAACCGCAACATTGTCTACCGCTGGAAGTTCCCGTTCTGTCTATCCGCCTCTGCTAGAGGGTGCTCGGCCCTTCTACGCTCTCCAGACGACCTGCAACACTTTTGCGAGCAGTTGGACATCCCTATGGTAGAGCTTCTGGATTGGTGCTCCTTCCACTTCCCTATGGAACCGTGGCGCCAAGTGTCTCATCATCCTTCCCTGAAAGCCCAGAGACAACGATCCAGACGGCGGAGGTCAGACCCCCACGTATCCGGAGCTCAAGCACCTCGTCGGGAGCAAGACCGCCACAGCTCTGATCCTCTTGCTACTCCGCGCAGAGATCGTCAGGATGCCTGAGACTTGCAAGCACGTTGACTCACCTCACCCGTAAGTGCCTATGTTCTCTATTGTTTACACTCCCCCCAAGCATTATTCTCCTGAGTGTTATCCGCTGACCGTGGCTAGTTAGATGCAGAAACAGTCCAGACATGTGGAGACTTGCATGCTAGCTGAGTATCCAAGTGTGTGAATATCCGCACTTCCGGTTTTACTGGGTCCCCTCAGAAGCATCCACCTTGACGTTGGTCCCTACCAGCCCCTGATCTGACCTTGTTGGTCAACCCGAGCTGCAAGCCCTGCTACAACGTCCTGTCTCTAGGTGGTGACCTCTCTCCTAGGACGATCAAGGCTGCCATGTCCCTACATAGACACGTATGCTGCCCTTACACCGCCCCATACGTGCTTTTCTCTATGGGAACTTTTAAAGATCGCTGCTCGCTGCCCCATCACCTCCAAATGCCATCTTTAGGACTTTTTAAGTTACAGTGCCACTGACCTGGCTGTGGGACCGTCCATGTCTCACTGAGAACCCTGACCCCAGGTTTGTTCCCCCCCGGTGGGCCTACCTTCGGACTTGCCGACTGTCAGCCGGATTCCACCAGCTGAGACTCACTATTGACACTGAATGACCACAGTAGCTGAGCTACCTGTCTCCAGCCTGTTCCAGATGGAACCTCACAGTCCCATGGACATAGACACTGGTCCTATTCATGCTCACTAACTCTTTTGCCTCTGAGGTACCCGGCAGAAAATTTATTACAGAAGAAGATCCATGGAGCGCCACTTTATCTGCCATCCTTGGACCACTGCGGATCTGAACCACGAAACTGACTGGGGTTCCTATTAGTAGCTTGAAGGGAGTGGTTCCCCTCCCTTTTTCCCCCCTTGGCCCCATCCCTACCCCCCTCTCTCCCCCTCTCTCCCACCCACCATCCTACCCATTCCCCCCCCCTCTCCACCCCGCCCTCTCCCCCCTCCCCCCCTTCTCCCTCCCCCTCTTCACCCCCTCCCTGCCTTCCATCTCCCTTCTCGCTCCCTGCTTCCCCTCCCCTCTCCATAATTCCCCCCCCTTTTTTTGTTGTTGTTTTTCTCTCCACAAGGACATGTCTACTTGAGTTTTAATATGTGTTTGTGATGTGGTTCTCTCCTGGGGTGGGGAAAGGCTGGATATCCCCTCGCCATATGGGACTTCTGATGTGACCTCTGTACTGGCTGGGTTGCTTCTTGACAGGTGGGCCGGAGTCCGCGACCTCCTGTTAGTGCGACTGGTGACGCTCCTTTGGTCTACGGCATGTGTTCGCCCATGGAGCATCGGGGATCTACCACTGAGAAGCTACTCACCGAGATGCCAACGCAACTCATGGCAGGTACTTGTAAACTTTACGTTATGCATTGTAATGGGCGGCGGGGGGCTCCGGGGGCCGCCGGTATTCGCACCTCTTGGCCTATGGCTCTTGCTTTGGCGGGGGGGCTGCTGGCGGTCCGTGGAGACTCCTGGATGTGCACAGGGGAACGCTAGCACCTTCCTCCTGCTCCCAGCGGTGTGAGTATTGTTGGCTACCAACTTGGAGCACGTTCTCCCCCTAATGGGGAGCTCCATGCACCTAGATCACTTGACCTTCACTCAGGGACTTGGTACGTTGGTACGCCTATACCCTTGGGGTTCTACCTGGTATTGCTTATGCTCTATAATATCAATGTAATGTCTCTGGCAGAATGTTGCTTTATTGACTTTTTCTCGTTCTGGGGAAGCTGTTTCCCTGTCTGTTTCTGGGTTTTGAAGATGTTTGGCACTTATGGGTGGACTTTAGTACTGTTTAAGCCTATTTGTCTATATTGTTCTTGCTAATATTGCCCCACTGATGCTTTCTATGCCCCCCTTCTGTGGGTTCCCCACTCTACTACCACTGGCTGAGTCCTCTGTACTGCGACTGCACATGTCCTCAGTCATACTTACTGCCCCCCAGCAGCAGTGATGTAAAAAGTCTGCTGACTTTCCGGCCCCTTAATTTCTAGGTGGACTAGACTTCCTATTTCCACCTCTGGTATTTATCCCTATCTCTGCCGCGTCCCACTTTGTGGCCTTCTATTTTCGCCCCCCTCCCCCCTTTTTTTTTCTTTCCACTTGACTTCACCTCCTTCTTTCTCCCCCCCCCTTTTTTTTTTTTTGCGTTACCCCGATTCCCCTATTGTCCGCCCTTGTCCCATTGTCGGTGTGTCCTCTACCTCGGGTGATTCTCTAGCTGGAGAGTCTGCAACGTTCATTCTATTGCTGACGCTGTACCCTGGGCCCAATCATGCGGAAAACTCAGGAACCTCCTAGCCCCCTGTCGCTGAAGTGTGTGTCGCTGAATGTAAAAGGCCTAAATGTACTGGAAAAACGATCGTAGGTCCTGTCGAAACCCACTTCGATCGGACCCTGTTCCCAAACTTCACAATGCCCTATACCCCACTGCCTTGCATTCCACAAATCCTTCTGCAAAGACCAAGGGTGTTTCTATCTTGATCTCAAAACATGCTCCTTTTCAGCTGACCGACTCTGTAGTTGATCCGGAGGGCAGATTCCTGTTTCTCAAAGGCCACTACGCCTCCAGACCCCTGACTCTGGCAAATGTGTATGCTCCAAACGAACATCAGGTTTCCTTCTTTAAGAAGATTACTGACCTCTTACTCTCGTTTAAGGAGGGCATGGTTCTCTTGGGGGGTGACTTTAACGTTCCTCTGAACCCTGATATTGACACCTCCACAGGTACGACCGCTCTGCCCTACCGGGCTCTGCGTCAAATTAAGTTTCAGCTGCAGGGTCTCGCACTACACGACACTTGGCGTACCCTATTCCCATTGACCAAAGACTATACTTTTTACTCCACCCCCTTCTAAGGGAAGACTCCCGCATAGATTACTTCTTTCTTTCCCAACCTGATCTAACCTACCTTGCCCAAGCCACTATAGATCCCATGTTCTTGTCCGACCACCACCCCATCTCGGTCACCCTGGCTTTCCCTGAAGTGGTCTCAAGGACCAAAATCTGGCGGCTGGACTCTTCCCTGCTTAAGGATACAGTCTTTGTCACGCACTTAGAGTCCGCGATCCGCAACTACTTCACGGAGAATGCTTCTCCGGATATGTCCCCACTCACCCTGTGGGAAGCCCACAAATGTGTAATCCGGGGGGAGCTTTTGACCCAGGCAGAAAAAATTAAGAGGATCCGTCAGGAAGTTATAGCTGATCTAATCTCTAAAATCAGAAGATTGGAAGCCTCTCATTAAGCGTCCCTTTCTCAAGGCTCGCTGCGGGAGCTTACACACACTCGTTTATTGCTGCTAGACGAACTGGGCACACGAACTAGGCGGCGTTATGTTCTCCATCAGAGCGTGTTTTATGAACAGGGCAATAAATGCAGAAGGCTTTTGGCTTGGGCGATATGAGCCTCTAGACCATCCAACACGGTCCACCAAATTCGTGACCAGAATGATGTTACCTTATCTAAGAACGAGGACATAGCGAAACACTTTGAACAATATTACACAAAACTTTACAACCTGGAATCCACTAACCAGACGCCCGCCCAAAGGGCCCGGAGGACGGAGGCAATTAGGGACTTTTTGTCCCAGTACTGCCCAGGCCTAATTTCAGAGACGCGCGCAGCGAACTTAGACCTACCCCTTTCTGCTGAGGAGCTCCAAACCGCGGTAAAACAAATGAAACCTGGAAAGAGCCCAGGACCTGATGGGTTCACTCTGCAATACTATAAGTCTTTCTTTAATGTCCTATCCCCCCGGATGATAAACACCTTTAATGCTCTAGCGTCCCCGTCTGTCCCAATGGGTCGACTGTTGGAAGCGCACATAACGGTTATACCAAAAGAGGGTAAAGACGCTCTGCAGGTTCAGAGCTACAGACCGATTTCTCTTCTTAACGTGGACATAAAGCTGTACGCCAAGATCCTAGCAAATCGACTATCCCCACTTTTGCCCGGCTTGGTCTCCTAAGACCAAGTAGGATTTGTCCCTGGAAGAGAGGCCAGGGACAATACCACTAGGGCATTGAACTTACACCATTGGCTCACTGTTTCCAAGACACAGGGCTTCTTCTTATCCCTTGACGCGGAGAAGGCGTTCGATAGGGTGGCCTGGGATTACATGGGAGAGGTCTTGAAGACAATTGACCTTCACCCTCGTATGTTAGCACATATTTCTGCGTTGTACTCTAATCCCAGTGTGAGTGTACGAGTTAATGGTCACCTATCGGACGCCTTCTCCACAAGCGATGGTACCCGCCAGGGCTGTCCCCTATCTCCCCTGATCTTTGTTCTAACCTTGGAGCCCTTTTTGAACAAATTGCGTTGCAACCCCGACATTAAAGGTCTTACAGTGGGAGGTAGGGAGTATAAGGTTGCGGCTTTCGCCGATGATGTTCTCCTGTCTCTGTCACTGCCGAGGATATCCCTACCAAATCTCCTGAAGGAGATTTAAGTTGTCCTTCCTGAAGATTAATTATTCAAAATCCCACGCCCTGAATGTGTCCCTCCTGAGAGGCGAGGTGGAGGGATGTCAGAATTCCTTTCCATTCCTCTGGAATGACAGAGCCATTACTTATCTGGGCATTCAAATCACAACAGATTTGACTCACCTCTACAATGACAACTTTCTAGTCGCCCTACATAAGGTCCAACGGGATTTGAAAGACTGGGGAGCCCTCAACGTTTCTTGGTTCGGCCGCTTCAGCGTTCCTCTGGAAGAATGCTCATCCCCGTATCAGGTACATACGACTCACTCGCCCAAAGACGAAGGGTGGCATCGGTCTTCCTGACATATTCCACTACTACCTGGCGGGCCATCTCATGCGAATCGTGAACTGGAACACTCATGAGGCAAGGAAGGGGTGGGTGGTGCTGGAAAAGTCCTTCACACAGTTTTCGCTTGACTCACTTCCCTGGATATCACCGCGACATTGGCCTCCAGAGCTTAAGGGGCATCCACTCATCCAGCCTTCTCTCAAAGCTTTCAGGCAAGCGACAAAGACTTTATCACTCTCCTCGGTTCCAGGGCCATTGACCCCTTTGAGGGGTAACCCTGACTTTTTACCAGGTCTATCCTCTTCATTTCTGAGGCGGGATTGGCCGCACGAACGACTCCAAGCACGTCAGTTTTTCTCTCGAGGATCCCCCCGTTCCTAAGACGATCTAGTTTCTACATCCCCATCCAACTCCTTCCCCTTTTGGTCCTTTTTCGCATCGCAACCGGCCTCTGAAGTCTGGACGAGAAATCTAACACCCTTCGAGGACCTATGCTCGCGACCTTCTCCGCAGAGACATCTGATCTCCAGTATATACCAGATTCTTTTAGACAGCAACCCCAAATTGCCAGACCCGGCTCGCACAGCCTGGGAGTCTGATCTTCAGGTTTCCCTCACTGAGGAGGACTGGGCCCGTATCGACGAATATACCCATAAGGGGTCGCTCAATGTTGCTACTCAGGAAAACTCCTATAAAATACAAACACGCTGGTATAGAACCCCGGTCCTCCTGCACAAATTCTCGCCTGCGGTTCCGGAGACATTCTGGAGATGTGGGAAGGGAAGGGGGACCACGCTTCACATATGGTGGGAATGTGACTCCCTCCAGCTATTCTGGAAAGAAGTGCATGACCTTATTGCACACGTTACTACCTACACCCTGGACTACTCCCCGGCTCAATATCTCCTCCATCACATGCATCTGACCAGATCCGAGTACTTTAGGTCCTTGGCCATGCATATGGTGAATGCGGCGAGGCTCTGCATCCCGGTACATTGGCGCTCTACACGCACTCTGACGATTAGGGAATGGTTTAGCAGGATCTCCAAGATTGAAGAAATGGAGGAGCTAGTCCATATCTCTCAAGAGCGCATCGAAAAATTCACGAATACCTGGGCATGTTGGACCCACTTTAAAACAACTCAGCGTTTCCAATCCAGTGGTTCCTAAACCACACCTGCAGTGTACCTATCCCCATTAAATTGACGCAGGGGTGCCCGGCTGGAGTTGCCCCCCCCAGCCGCTTGTCCTTATCCTACATCCCCCCCCCTGGTTGTGTTTTTTTTCTTCTCCTTTCTTCTCCCCTCTCTCTTTCTCTCCCCTCTTTCTTTTCTCTCCCCCTACCCACTTTTCCTCCTCTTCTCTCTTGATGTACTTCTCTCTCACCTCTCCCTACCTACTTTTCCCTCAGTAAATACTCTGTGGTAGGCTATTGGTAAGTATTGGCCATATTACCACAGCCTAACAGTCCCAGATAATGGGTCTAGATGCTTACCAGACATGCCTAACTTGACGATTTCTCCCGGGATTTTTGTCTTTTGCACTATGTATAGGCCATGTACACTGGTATCTCTCTGCATCCACATTTTATTTTTGTGTTTGTATATTGTATTGTTTCAATATTCCTTAATAAAATTCTTTCTGGGAAAAAAAAAAAAATTAATAATAAAAATTAATAATAATTCTGTCCCCTATTTTGTAAGTGCTATAACTTTTGCGCAAACCAGTCGCTTATTGCGATTTTTTTTTTTTACCAAAAATATGTAGAGCAATACGCATCGGCCTAAACTGAGAAAAAAAATGTTTTTTTTTTTTAAAAAATGGGCTATTTATTATAGTAACAAGTAAAAAATATTGAAACATATAAACCGCAGAGATGATCAAATACCACCAAAAGAAATCTCTATTTGTGGGGAAAAAAGGACGCTGATTTTGTTTGGGAGCCACGTCGCACGACCGCGCAATTGTCAGTTAAAGCGACGCAGTGCCAGAAGCTGAAATTTCACCTGGTCAGGAAGGGATATACGTGCCCAGTAAGGAAGTGGTTAAAGTTATTTTCAACACAAAACAGAGCTTATGTGGTTAAATGCAGTATATGTAAATCTGACGGACTGTTTACATGTTAAATTTTAAAAGCCGCAGCAAACCTGCTGACCTTACATGGTTGCTAATGTGAAAGAACAGCTCTGATTTTCACATTTAACTAAATGCTGTTCTGTCACATTAGAAAGCATGTAAGGTTTGCTGCTGCTTTTAAAATTTAACATGCAAACAGTCTGTCAGATTTACATATACTGTATTTAACCACAAAAGCTGAGTTTTGTGGTCTTTCGGTCTTGGAAAGTCCGATGTGTAGATTACGCCCTCAAGGGGCGCCTTGAAATATCCTTGCTTGCGCAACTCCCCCCCCCCCTCCCCTCCTTTTTCTCCCCTCCATTTCTCTCTTTTTCTCTCCTTCTACCTCTACTAACCTTTATTCTACCTCCTCAAGGAAAATATGGAAAATAGGAGAAGGGGCCGGACCACCCGGACCTCGATACTTGTTCCACACCCATATTCATGCTGTTCCATTCACTAACAGAGTAGGTTAGGGCTGGCCTGTCAAAACTACCCCAAGGTGAGGAAAGGGAGTCGTGATGGCTCTCATGTTGGGGCCTCTGCCGCCAGCTGGGATCCGTTAATGATAGAAGCAGAGTACGACACCTTGCCACCATGTATTTACTGTCTACCTTTACTCCTATGTTGATTTTGCTGACGTTGTTATGATGGCTGTATATGTTGTGGTCCAGAATGGACCGGCTCCTCTGTTTATAAATAAAAAAATTAGAAAAAAAAAAAAAAAAGCTCAGTTTTGTGTTGAAAATAACTGTTGGGTGTAACAAGATGTCCGCTTGCCCCCTTCTCACTATCATTATTGTGCAGGAGTGTGGGGTGAAGCAAGATGGCAGAGCCGAAACGTCACTTCCTACGAGACAGCCGCTGCCAGGTGTACCAAGATGGTCGCTGCCGGTGACTTTCCTATGGCCTCACCCGAAAATCGCGCCGATGTTGCCCACAGATGATGTCGATGACCGACGAAACGCATCTGGGTTGGATGAAGTAGCTGTCAGTTAGGTGACGTCATCACGCAGATCGCAATACATGGAAGTGTGTCTGTTTGGTGGCTTGGCTGGACTACGGAGGCACGGAAACATCGCCCTGATATACTCCCGCTGCACCAACGTGATGTGATGTATTGCCTTTGAATTTTTTATATATTGTAAGTGCAATTTTAAAGGGGAGAGGTTTTAAATAAAAAGTTTATACGGTATTACACTATTGTGGCTTTTTTAACCTCTATATCTGATCACCAGTCGCTGGATGTGTTTATGTACCCTTTTGAATCTGAAGAAGTGGAGAGGCATTTTTGAGTTCATACAACGCTGTGTATACAGTACCTTTTGTTAAGAGCAATTACAACAGGAGTGTATTTAGACCCCGAATTATCTTCACGAGTGGTGGTTCTGGTGGAAGGGGATGAGCATTTCAAGCTGTTGAGATCTCTTTTGCTTTTCTTTGAACACGGACTCTTGTCTCTACTGTTTCTTACCTGTTAATAATCTTCACCGTCTTCACTTTTTCAGATATAGTGTTTATTTATTAGAATATATATATATATATATATATATATATATATATATATATATATATATATATATATGTTTTTAGGTAGCACCGCCTTGATATGTAATGTGTTGTTAATGCATTGTATGTTGTATTGCTATAAATTATCAGTAGATGGGATAAGGTGGCAGCTTTTTACCATCACTGTTTTTTTATATTGTCCTAGAGGGAGGTGTTTATAATCCCTCTGTATATTTTCATTTAGTTTCTCTCCTCTCTTCCACAAGCGCTTTGATTTTAGGAAGGGCTAGTCGTTTTGTTTGCAATTTTATAGCTATACCAGAATAATATATTTTAGAAACTTCATAAAGTGTTGGAATACCTGCCTGGAATTCAACTTTAAGTGTAGTGTCATCTGCAGGGAGACCGGGGCCTGGTTGTGCTATCTAACAGGTATGCCTGGATTGCATGTTTGGATGAACGGAGTAACAAATCCTTTAGCAGGTACAAAACTTCACACATATCATTGGGGTTGAGTTACTACAGATTATGTACTATGCAAAGATAGTTGCAAAAATGCGTCACTTTGACCCTATGCAATACACACAAGTGGAAACACACTGTACAGTGAATAATGTGCCCCAGCAGGTGGAATAAGCCCTAAGAATCTTTCAAGCTACTGATAAGAGTAAAATGTATGCATAGTATAGTATGAATGGACTTTTAGGCCTCGTACACACGATAGGTTAACCAGAGGACAACGGTCTGATGGACCGTTTTCATCGGTCAAAACCGATCGTGTGTGGGTCCCATAGGTTATTTAACCATCGGTTAAAAAAAAGCAAACTTGCTTTAAATTTAACCGATGGATTCCTAACCGATAGGTCAAAACTGATCATTAGTAGGCACAACCATTGGTTAAAAATCCATGCATGCTCAGAATCAAGTCGACGCATGCTTTGAGCATTGAACTTCGTTTTTTTCAGCACGTCGTTGTCTTTTACGTCACCGCGTTCTGACACGATCGTTTTTTTAACCGATGGTGTGTAGGCGCGACGGACCATCAGTCAGGTTCATCGGTTAACCGATGACAACGGTCCTTCAGACCGTTCTCATCGGATGGACTGATCGTGTGTACGAGGCTTTACAGGTTGAGTCTATTTCACTCCTGAAATACAAACATTTAGCTAATAAAGTGAAAGGAAACAGTAGGGGCCTCAGATGCCTGGGTTCCCTTAAGATAAATGTTAGGGAGCAAACAATTAACAGTAGATGTCATTGGAAATATTGCAGAGGAGGGGGCTGAGCATGCACCTTCATTCACAAGGCAGAACTGACCTTCAAATGACCTGCATTAAGAACACGTCTTGTTGTACTGCGTGTTTCCAAACCGTCACTGTAGGAAGCACGAGCTAACAGAAAAGAGACTTAATATTTCACGCAGATCTTCTTTTTTTTTATTTTGCCATTTTCTTTCATTTTTCACTGTCCTTCTTTGCAGAGCTTTGAAAAAAAAAAGTTTCGTCTGTGCCTTTGATTTAGTTTTAAAGAATATACAGCGGCATTTAATTAAAAGTACCCAGGCCAAAGTGAGATTAATTATCTCCCTGCCCCTGGAGGCTCTTCTTTGTGTACCTTGGAAAGAGGTTTTCTTTTCTTTTTTTAATGTGGTCTCAGAGATTTCTCTAGACAACAATTGAAAGTTCACCAAGGAGAGTCAGAAACATAATTCATTTGCAGAGGGAGCTGTATACAGGGCCTACTGCCAGGGAGGAGGTGGTGACCACATAAAAAAGCAGTTGAACAAAATAAATCATTTAAAACAGAGGCATGGGTCTTAGAAATGACAGCATATTTTTTTTTCTTTTTGGTCTGTGTCTTTCACATAACATAATATGACATAAGGGGTAAGATTTGGATCTGTTGAGAGAAAAAAAAAACACACAAAAACAGATGAACAGCATATATGGGAAGTGTTTTACTTGCCAAACGATTTGTATTTCTGTCCATCCAGTTTTGATACTTAGAAAATTTTGGGTCTAAGGTCCCCGAACCAAAGAACCAAGGGGAGAGAAGGGGCCAATTAGGACTATCACGGTACTGATACATAGGTGAAAAAATGAAAGTAAATATTTAAAACAAAAAATAAAAAATAAACTTTATTCAAAACATTGACAAACATAATCACACAATTAAAATAATGATAACCATTTACAACACCAAAATGAAGGTCCCCAGGTAGGGAGAAAAGCACGATGGGTTGATGGTTATGACAGTCTCAACTAGTTACGTGTTAATATACCGCTTCCTCAGGAGAAAATCTACAAATTATTAAACAATCAATTAATAATAAAATACAAAAACAATACATCATTTAAATGGGGAAACATCAGGCTGAGCTGCTCACCTAGACAGGTCCCGCCAAGATGGAAACAGCGGGCGTAACCCGACACAGTCCCGTGCGGTAGCCAGGGAAGACACATGGAAGGAGTATCCTGCTAGTCTAATATGTATAATATAAAATTGTGTAAGTTGACATCTACTCAGCTGGTCTGAAGCAGAAAGGGGAATGTGTAAACACGTGTGAGTAAAATATAGTGGGTGAAAGTGAGGTTGTGGGTGGAGTCAGGGAGAAAGGGAAGAGGATGGGAAGGGGGAGGGGTGGGGAAAAAGGAAGAGTTGGGGAAGGATGGGTAACAAGGGGGGTGGGGGGAAGGGAGGAGGAGAGAGATGTGGGAACAGGAGGAGTGAGAGGGAAAGAGCCCTCCCCCCTCCCAGCCCCCCTTTCCCTTCTTTCCCCCCTCCCTTTTTCCCTCTCCCCCTTTCTCCTCTCTCCGTTTCTCTTTTCCCTTTCTCCCTGACTCCACCCACAACCTCACTTTCACCCACCATATTTTACTCACACGTGTTTACACATTCCCCTTTCTGCTTCAGGCCAGCTGAGTAGATGTCAACTTACACAATTTTATATTATACATATTAGACTAGCAGGATACTCCTTCCATGTGTCTCCCCTGGCTACCGCACGGGACTGTGTCGGGTTACGCCCGCTGTTTCCATCTTGGCGGGACCTGTCTAGGTGAGCAGCTCAGCCCAGAGGCTCTTACTTTAGTTTTGATACTTACACAGCTATTGCATGAAGCACAACTCTGGCTGGGCAGGAGACCTGTTTTTTCTCTGTTGAAGTTAGTCGTAAAGCCTCATACACACGATCGGATTTTCTGCAGACAAAGCACCAGACTTTTGTCCGAAGGGCATTGGCCAGGAATCTTGTCTTGCATACAAATGGCAAAGAATTGTCAGCCAACAAACATGAACGTAGTGATGTACTATGTGAAATTTCAGCTCTTGAGCGCCTCCCTTTGGGCACCTTCTGCTAATGTTGTGTTTGGTGAGCATTGATTCCGAGCATGTGTGCTTGTAATTTGGACTTTTGTCTGTCAGAATTGTGTACACACAATTTGAGAACAGACCGTTGTCCGCGGGAAATTTATAAGCCTGTCATCCAACATTTGTCGGTGGAAAGTCTGACAACAATTGTCTGATGGAGCGTACAAACAGTCGGATTTTCGGCCAACAGGCTGTCATCACACAATTCCTGATGGGAAATCCGATCTTGGCTTAAAACTAACTATCCTTGCAAAACAAATCTCTTCCTCCTAATCCTAGGTATCTTGCATAACCTGTAAAAAAGATCTGTGTACTCACCTCTTTTTAAAGTGGAAGTAAAGTCAGCTATAATTTTGGTGGGTTATGTCATAATGTGTTAGTATGTACAACATATTAGTACATTATGGCAGACTTACCTGTCATATGGTATCCTCTAGCTCAGCGCTGGGACCGATTTGGTGGGCCCCCTGGCACTTTCCTCTTCACCCAGTTTTCCTTCGGGGTCCCATGCCTTCAGCCACATGATAGGCTAGGCCGCGATTACGCAACTCCCGCGCATGCACACGGGAGTCACATCAACGCGGCACGGATCAGGGGCCAATCGGGGCTGTAGATGTTCACTGAGCTCCGCATGCACGGCTCAGTGAACTTGACAGCTGACAGGCAGAAGGATGGATTTATGACAGAAGAGACCAATAGGGTCTCTTCTGTCATAAATACCCTGCCAGTCAGCCATTTGATTATACTTTATTTCCACTTTAATCATGTCTGGCCTGGTCACATGATCCTGCAGCTCCGGCTCCACTGTGTCAGTGAGTGACTGCTCCAGGGGGGGAGGAAGGAGCACCAACAATGGCTGGGCAATGGCAGCCTATGGATGACATCACGGCTCAGGAATTTACTTCCATTGTCGAGCGGGATCACATAACCAGACTGGATCAGGTTAAAAAAAAAGATAAGTACACAGATCTTTACAGTATGCAGCATAGGTAGGAGGAGGGGAAGGAAACTGTTTTAAAAATTGTTAATGTTAAGCTTTTCTTCCACTTTAAGTAAAGCCCCATACACACTATCAGTTTTCCTGATGGTTTTCTCTTCAGGTTTACCAAAACCATCTAATATGAGGTCAAACCTTAAGCGTTTCAATTTGAATGCAATCAGGCAGGCCCTTGTACTACATGGTTTTGGTAAACCTGAAGAGAAAACCAGCAGGAAAACTGATAGTGTGTATGGGGCTTAACACTTAGGCCCCTTTTACACTGGGCATGTGAGGTATAGCGGCGCGATTTTTAGCGGCGCTATACCGTCGTATTAACCGCGATATTCGGCCGCTAGCAGAGGCGCATTGCCGGCGGTATTATCGCGGTTTCCCATTGATTTCAATGGGAAGGAGAGGTATAGGAGCGGTAAACACCCCGCTCCTATACCGCTCCAAAGATGCTGCTTGCAGGAGATTTTTTTTCCTTCTGCCAGTGCATCGCCTCAGTGTGAAAGCCCTCGGGCTTTCACATTGAGAATGTTGGGGCAGGATTATTTCAGGCGTTATTTACGCTTTTAGCGGAAACAAATCTGCCAGATCTTATCCCTACCCTACCCCAGCATAAGTCTGAAAAAGGTAAGTACACAGATCTTTACACAGGGTATGCAGCATATGTAGGAGGAGGGGAAGGAAACCGTTTTAAAAAATAGTTAGTGTTAGGCTTTTCTTTAAGTAACACTTACAGATCTTATCCCTACCCTACCACAGCCTATGAAAGGAGAAGCATAAGTCTGATGAGCTCATCACTTTGTCACTCTGTCCCTCTGTCTTTTCTTAGAACATACTGTAAGCACTGCAGCAAAACTGACTGGGTCTTTGTGTAGACCAGACATCCCCGGTTTCAGGGGACAGTCCCTGGATTGAGGACTCTGTCCCCGGTTTTGTCCCTGGATTGGAATTGAACAGGGGCTGGGGCAATTTCAAACACAGTCAGTGCAGAATTAAGAAAAAAAATAATCTAAATTCTGAACCCCAGCTCCTACTAACTTAGGGGTGTGTATTTTTTCCATTATCTGTGGATAATATGTCCCCGGATTTCATTTTAAAATTCTGGTCACCTTACCTTTGTGTTGCTTTCCACTCTACTAGTCTGAGCTCTGCTGTATAAGGCATTGCAACAGACTGACACCAGTTCAAATTTAGGTACAATACTACTTTCATGAAAAAATATAAAAATATCTTGTATTAATGAACAAAGGCCTGCATTATTATGTGTAATTTGTATTTTTTTAGAAGCCCAAAAAAGTGATGTATACAGGATATCTCTTGTGGTTCACAGGCCACACACCCCCTTGTCACTGGTACAAATGTTCATTTGTGTCCTACTAATGTGACAGATCAGGATTGGTGTGGAATACGAAATAATAATTTTAACATATTATTTGGGAACAAGTAAGAAGCTGAAGGGGAAAATGGTGACTTTATGACTTTACTTTACCTTTCCCCTGTGTTCAATGATAGCATCCTGATTTTTTATAGTTTAGTTGGATTCTATATCTTGTATGCTGGAAGGCTTCATTAAATATAAATACTCTTCAAAGCAGTTCTGACACATTGTTCAAAATAATAACCACTTCCTGATTACAAAATTTCAGTGACTTGTCATTCAATGGCCTGCTGTCAGTTATGCATATGGGGCTACCATAAGTAATACTCAATACTATATATAGACAGATAGAATGTATGGGGCTGATTTACTATTAACAGTGCGTTGCGCTGGTTCATGGCTTAATTAGTGCACCGGATGAATCCTTAATTAGGCGCATGAACCAATTAATATGTAAAGCCGCCGCCGAACTCCCTTTAGAAGTCTATGGCCCCGTACACACCATAGAATCCATCCGCAGATAAATCCCAGCAAATGGGTTTCAGCGGATAGATCCTATGGTGTGTACACGCCAGCGGATCTTTTTCCGCGGATATATCTCCCCTGGGATGGATTCCAGCAGATCGAATATTTGCTGACATGCAGAACATATCCATCTGCTGGAGTCCATCCCAACGGATGGATCCGCTGGTCTGTACAGACTCACCGGATCCACCCGTCCGAAGGGATCCCCCGCATGCGTCGTAATGATTCGACGCATGCGTGGAATTCCTTATATGACAGCATCGCGCACGTCACCGCGTCATAATCGCGGAGACGGCGCGACACGTCATCGCCAGAGGATTTCGGCGCAGATTTCAATGCGATGGTGAGTACACTCCATCGCATTAAAATCTGCTGAAATCCTCGAGAGGATTTATCCGCGGAAACGGTCCGCTGGACCGTATTCGCGGATAAATTCTATCGTGTGTATGGGGCCTAAGGGAGAAATCAAAAGTGTTCATTTTAAAGGTTAATCATTTTTTTTTTTTTTTTTTAACGGCCGTTTATTCGGGAGCAGTGAATTTAATAATGCTTAAAGTGCAACAATAAAAGTGAAATATTACTTTAAATTTCATACCTAGGTTGGATGTAAAGTAAGCATGTGAAAAAGCGTATGTTTCCCGTACTTAGAACTGTCTCTGCACAAAATAACATTCTGAAGGAAAAAAAGGCATTTAAAAATCACTCGCGGGAATAATGAATTGTCGGCTCCCGGCAATTCTGAGAGGATTCATTCATTAAAAAAAAAAAAAAAAAGCGTGGGGGTCCCCCCAAATTCAATTACCAGGCCCTTCAGATCTTGCTTCTTCTTCCCCGGACGCTGCGATTGAAATTGAAGTTCCCGCTGTGTGACGCTCCTGGGACCCCGCCCCCTCTGACGCCACAGGTAAACTCATAAGAAAGTCCCCTTGTGGTACATGTGCGTCAGAGGGGGGCGGGGTCACAGAGCGTCACACGGCGGGGACTTCAATTTCAAGCGCATCGTCTGGGGAAGAAGAAGCTGCGCAAGATGCAGACGAGCTTCCAATTGAAGTTCCCGCCGTGTGACGCTCTGTGACCCTGCCCCCTTCTGACGCACATGTCCCACACAGGGACTTTCTTATGACTTTACCCGTGGCATCATAGGGGGCAGGGTCACAGGAGCGCCACACGGTAGGGACTTCAATTTTAAGCGCAGCGTCCGGGGAATAAAGTAAGATGCGGATGAGAAGGCCGACGGAAGGAGAAGAAGATGGAAGAAGAAGCCGGTCAAGATGCGGACGAGAAGACCCAAGAAAGAAGTAGATGAAGAAGAAGAAGATGGAGGAAAAAACCCGAATGAAAGCAGAAAGAAGAAGATGGAAGAAGAAGAAGAAGAAGAAGAAGCGCGGAAAGAACATATTAATAAAGGAATTGTCAAAAACCGGCTATTGTCATTTTTTACATTTTTGACACTTTTTTTGGTGAAATGGTAGAGGTACAATTTACCCCATTACCATTTCACACAGGGGGGGGGGCGGGATCTGGGGGTCCCCTTTGTTAAAGGGGTCTTCCAGATTTCGATAAGCCCCCTGCCCGCAGACCCCCACAACCACCGACCAGGGTTGTGGGGATGAGGCCCTTGTCCCCATCAACATGGGGACATTCTCCCCATGTTGAGGACATGCGGTCTGGTACGGCTCAGGAGGGGGGGCGCTCGCTCGTCCTCATGCCATTCCTGTCCGACCAGACTGCATGCTTGGATAAGGGTTTGGTATGGATCTTGGGGGATCCCCCACGCTGTTTTTTTCAGCGTAGGTTTTCCCCATTATGATCCAGACCAAACCGAAGGGCCTGATGTGCCACTGCAGGGGAACCCACGCCGTTTTTCTGTTTGAAATTTGGCATGGAGTTCACCTTCATGGTCAGCGCAAGCTGAAAACGGTTTGGGCCTTCATGTGCGCCGCCTCAAGTCGCGCAAATGCAGCTACGCCGCTTGGTATTTACCTAGGTTTTGCCTGCGTAGTGAGACGGCGTGCGTGAAACTCCCAAATTGCCGCGCACGCATGCGCAGTACACCATTAAACCTCCCGCAGGTTTAAGCGTACTTGCAGGCGTACGGCGATCATTTCACAAAAATCACTTTCACTTTCAATTCGGCCCGGGAAACTTAAACAAACACATGTCACTACACTTCCCCACATCACCCCCCTAATAAACTCCCGCCCAAACCCTTTCTATTTACATTTCTAAATGCTGTGCGCCATGTTTATAGAGGCGCATCATGTGCCCTCTCCTGGGCGCACTAGGCATTATAGTAAATAAAGAAATATGCTGCTCTGCCAGCGTATTTCTTTAGAAAATGACAAAACGGCTTTTACTCCTGCCTTTGCTCCATGAATCATGGAGCAAAGGCTTGGTAAATCAGCCCCATGTGTTGCTATAGAACTCTTGCAGCCACTGATATTCAAAACATTTTATGTGAATAATAGAGCTGGAGATCACTACAGTCATTCCAAATTGTTTAAATTTCCAAACATTTCAAAAAACAATTATTTACAATTAAATTATTTTGCAGTAAGATGGAGTTGGAGCAAAATTTATATTTTGATCTATTTTACAAATGTAAATGTGTATTTAGGTTATGGAGTATACAAACCAATGTGAATAACAATTGTTATACATGCATCTTTAATTCTTGTGAAAAGATCAGGTGCATGCACGTACAATTTCCTGGTTCAAAGGTTAGTGGGAAACTTGGAACTAAGCACCTGGAGTCATAACTAGGAGAAAATGAAGTACTGGAAAAATAAATGAAAATAGATGTTCATACCTTCAGGATATAACAGTTTGGAGAGGTCATATTGGTATCTACATATAACAAGTATAAAATAAACTTCAGCTGACTTTGGAGTTATGCCGTTGTCTGAAGGTCACCTCCTTGGTACATTCACATTTAAATGTGTTGTTTTTTTTGTTTTGTTTGGACAAACTTTTTAGAATCTAGTCAGCACCATAATACATCTGAACTGAACTGTGTTCTATTCAGGAATAAATCATAAACTTTTTTTTCTCATTGGAGGAAAAGTGTGTACAATAAAAAATGTACAGGAGGGACATGTCTATTTCATCATCACTGCATTGTATGAGTGAGTGAGTGACTTGTATATCGCTACAAATGCAAACTTAATCGCCTCAAGGCACTTGTGTCCAATTTCGTCCAGATCCTTCAGAAGAGGTGGGTCTTAAGTTTTTTCCTGAAGGCCCAATTGTTTTCTTCCATGCGGATGTTCGTGGGTAGAGCTTTTCATAGCCATGGTCCTTGGACTGCAAATCTTCGTTCTCCTTTATGCCGCGTACACACGACCGTTTTTCACGACGAGAAAAACGACGACGTGAAAAACGACAAAAAAAAAATAGAGCAGGCTTTAAATTTGTAATGCCCATTTTTCTTGTCGAGAAAAATGCTCTGGAGCCTACACACGATCGTTTTTAATAACCAATTTAAAAAACTGAATTTTTCTCGTCATGAAAAACGGTAGGAGAACGAAGATTCGCAGTCCAAGCCATTACAAATTTAAAGTCTGCTCTATTTTTTTTCGTCGTTTTCACGTCGTCGTTTTTCTCGTCGTGAAAAACGGTCGGGTGTAGGCTTTAACGAAGCAAGTTATGAGAAGAGAAATTAGCATAATCAGCCCAAAGGGTGGCGCCATTCGAATGGAACTTGCCCTTTATAGTGCCGTCGTATGTGTTGTACGTCACCACGCTTTGCTCGAGCATTTTTTTTTTCACAATCGTTTGCATGCAAGGCAGGCTTGACAAAAATCACGTCGAGACAAACTTTGTTTTTTTCCATGACATTAAAAACGGTCATGTGTACGCGGCATTAGATTTGTAGCGGGACTTGGGGATGTGAAGGAGATTTTGGTTAGTTGATCTGAGGACCCGATTAGGTAGTGTAGTGTTTTATTTTCTCGCAAAAATATTGAGGCGCGTTTCTTTGTGTGCATTTGTGGGTGAGGCAGAGGGTCTTGAATGTAACCCGATCCTTTACGGATAGCCAATGGAGAGTCCTCAAGGCCAGGGGTGGTTGATTCCCAGTTTTTTTCCTGTTATTAGTCTTGCTGCTGTGTTCTGGATGACTTGTATACGAGAAATCTGGTATTTGGGTAGACCTAGGTAGAGGGAGTTTGCGTAGTCGAGTCGGGAATTGTGACATTCCTGGGCAAATGATGATTGGATGATGTGGGCAACAGAAATTTTAACAAATAATGAAGATGATGTTGTTTAGGTATGGGAATGATTGGAAGAAGTAGGAGGATTATTTTTATTGTTGTTGGCCACTGTGTTTCATCCAATTGATTCAATTTGTTTCTTGGACCAATAAAAATCCATGGGGTTCTACTGCACATGTGCAGACATTGGGTGAAGAAGTAAGATCTAAAGCCTCATGCACACGATCGGATTTTCATCAGACAAAGTGTAGGACTTTTGTCCAAAGGAGCGTTGGCCATGAACTTGTATTGCATACAAACGGCAAATAATTGTCGGCCAGCAAACACTCTTTAGCGCCACCTTTTGGGCAACTTCTGCTAATGTTGTGTTATGGTTTGTATTGTTTCTGAGCATGCGTGTTTGTACTTTGGAGTTTTGTCTGAAGGACTTGCATACACACAATCGGATAATCCGACAACACACATTTGTTGTTGGAAAATTTTAAAGCATGCTATCCAACATTTGTTGGCAGAAAATCAGACAACAATTCCGATGGAGCGTACAAACGGATGAATTTTCCGCCAACAGCCTGTCATCACACAATTCCCATTGGAAAATATGATCGTGTGTACGAGGCTTGAAGCTATAAAGATTGTGCCTGGTCTCATTAGTGAGTAGATATGGAGCATTAGGTTAGGCGATCTGTAACTCAGGGGGGGGTTGGGTGCAAAAGCGTAACACATCTCTGAAAGTTTTGTATCTTTTAACTGCTTGCTGACCAGTGCACAACGATATACGTCGACAGCATGGCACGGACAGGCAGAAGGACGTATATATACGTCCCCTTTAAGGCCGTGTACACACGGGCAAACATGTACGATGAAACCGGTCCGCCGGACCGTTTTCACCGTACATATCTGCCCGGGGCTTTCTGTACGATGGCTGTACTAACCATCGTACAGAAAGCCGTGCGTAAACAATACGCAGGGCGTGTCCGCGGTGTCGCCGCGTCGATGACGCGGTGTCGCCGCGACAATGACGTGGCGACGTGGGCGGGCCTGCCAGTTAAATGCTTCCACGCATGCGTCAAAGTCATTCAACGCATGCGAGGGATGGCGGGCGCTCGGACATGTACGGTAGGTCTGTACAGACGACCGAACATGTCCGAGCGGGCAGGATTCCAGCGGACTGTTTTAAAACAAGTCCAGGAATATTTGTCCGCTGGGAAAAGGCCCGGCAGGCAAATGTTTTCTGGAATCCTGCACGCTCGGGCCTACACACGACCGAACATGTCTGCTGAAACTGGCCCGCAGACGAGTTTCAGCAGACATGTTTGGTCGTCTGTACGGGGCCTTAGAAGCAGCATTGTGGACGCACGCATGCCGCCGCAAGCTCCGTGAGCCCGACCGTGTGTCCTGCGGACTCGATGTCTGCGGACTCGATGTCTGCGGACGTACCTGCAATCGTCTCACGGAGAGGAAGAATGGGGAGATGTTAGTGTAAACACAACATCTTCCTGCCTAGTGTCACTGATTGTGTTCCCTGTCATTGGAAACAGCGATCAGTGACGTGTCATGGCAAACCACGCCCCCTAACAGTTAGACGCACTCCCCAGGTCACACTTAACCCCTTCAGCGCCCCCTACAGGTTAACCCCTTCACTGCCAGTGTCATTTTCACAGTAATCAGTACATTTTTATAGCACTGATCGCTGTAGAAATGACAATGGTCCCAACATGGTGTTAAAAGTGTCCGATGTGTCCTCCATAATGTCGTAGTCACGATAAAAATCGAAGATCGCCGCCCATTACTAGTAAAAAAAAAAATATATTAATAAAAATGCAATAAAACTATCCCCTATTTTGTAGACGCTTTAACTTTTGTGCAAACTAATCAATAAACGCTTATTGCGTTTTTTTTTTTACCAAAAATATGTAGAAGATTACGTATTGGCTTAAACTGAGGAAAAGCATTTTTTTATATATTTTTTGGGGATATTTATTATAGCAAAAAGAAAAATATCAAATCAAATCAAATACCACCAAAAGAAAGTTATATTTGAGGGGAAAAAAAGGATGTGATTTTTGCTTGTGAGCCAGTGCCGCATCGCAAAAAGTGGCCTGGTCTTTAACCAGTCAAATGGTCCAGGGCTGAAGTGGTTAAACACCAATGTATACGTATCATGTCAGTGCCATACCTTTTAATAACAAACCCCAGCTGCTGCATCAATAAATATCCCCTGATATTTAGAGTACAAAATGAATACAAATAATACAGCACTAATTAATTATCCATGAACATTATAATGTACACTATCTCTTTGATCAAAAGTGCTATAATTAAAAGTGTCTGTGCTCCTAAGCTCCTAGGAGCAAAGACACTTCTAATTATAGCACGTTAATATAAAGGGATAGTGCACATTATAATACTGGTGGATAATTAATTAGCACTGTATTATTTAATTTTGTACTTTTAAACATTACCATTATGTAAACACGACTACATACTAACACCAAAACCTCATTTAAAATGTGGAACGTATAGTGAAAGTAGATTATATGTGATTCACAACACAGGAGTATATCAACAACAAAGTAAAATAAACAGAAGTAATTCTATATTTTAAAATGTTAAATCATAGTTCTGACCCTAGTGTGATGGACTGGGTTAGATATGAAATAAAATGAATATTTTTGTGTTAGGATTAGAACCACTGAAATTAAGTGTATATTTTCCTTGAGATGATTCTTCAGATTTTGTCCTAAAGTTATGAACCCAGCATTATCCTCCATTACATGTGTGTCTCTATTCAGCCCCCCCTGCATTCCTGGACGCTTCACTTTGGATAAGCAATTGTGGACTTTTTTTCTATAGGAAACTGTGACTTTGCCCATCCCCCACATCCTGTCTTCACCTCCCACCGTAAGGAATTCTTGTAACATGATGTTGGACTGTTTTTACCCTTAAAAGGCAACATGCCTGCTTCCTGCGTATGAATTTCTAAATGGACGATTTGCTGGACTATTTCCAACACAGGACTTCGTTATCCCTGAGCCTTTTTCTGGACAAGCTCCTTTCCAGCCCACCTTATTATACCCCTTGCAGTTTTCGTCAAGAGACCCCTATGATTAGGGTTGAACAATAGGATTTTGCCATGTGCTTACAAGATGGGAGGGTAAATGGGTGGGGTCAAGGGTGAATGGGAGGGATCGATGGGTGTGTATTCTGTGATGTCATAAGGTGAATAAATCTAAGATGAGGGGACCGCCTCCCGCTCTTCCCTCATTTTCCTGCTGCATTCCCTGTGTGTGTGTCTGTCTGTTCTGCTCTGCCTTCATTTACTCTACTGCTTCTCCTGTGTCTGCCTGCTTTTGTGCTTCAGCTCCAGCCCAACAGAAGCTGTGTGTGTTTGTGTGTCTCTGCTTATTTCAACAGATCATACCAGTGGATCACTGCAAGCCATACCTGTTTTGAGGCAGGAAAGAATCTAAATCAATTGGGCCCAACATGCTTCTTTTGGACTTCAAGGACGGACTGTGTGGACGCACAAGAAACTGGCTGAGAATTGAGGGACCATCTACCATTGAAAGGGGCGTCATGAACCCCTAAACACGGTAAGTGCGAGTTTTTTTTTACTCCTTTACGCTGTGTTTCAACCTAGACGGCCTCTATTCCCATCTAGTTTGTCTGCAATTTCCGAGCCTTTGAAACAGACGGTATATTCTGGTCCAGAAGCGAACCCTGGCTTGCGTTGACTCACTAGGATATTTTTTTTGTTGACATCTTGCGTATTGTCTGCCTGTTTGTGTGGTTCTGTAAGGGTGTGAGTATCTTGTGGGTTGTCTGCCTGTTTGTGTGGTTCTGTAAGGGGTGTGTGGAACCGACTGACTGAGATATAGGTTCGGTCGTCAGCCAACTGAGTGAGCTGGCTGGAGTTTAAGTGGGGTGCTTCGGGAAAGCACCCTGGCTGGGAATAGCCTTGGTATAAGCCTCTAAGGAAGTTGGCTCGAGACATTTATATGGGCTTTGTTATATTTATGCTTGTGGTGAATATATCAAATCTCCTTTTTGTTAGATAAATTGGGGAACTGGGATTCTGGGGTTTCTTTGTGTATGCATGTAGTGAGATATTGAGTCAGATATCCCCCATCTGCCTTGCTTTGAATTTCGCGGGGTTGTTGCTTACAAAGCTTTCCTGTACAAGGAAAGGTGGGGGCCAAGCTAGAGGGGGTTGTTGCGTGTGTCCTCTGCTAAGCTGTGTATCTGTCTCTATTATCGTATCTAAACTGCTTTTGTCTTGCACTTCTGCCTTTTGGCACAGCTGGACACCATTTCACTTTGAGTCTTGCAATAGCTAGCGTACTTAACTCTTTCGTGGCTGGAACCAGGCTCCTGGCTTCTTGCTCTGCTAACTGTGCTAATTTGTGACCTGAAACCTTATGCCTTTTGTCACAGCTGGACAGCAATTAACTCTCGGTCTTTCTAACTTGCATGCATTTTTGTTTTTTTTGTTGTCTGGAAACTGGCTGCTGGGATCTTTGTCACAGCTGGACAGCAATTAACTATAGGTCTTTCTCAGAGTAACCCTTTTGTTGAATGGGAAGGAACCTTTTTTCATTTCTGTGCCTTTCCTAGTTAATTTTTTTTGCTGGGATGAACCTTTGCCTTTCTCAGTATGCATATGTTTTTATTATGATGGATAACTGTGTTTGACTGAATAGAATATCTGTTTTTTTTTGTTCTATATATCGACTGCTGTTGTCGATGACTTCTGTTTTTAATATCTGGCTGAAGTTTGAAGTTTTTTTTCTCTCCTCCTTGCTTTGTTTTTACTTTTTCCTTAACTCCTGATCCCCCCCCCCTCCGCCATTTTCTTCTTAGATCCTCCCATCTTCTCCAAATCTTTGAATTTTTGCCGCTCTTCTTCATAGCTCCTCCCCCCTCCACCATTTTCTTCTTAGATCCTCCCGTCTTCTCCAAATATTTGAATTTTTTCCCGCTCTTCTTCATAGCTCCTCCCCCCTTCCTCCATTTTCTTTATAAGCTCCTGCCTTTCTTGCTCAACTATTGTTTCCATTTTGCTTTTCTTTGATTCTCCCCCCCCCATCCCTCCCTCTCTTTTCTCTACCTTAGTTACTTCCCTCTCTTCTTCTTTCGCGTTCCTCCCGTTTTTTTGCTAAACTATTGTTTCAAAAAATAATGGGATATTTCTCCTGAGGTTTCACAAATATGGAAAAGACATTTGATACACATAATAAGCAATTGTTAAGTTATATTTTGCAGTTAAAGTAACAGAAAAGATTGTGAGATCTAGTAACTTCTTCTACAGAGAATTAATTCAGGAGCATTATATGCCTCATGATGCTGGGCTTAGATTGAATGCGTATTCTGTGGGGACCTGTCTCTCTGGGTTGCCCACTTACACTGACGATGCTATGCACTGTATTTTGACTTGATACATAGAGGGCTTTTTGCCAGTTTGGTTGTTGTAATGTGATACCCAGGGCCTTTTATTGTCTTTTCATTTCCCTCATGTTCTGCCCACGATGCCTGCTGGAAGCATGGGCCCCGCCCGACTGCTTGAGGCCGTGCCCCTTCCTTCCCCTCACGTTCTGCCCAACTGTATGGCCGGCTGGAGGAAGCATGGGCCTGCCCGGATGCTCTTCCCTGCTGACGGCTTTGCCTCATTCTGAACGCAGATGGTGTCACCTCCTGCCCGCTGCCCATACTGGATTCTGTGCCCTCCGGCCCACAGGCCTTCTTCATGCCCTCCTTAGTCTGTCCAGGGGGGGTAACTACAATGCCACTTCGCTGGACAGACACGTAAGGGAGGAGAATGATGTAGATGGGAGTGGCAGACCTACCTGAAGGTAGAATCCGCTCATATGCTGTCCTGTGTGCCCCGACCTCAATGCCTTGACCTCATGGGGTGCCCAAAAGCGGTAGAGAGAGTGTGTAAATCCTGGCGTTCATGACTACAGAAGCTGGGTTCACAAGTCACAAATGAGGGATGAGGAGATTCTGGGTATCACATTGGAACATTAGAACATTTTACATAGTACATTTAAACGGTTTTATTCCACATGCTGTGCCATGCCACCGTCAGGGTTAAGTGGGTTAGTGGCCCCAAGGGGGAGCATTCATTATTTTCTTTGAAATCTTGTTTGAGACAGTCTCTAGATTAGATTGTTACAAGCTATGATTATGTGACCGCTTTTGAAAAAAATTAACTAATATTCCTGTACAAGTTTTTTCTCGCATTTCTGATGTAGGTACCGATAATTACCAATATCCCCTGGGTGATGATTAAGAGGTTCCTTCGAAAATATTCTCTGGATATGAGTGATATGATGGATTGTGCCCAAATCTGAATGAAATTATATAACTTTTTTCAAATACATGGGATTGTGACCACTGGGGTTTGTGGGTTGGAATATCTCAAAGGGGGGTCCCGGTTACATGGGGTAATTAGTTAATTAATGTCAGAGTGTAAAGAAGTTCTTTAATGAGATAATTAAGTTTAATTCTGCCTGTAAATGTTTATGAATATGTTTACCCCAACAACTGAAAATATATTATGACATGTCAAAGCATAAACATGGGATTAGAACAAAGGGTTAATGGGAAAATTGTTGATTGAGATTGTGTGAAGAATTGTATACAATTCAGTAAATGGTAAACAACATGGTATTTTATATTTAACTGAAATCCTACAGATCTGGTTGTAAGAATTAATAAGTTGAGGTTTGAGCAATGTTTACAACAGATTCTAAACTTGGGTTTGGTTTATTATAAGGTTCCCCAGAGAAAAAATATTAAAATATGAAAGTTATGTTCAATCTAAAAACTTTATAAAAAATATTATTATAAAAATTGTAAAAATAAAATTAAAAAATAAACAAGTGTTAAAAGTTATTATAAAGTGACATTTCGGATAAAATATAGATTATGAGTGACATTATCGGAAGAAAGACAATGGTCGGTTCATGCGCAGGGACTGGTCAGTGGATTTCATGAGATTTGTCCTCTAAACGATCTTTTGTCGCTATTATAGTTGGGAAATGTCATGTTATAATGTGATGTACATGATTTTTGGCAGATGTACAAACCAAATATGTTTTAAAATTTTTGAAAAAGAGTTAAAAATGAGAAAAACGATACAATTCGATTGAATTGTATATTGTATAAACCTTGTACAATCTGTTCAGTGGGGGGGGACAGATGTTCTCCCTTAGAGGTCATTAACAGGAACAGATGCTGGAGATCAGATTACACGGTCTGACACACTGTGTCAGTACTAGCGTTGAAATTAGACACCCAGTGTAAACATTCTCAGCTGAGGTGGTTTAAATGTTTCTCTTTGCGATGTTTGAAGGAAAAAATAAATAAATATCAGAGTTTATGTTAAGTAAACTATGGAAGCGTATTATAGGGTAAATCTTTCTTTAATAATAAAAGGTAATTTGTACACAATCATTAGAAGATCTGAAAGAAAGCCCTTATTAATAAAATATTCTTTCTCTCTCTCTTTTTCTCTTTCTTTCTTTTTCTTTCTTTCTTTCTTGCTTTCTTTCTTTCTTTCTCTCTCTCTCTTTCTCTCTCTTTTTCTTTCGCTCTCTCTCTCTCTCTTTCTTTCTTTCTTTCTTTCCTTCTCTCTTTCTTTCTCTCTCATTCTTTCTTTCTCTCATATGTTACTAAACTGTGGGTTTTTGCACCATTTGTTTTGAAGAATACCTTACTTTGAGGGTGTCATTTTAAAGAGAATGAAATATGGTGCTAATCTGCAAAGCTTAAGAAAAGGTCAGTTAAAATAGTTTAAAAATAAAAATACAACATGGATAGATGATGCGGTATGATACAACCATATTTATAAGAATATTCATGCTGCATGGTCAGTCCTGAAAACTAGTGTAATGTAATAAATAAAGTTCCTTTAGGAAATAAAATATTTAGGACAGAGCCCAATATAAAATTAAAATGCTAATGGAGAAAAATATAGTAATTTGGTGGGAACGGATGCTTTTATGAAAGTTAACTTAGTAATGGGAATGTAGACAAGGATGCATTCCAGTATATTACTGAACACCTAGAGGCCACTACATAAATGACTTTTCAAAATCGCATGGCCCTAGACATGATATTAGCTGAAAAGGGGGGTGTATGTAAAATCTTACCTGGTACAAGTACATGTTGTACGTACATTCCGGACAATACAGGTCCGAATGGCAAGGTAACATTGGCCATTAAGAAATTAGAGGAACTCTCCAAAGAGTTGAAAAGAAATTCAGGGCTGACAGATCCCTGGGACCAGTATTTTGGATGGATGAAAGGGTGGCAACGCATTTGTACTCAAATAGGTATAGCAATTCTGTTTATATTGGTTATGATAATGTTTTGTTATATTGACCATGTCCTCCATTACCGTCCTTGTCTGTTAAGAATAACAAAGAGAATGAACTGATAAAATATTCGTTTTAAGGGAGGACTGTGATGGACTGGGTTAGATATGAAATAAAATGAATATTTTTGTGTTATGATTAGAACCACTGAAATGAAGTGTATATTTTCCTTGAGATGATTCTTCAGATTTTGTCCTAAAGTTATGAACCCAGCATTATCCTCCATTACATGTGTGTCTCTATTCAGCCCCCCCTGCATTCCTGGACGCTTCACTTTGGATAAGCAATTGTGGACTTTTTTTCTATAGGAAACTGTGACTTTGCCCATCCCCCACATCCTGTCTTCACCTCCCACCGTAAGGAATTCTTGTAACATGATGTTGGACTGTTTTTACCCTTAAGGCCCGGTACACACGAGCAAACATGTACGATGAAAGAGGTCCGTCGGACCGTTTTCACCGTACATGCCTGCCAGAGGGCTTCTGTACGATGGTTGTACTAACCATCGTACAGAAGTCCTGCGCGTAAACACTACGCGGGGCATGTCCGCGTCGTCGCCGCGGCGACGTGGGCGGGCCTGCCATTTAAAGGCTTCCACGCATGCGTCAAAGTCATTCGACGCATGCGAGGGACGGCGGGCGCTCGGACCTGTACGGTAGGTCTGTACTGATGACCGTACATGTCCGAGCGGGCAGGATTCCAGCGGACGGTTTTAAAACACGTCCAGGAATATTTGTCTGCTGGGAAAAGGCCCGGCGGGCAAATGTTTGCTGGAATTCGGCCCGCTCGCGCCTACACACGACCGAACATGTATGCTGAAACTGGCCCGCGGACCAGTTTCAGCATACATGTTTGGTCATGTGTACGGGGCCTAAAAGGCAACATGCCTGCTTCCTGCGTATGAATTTCTAAATGGACGATTTGCTGGACTATTTCCAACACAGGACTTCGTTATCCCTGAGCCTTTTTCTGGACAAGCCCCTTTCCATCCCACCTTATTATACCCCTTGCAGTTTTCGTCAAGAGACCCCTTGAACAATAGGATTTTGCCATGTGCTTACAAGATGGGAGGGTAAATGGGTGGGGTCAAGGGTGAATGGGAGGGATCGATGGGTGTGTATTCTGTGATGTCATAAGGTGAATAAATCTAAGATGAGGGGACCGCCTCCCGCTCTTCCCTCATTTTCCTGCTGCATTCCCTGTGTGTGTGTCTGTCTGTTTTGCTCTGCCTTCATTTACTCTACTGCTTCTCCTGTGTCTGCCTGCTTTTGATCTTCAGCTCCAGCCCAACAGAAGCTGTGTGTATTTGTGTGTCTCTGCTTATTTCAACAGATCATACCAGTGGATCACTGCAAGCCATACCTGTTTTGAGGCAGGAAAGAATCTAAATCACTAGTAATGCTTTCACAAGGTCAAAAGAAGACATCTCAAAATATACAGTATGGAATAAAACAGTTTTGCATCCACAAGTTTACCAAAATATCTTGTAACCATTGAAATATGAAAATTATGTATGTGTGCAAACTTTTTAGCATTGCAGTGCATGAAAAGAAGAAAACACTCAAAGGAAAAGAATATAAAAACAATTACCTAAAATAAAAAATAGCTGTTATTAAAGTGATAATAAAGTCTCCTTTTTGTGTTTAAAAATAATAAACATGTTATACTTACCTGCTCTGTGCAGTGGTTTTGCACAGAGCAGCCCTGATCCTCCTCTTCTCTAGTCCCTCTTTGGCGCTCCTGGCCCCTCCCTCCTGCCCCATAGCAAGCAGCTTGCTATGGGGGCACCTGAGCAGAGTCACAGCTCTGTGTGTCCATTCAGACACAAAACCGTGACTAGGCCATGCCCCCTCTCCTCATTGCCAACGGCGCTCCGCTGCTGTCTCAGCCAATCAGGAGGGAGAGTCTCTCCTGCAACATCGCTGGATCGAGATGGGGCTCAGGAAAGTTTTGGGGGGCTGCCGCACACAGAAGGTTTTTTGTCTTAATGCATTAAGATAATGCATTAAGATAAAAAACCTTCTGACTTTACAACCACTTTAAGTCTTCTATACACAGAGGAAACCTCAAATATCTCTGCTTGGCATGGATAATCTTTAACGAAACACTGTTTAGTAATCCAGGCATGTGACTCAAGATGATATAGGAATTACCTCCAATATACCTTTGAGGCAACATGTACCATCAATTCCTAGCCACTTACAACTAAAACAAACATGTTTTAGAAGCAGGGCTTTTTTTCTCAGAGAATATGTGCAGGAACTCCCCCCTTCCAATTTACCCATTGTCTCCGCCCTCTACCCACCTCCGAGCACCTTCCCTTTGTTCCACTCCAACACATCGCCCAGTACCAGTCCTTTTAGGGAATACAGAACCAAGTTTTATTTTGTGGTGCTAAGTAATGTGTATGGAATTTGTTAATGAAAAAAAAAAAAAAAAAAAACCTGTAATATAGATCCCCTGTAGCTAGCAATAATAGATCTACCCCAGCAATAATGGATTCCCAACAGCCAGCATCAATAAATAGACCATCCAGCTGCCAGTAACCGTCAACAACAGATTCCTTCCAGCAATGATTGACCCTTCAGCAACATAAGATCCACTCCCAGCAACAAAAGATCCACCCCCAGCAATATTAGATCTCCCTCCAACAACTATAGATCCCCGGAAGCCATTGTCAATAGACCTTCCAGCATCCCTTGCCACATTCAGTGCTGGAACTGTGGTCCCCCATGTTCCCCCTAAAAAAGCCCTGTATAGAAGTATGGTTGTATGACCTCCATGACCGCCTCATGGATGGTATTCCCAATCCCCATTAGTGTGAACTTAAACTAGCAATAGATGGAATCATCAGCCAATTCAGCAGGGAATGTGTGCATTTTGATCCAGATGTATCATTTGCTGTTGGACAGGTGACAATCTAATGATCAATGTCTGTTGAACAGGAATGTTGGAAAACATTTTTTGATCAGTGGCTGTAGCCACTGACCCATTTATGCTGACAGTGGAGAGTCCCGCTGTCAAAATTCAATGTCCTCTGGTTAAATATAAAAACAAACAAACAAAAAAACAATCTATGGCTAGCTTTAGTTATGCCTTAATTGGTAAGCCATTATGGGCTCAACCAATAGGGCCATTTACTGAGAAACATTAACTGTTTCACTTCCATTAAATAATAAAGCATTATTATAATGAATAGTGAATAATGAATCATTTTTTTTAAACATGCACAATATAATTTAAGAATTACAAGGTAGGGAGGATTTTGAGGGGATTATAATGGTGCCAAGCAAAGTTACAAAGGGAAACAGTGTAAAAGAAGACAATAGTTTATTAATTACAATTAATCAGACAAAAACATGGTTGGAAGTGTACATTGGAGGAAGATGATAACAAATTTTTCCCGACATGTTTTTGGCTTCTTTGGGGGAGTGTGGTTTTTATAAAGAAATAATACATTCTACAGAAAAGACAAAAACAAAATTAACAACGAGCAAACTTTTCATTAAAAAACGACTGAACCGTAACGGGATCCATAATGTCAAGACCCCAGGGAAGAGTTCAAGAAACCAACATACCCTACTTTTGGCAGTTCAATCTGTGCCCCATCACTTTTTTAAATGAAATTTTCTCTTCATTAGGTAAGTATGGAGGCTATGTTTAGCCCAATTGGTTAGGGATAATTATTGGCTATGACTATCTATCATGGCAATTATTCCCTACCTATCTATCTATCTATTATATATTTGTTTTTCTTCCCAGTTTGAAGTTTAGCCCCCTGCAGGCACACTAGGGTTGCTGTCCCTGCATCATCGCTTGAGGGCACTTTCATTGGCTTGCCCGTACTCTGAGGGTATGTTGGTTTCTTGCACTCTTCCCTGGGGTCTTGACATTATGGATCCCGTTTTGGTTTGGTCATTTTTTAAGCTCCAGCTGTTCTTTAAGGAAAAGTTTGCTTATTGTTAATTTTGTTTTTGTCTTTTCTGTAGAATGTATTATTTATTTATAAAAAAAACACACTCCCCTGAAGAAGCCAAAGACTTGGCGAAACATGTTGGAAAAAATGTGTTATAATCTTCCTCCAATGTACACTTCCAACCATGTTTTTGTCTGATTAATTGTAATTAATAAACTATTGTCTTATTTTACACTGTTTCCCTTTGTAACTTTGCTTGGCACCGTTATAATCCCCTCAAAATCCTCCCTACCTTGTAATTACTGTATGGGATGAGGTGCCATATCCCACAGAGGACACAGCAAACACTTCCACTATAATTTAACAATGTTATTATACAGTAATCACGTGTAAAAAGTGAAAGAAATGGGGCTGTTTTTATTTTATCCTACAAGAGCAAAAGTAATGCAAAAACTGAATGACTTTAAATAGTAACTCCACTTTTATGAGAAAAAAATAACCATTCCCCTCTGGGTGATCTGTGTACATTGCAAGGATTTTACCAAACTTTGTTGCAGATTCTAACCTTTTGTTTTCCTGAAGAAATAGCTGTTTGTTTCTCTGTGTCCATGTGCAAAAGTGGATGAGAATGGGAGTGATTTTATAATTATCAATCAACTGCTGCACTCACAGAGTACTAATGAGAAAACTGGCACAGAGCGGCAGCCCTTTGGACATGTTTTCCCTTTGGTAGTATCTTACCAAAAATGGCATTTTTGTTGCAGGGGATGCCCAAAATCTGACTTGTATCAGTATAAAATAAGTAAGCAGTATAAATCTATATTATTTTTTTGCTTGAACTTATCCTAATACTAGGTGGCCTCAACACTCGTCTGCTCTCTCCTCGCCCCACTGTGCCTGCCTATTGCTGGTGAGTGCAGCATTAGCCAGCTGAGTAAACCCAGTGCAAGCTTGTCACAATTACATTTAAACATTTTTAACAAGAATTTATTGTGCACTGTGCAATGCTGCTCCAGCTGTATGAGACAATGGTGATGAGCATTGTGGCGTTTTGCAGCAACTTGTCCCTGGGCAGACATTATCAAATGTAACTACCTCCAAATTTTGTAGAAAGTGAAAACACGGTGTATACTCACAAAGCACTGCTCACTGATCCACCAATAGGCCGTAAGGAGAGGATTTGCCTTTAATGCTTATTATTATAATTATCTTTATCATTATAATTCAGCAGCATTTAATTACGGCTATGTTCAGGAGACTGACATAAATTCTTACCATGTATCAGTTATTTACACTTGTGAAGTGTTGACTATAGGAACAGAATTAGCAGATCCCCGCTTAGGCACTGTGGGGCAGATCCACAAAGATCTGCCCCGGCGCAGCGTATCAGAGATACGCTACGCCACCCTAACTTACTTGTGTTATCTTCGAATCCTTAAAGTTACGGCAGCATAGTCTATCTCTGGCGGCGGAATTCAAATCGGCAATTAGGGGGCGTGTTTCATTTAAATGAAGCGCATCCCCGCGCCGAATGAACTGTGCATGCGCCGTCCCTAAATTTCCCGCCGTGCATTGCGCTAAATGACGTTGCTATGACGTCATTTTTTTAACATAGACGTGAATTACGTCCATCCCGATTCACGGACAACTTACGCAAAAAGAAATTCTAATTAAACGCGGGAACGACGGCCATACTTAACATGGCAAGTCTAACTATACGCCACAAAACACCAGCTTTAACTATACGCCGGAAAAAGCCGGCTAGAGACGACGTAAAAGAATGCGACGGCCGCGCGTACGTTCGTGGATCGTCGGAAATAGCTAATTTGCATACCCGACGCGGAAAATGACGCAAACTCCACCCAGCGGACGCCGAAGTATTGCATCTAAGATCCGAAGGCGTACAAAGCCGTACGCCTGTCGGATCTAACCCAGATGCCGTCGTATCTTGGTTTGAGGATTCAAACTAAAGATACGACGCAGGAAATTTGAAAGTACGCCGGCGTATCAGTAGATACACCGGCGTACTCTCTCTGTGGATCTGCCCCTGTGTGTACTATGCTTTACATAAGTATTGTCAGCACAGTTATTGTCCTTGCACTTTTCATGCTCATTTGAGCTTTAGTAGAAACATATACTGTATTTCAGAGCATATGCAAGAAAAGTGTATATCATTTGAGGCACACTTTGGATTTAATTGTTTACACATGATCATGCTTTGTTGCACATGTTTATGATCTATCAGGTTTGTTAATGTTAATCACATAAGTCACTATTGAGGTTAGACTCAAAAATAAGGGATTATAGACCAGCGCCACAACTCTCTCTTTCTAATACCTATTTATTGGTGCAACACCATTATTTGAGTGGCAGCGGTCAGTGAACATATTTTACCTTCCCATCAATATCCACAGGTGCTGTATATTTTCTTTCTACATAGCACATGGTAAATAATAATGGTGAAAAATGAAAACACATTAATGTGCCTGTTCTTTGATTGAAGTGTTATGCCGCGTACACACGACCGTTTTTTGGGTTGTAAAAAATTACGTTTTTTTTATGTCATTAAAAACGATCGTGTGTGGGCTCCAGAGCATTTTTCACAATGTAAAAAATGTCCATTAAAAATTTCGAACATGCTCTAATGTTTCACAACGTTTTTAACGTTGTCGTTTTTAACGTTGTCGTTTTTAACGCCGTGAAAAAATGGTCGTGTGTGGGATTTAATGACGTGAAAAAAACGCGCATGCTCATAAGCAAGTTATGAGACGGGAGCGCTTGTTCTGGTAAAACTAGCGTCCGTAATAGAGATAGCACATTCATCACGCTGTAACAGACTTAAAAGCGCGAATCGTCTCTCACCAAACTTTTAATAACCCAAAATCAGTAAAAGCAGCCCCAAGCCCCAAGCGCCATCCGCATGGAACTTCCCCTTTATAGTGCCGTCGTACGTGTTGTACGTCACCACGCTTTGCTAGAGCATTTTTTTTTCACGATCGTGTGTAGGCAAGGTCGTTTTAATGATCAGGTTGAAAAAAAACTTAATTTTTTCTAGACAATTAAAAACGTAATTTTTTACAACCCAAAAAACGGTCGTGTGTACGCGGCATTCGTTTTAGTATTAACGGTTATAAATTTATAAAGGTATATGAGGTTCACTTTAATTTCTGTTCCCATTGTGCATACCTATTGTCCACAATCAAGAAGCCAAAAAAATAAATAAAAAAATACTCTCTCTCCAAAAGCTACTTTTAAACCCCTAAAGGCCTAGTGTGAAAAAATAATGTGAAACATGAGATAAAATATAAAAAAAAAAAGGAATTGAAATGGTATAATTTGTACATATTTCGAACTAGTCTTCAGTTTTTATCAATTGTTTACTCATGGATAAATCACATTTTGTTTCTAGCTTTTAAGGCATGAATACATTTTGTTAGATTTTTCTTTAAAGGCATAATTTCTGCTGGCTAAGAACAATTACTGACTATTATCTTCCTTGTACAGGTTAATTTGTTTGCCACACATTTCTTAAAGCTTTCTTGGGCTGAAAAAAAAAAGTAACCCGCAAGATTTAAATGCATGTTTTGGATAAAAATAAGCACAATACATGCTTCATTACCCCAGAAACCTGTCCTTTTCTTATACCACTCCATAATGCTCCCAGAATGTGGATGGGCCTTCTTTGTCATCATGTATCATAATTGATTGTAGGTCCTGCATTGTATAACATGGACATTGCAGGCCTGCCACCCGTCCGATGGCAAAAAGTAGAAGCGATCTGTCTTAGGCCCCTTTCACACCTGCAGACCATATGTCCGCTTTTGCATCCATCTGTTTGCGGATGAAAAAGGGACATACATTGGTCCCTATGAGATTGCGGGTGTCAGCGGATGTTCATCCGATAGGGGAGAGCGGAGAAAAGACAGGGCGGTCCCTGCACAGTGTGTGTGGACCGCCCTGTCATCCGCCGGCTCAGCGGGGATCAACAAAGCGATCCCCGCTGAGCATACAGAGCATAAGGAGGCGGATCATTACTGATCCGCCCTGTGTGAAAGGGGCCTTAAAGAGAAGAGGAAGACTGTGAGAGCAAGAACAAAGGTAAGTGCCTGATATTATTCCTACCCCCCTAGACAAAATGAGTGTTTACAGTGTGGAGGGGGCCTCACTGAAAGGCAAGCCTTTTCTCCAGCTCGCAGTTCAGCTTGAACTAGAAGAGTCTGAGGCCTCGTACACACGACCGAGAATCTCGTTGTAAAAGAAACATTGTTTTCCTCGACGAGTTTCTTGTCAGGCTTGTCGAGAATCTTGTCAAGCGTTCTTTGCGTACACACTGTCAAGACAAAACTTGTCGTTCTTAAATGCGTTGACGTACAACATGTACAACGGAACTATAAAGGGGAAGTTCGATTCAACTGGCACAACCCTTGGGGCTGCTTTTGCTAATCTCATGTTACTGCGTGTTAAGTAAAAGTTTGGTGAGAGACAATTTGCGCTTTTCAGTCTGTTACAGCGTGACGAATGTGCTATCTCCATTACAAACGCTACTTTTACCGAAGGTGCGCTCCCGTCTCATACTTTATTCTGAGCATGTGCGGGTTTCTAAGCATACACACGAACGTGTTTCTCGTTGTAAACCAGCACGACGAGAAACGCGACGAGGAAATTGAGACTCCCTACGAGAAAAAAGAGAACATGTTCTCTTTTTTTCTCATCGAGATCCACAACAGTTTTCTCGACGAAAAACATACACACGACCGCTTTCCTCGGCACAAATGCTCTGCCAGCATTTTTCTTGATGGATTTTGCAGAGGAAAACGGTCATGTGTACGAGGCCTGAGAAAGTTTTATGTAGAAATACTGCACTAAATCAATAAACCAGATCTGTTAGTTTTCATTTGTGTTATTTTGTTTCACTGAAACCTCCGTGATCTGCGTTTAAATCGTGGGAGTGTAAACTGGCTTTGTGAAAGAGTAACAGAAGCACTTTTTTTTTTACCCTTTTGTCAAAAAAATCTGTTTTTAAAGAACTAAAAAATAAACAGAAGCCTTTAATTACATCTATCTGTTAGCTGAAAACACAGAAGTAATCATAGTCAGACAGCTATACTTGGCACAATGAAGAGGGCACTGAGTGAAACTGTTAGTCATGGTGCCAGCTAGGTAATGAGTTATGGCAGTAAAGATCCCTGGAACAAGTTGCTAGTGTCACTAAACAAAAATGATTTTGGAGCTATGTTTAATGAACATGAAATGGAAAACAAAATATTCTATCTTAGATAAAAATAATTGTTTTCAAATGATGACTTAAGTTATAAAAAATAAATAAATATGTCCACTTACAATATAAATGGTAATGCATGTAACACAGTGACATAGGATCCCTAGATTGTTTACTGTATATTGATAACTTTTTATTATATTGTATAAATACAATGGCTAACAGCTTAAAGTGATTGTAAAGACCAGTTTTTCTTTTTCTTTAACCACTTCCATACCAGGCACTTACGCACCTTCCTGCCCAAGCCAATTTTCAGCTTTCAGCGCTGTTGCAATTTGAATGACAATTGCGTGGTCATGCTACACTGTACTCAAACAATTTTTTTTAATATTTTGTTATTTGTTATTTATTACAACAACTAAAAAAAGACAGATTTTTTTTAAAAAATTACGGTTTTATTTTTTTCTGTTAATTTTTTTGTAAATAAGTACATTTTCTTCTTCAATTACGGGCACTGATATGGCTGCACTGATGGGCACTGATAAGGTGGCAACAATGAGGTGGCACTGATAAAGATGGCACTGATGGGCACTGATGATGGTCACAGATAGGCGGCACTGATGGGCACTGATAGGCGGCACTGATGGGCACTGATAGGCGGCGCTGGTATGCGGCACTGATGGGCACTCATAGGCGGCACTGATGGGCACTCATAGGCAGCAATGATGAGCACTCATAGGCGGCAATGATGGGTAATTATGGGTGACACTGATGGGTACTTATGGGTGACACTGATAGATGGCACAGATGGGCACTGATAGGTGGGCACTGATGGGCATGGATGGTCACTGAGAGGTGGCACTGATGGACACTGAGGGGTGGCACTGATAGACACTGAGGGGTGGCACTGATGGTGGCATTGCTGGGCACCACTTTTTTTAAATGTTTCCTATGTTGTGCCCATGTTGCCAGTCAGTGCCCATTCGTACCGATTGATACAGTGCAAGGGGAGAGATCGGGTGCAGCAGCACTGTGGGCTGGATCTATAGTGCCCACAGCGCTGCTCTGTGCCCATTCCTGCACTCATCCATCTATACTCAGCCATACTCAGCCATGCCATCCATACTCGGTCTTACCATCCATACTGAGCCATCCCCATCCATACTCAGCCTTCCCCATCCATACTCAACCATGTCATCCATACTCAGCCATCCCCATCCATACTCAGCCATCCCTATCCATGCTCAGCCTTCCCTATCCATGCTCAGCCATCCCATCCATGCTCAGCCATCCCCATCCATGCTCAGTCATTCCATCAATGCTCAGCCATTTCATCCATACTCAGCCATCCCCATCCATGCTTAGCCATCCCCTTCCATTCTCAGCCATCCCCATCCATGCTCAGTCATCCCCATTCACGGCGAATCCATCCACGGCTCATTCATCCCCATCCATGGCTCATCCATCAACATCGACGGCTTAGTCATCCACATTTATGGTGCAGCCTTCTCCATCCACAGCTCAGTCATCCTCATCCACAGTTTCTTTATGTCTCATTCATGCTGATCCATTCTTCATCCATGCCACATCAGTTTTTATCCATGTCACATCCATGCCCATCAGTGCCTTACAAATGTGTAATAGGTAGTCAAATTAGATTTTGACATTTATGCCCCTAGAACACCTGATGGCACTCCCTGCGTGTTGGGCCTCTATATGTGGCCTGGCTGTGTAAAAGTCTTACACATGTCATATCGTTATACTCAGGAGAAGTATCAGAATATATTTTGGTGTGTAATTTTTGCTATGTACATGCTATGTGTTAGAAATATTGTATAAATGGACAACTATTTCCACATTTTCCAAAAACTGGAAGGGAGCCACAGTGGAAGCTGTAAAATGAGCTAGTAGACTGGAGCCCTTTCTTTTATTTTTTATATTTTGTTTTGGCATACATTCTACTTTTTTTTCATTTGTATACTGAAATAAAAGAGTTAAAGTGGTTGTAAACCTCAAACCTCAGACAAATCACATATTTCTAAAGTGTTTACTTGCCTCTCTTCAAAACACCAGTAACATTTCTGTCTGCTGTCTCATTCCTTTGTTATCAGCATGAATCACTTCTGACAAGTTTTCCTGACACCAAGAGAAAAAAGGTGACAGGGGAGGGATCTCCAGCTGTTTGCAAGCCTCAGCTCTGCTCTGCTCCTATGTGTTGTGTGAAGGGGGGTGTGTCTCGTCCCTCCAACCAGCTCTTAGAACATGTAACTGCAGCTCCCTGCCTCCAGCTTTGTGGGTCTTACAAGGCTGTACGGGACAAATAGCTGCAAGTAAACAGGTAAAACTTATGTAGGAGGATTTTTTTACCTCTCTGTATCACCTGAGGCCAGTCACTTTACTGGGTATATGTAAGGGTTTACAACCTGACATGATATGACACAAGTCAATTACTTCGTAGAACATAAAAACACAGGTAAGTCTTATATATGTTCCTCTAGAGCAGCGGTCTCCAAACTATGGCCCTCCAGTTATTCAGGAACTACAATTCCCATCATGCCCAGTCATGTCTGAGTTTTTACCATGCCTCGTGGGATGTATAGTTTTGCAACAGCTGGAGGGCAATAGTTTGGAGATCCCTGCTCTAGAGCCTCCCGAGTCCCCACTAGTGCAGAAAATTAACTATATGGAATGAAATCATCTGTAAAATGATTTTTCAGGTCTGTTTTACAGTTTTTTGTTTATACAGTTTTATATGATGCACCTTAAAAGTCCCATATCTCCAACCAAATCCATTTTTCTAGTTTCCAGAGATGTTGGTGCCATATTTATTTAAATACATTTCTTTGCTGATCTCTGCCACATTTTTGACCAAATTTTCCAGGGTGGATAATACACCCATAATACATTCCCCTGTGGTCAGATACCAGCATTTATAGTAATATTATAAAGTAATATTATTGTATCTTCATTTACTCATTACTCATTTAATCACATAAAAGTTCTCTTTAAATGTTATTCGTATTAAAATGTGTATTTATTTCTTTTTGCACGGCAGATTACTTGGGGCACTGTTTGGACCCAATTTTTGACGCACATATTCGGGACCTTTTCTTTCCCAATATTTCCATCCGTGGGAATCCTCTAGGGGTGAGTGGTAGGTGACATGACAGACTATTGTGGTCAGGCATGGGAGGGTTTTGTATTAGAAGTTAAGCAAGTTTGTTCCAAAGATGGCCTCTTTTGGCACAAGGAATTTTTTGATAGATATATGACCAATAAGATTGTACCATGGGGTTTACGGATTTAAAATTTTCCAAATATAAAAAAAGTGGAACCCAATGTGTAAAAGATCTGGGAAACCAATTTACAACTATGCACTTTGAAAATGATGCAAATACTTGGTGAGCAGTACAATACAGACATTGTGGATTGGATAAAGAAATCCTAAAATGGCAAGAGAACCATGTCAATCTAGTTTCACATGCATGCTTTCTGGACAAAGATAAAATATTAAAAGAACATCTTACTAAATATGCTACCGGTTTAATTAAAACAAAGGAAGGCAAGTTCACTAGGGACAAGAAATCTTACGAGTATGATCAGGCATACAAGTGGACCCAGCAAGAGGCATATCCTTGTCGCAGGGGTCCTTCTAATCAGGCCCCTCTGGCAACTCATTTAGATCTAGCTGGGTCAGATACTTCATCTATGTCCTCAGTATCTTACGTCCTGATCACCACACGCTTCGATAATACAAACAATGTATCAAGAAAAAGAAATAATAATAGTGCAACCAGATCACATGGACAACCCAGATTGGCTCATGCCTCCAATAATGATAAAAAACACACATACAGCGGCCACAGAACCAAACAACACCTAGTACCCCAATGACAGGCAATGTACTTAATCATTCTTTGATGTCACTTACCACATCCGTTATTAACGTTAACTCAGTATTAGTGTTGCTCACGAATATTCGTATTGCGAATATTCGGCTCGAATATGGTATATTCGAGTATTCGCGATATATTTCGAATTTCGCGGTGAATATTCGCAATTCCGAATATTCGCATTTTTTCAATTTGATTTTTAAAACAGATCACATCCTATCGACGTCTAAAAGCATTGCTGGTATGATTAGAGACCCTGGGCCGAGTAGCTAAGCTGAGGCGATCCTTTTATGTTGCCAAATTGAAAAAAAAAAAATGCGATTTTTCGCTATTGCGAATGCGAAAATGATTGCGAATTTTCGATAACTGTGGTAGGAGAACTCTGATTGTCTCTGATGCAAAAGGGGGGGGGGCTTTGTGTATGTTTCTGTTATGAATATTTGTATGTTTGATATTATTTTTTTTGTAAGAAGGAAAAAATTGCGCATACCTTAAAAAAAGGGGAGAATACAGCAGCAACTCAAAAATGTTATACAACATAATTTAATACAAGACAGAAAATGGAGTCGCTCTACAAGAATAAAAAATATGTCTAGTGACAAGACATGTGGGCAAATTATAAAATAAGCAAGCGCAAATAACTTGTGAAATACACAGTGAAACAAATATATAAAGAAATATAGTCCCAATAATAGAAAAATAATCTTTCATAAAAATGTCTTTGATATGTGAAGTGAAAAAAAGTCCAAAGCATGCAGCATGAACGTGTTCAATCTTCAAGGTGTTTGATTGACAAACGGCTGTGACAGATGGATAGAGTAAAGAATCACCACCAATGCAAAACACTTTTTATTTTCTATTGTAAAATATCAAGAATATTCTGAGCCAATCAGAGTGCTCCTTCTGCATTTGCCGAATATTCGCAATTATTTTGTATTGTAAAATATCAAGAATATTCTGAGCCAATCAGAGTGCTCCTTCCGCATTTGCCGAATATTCGCAATTATTTTGTATTGTAAAATATCACGAATATTCTGAGCCAATCAGAGTGCTCCTACAACATTTGTCGAAATTGCGCAGTAAATATCGCATTCGCATGTTGCGATATTTCGATAAAATATCACGAATATTCTGAGCCAATCAGAGTGCTCCTACCGCAGTTATCAAAAAATCGCAATTATTTTCGCATTCGCAATAGCGAAAAATCGCAATCATTTAATTTCGATAAAATATCACGAATATTCGAATTTAGCGAATATATCTCGAATATTCGAATATATATTCGAGATATATCGCGAAATCGAATATGGCATATTCTGCTCAACACTACTCAGTATCAGTACCTGCGGGACCCATGTCCCAACAGATGACTGAACACTGTTCAAACATATCAGGTTCATCTATGGATATACGCACGGTGCCTATCTTCAATCCCATCACAATGGGCCATAAGCGGGCACCAGTGGTCGCAACTACCCCTATACGCACATCAAGCCAGCATTTAAAATAGATTGTCCCTATTCCACCAGTGCTGAGAATCTGGAAACATATGACATCATTAATCTGTCTTTCTATCCATTATCAGAGGATGAGTCCAACGTGTTACAACTTGGCCTCACATTCTGTCGAGATGAAAATGCAGATAAATTCGAGCTGATAAAAGATCTTCAACTTTACGCTAGACGTTTGATGTACAAGGTACTTTATGACAAGGAACAAAATACTGCACAGGACTTGGAACAACAAAAAAACTCAGTCATGGACGGTGTAACCTTTGAAGATTTAAAAGCCCTACAGGACCCAATGGAACTGTGAGACGACAGCAACCCAGAGGAGGAGGGGTGGGTATTCAATCCATCTGGTGAAAGTGTTGGTGAATCTCAAGATCAATCGACCCTCCCCCTTCCCTGTCCTCCCAGGGTTGACTTTGGTACACCCCAAGTGTACAAACCCAAATCAAAGTAGTTCCCGATCCTACAAGGCAACTCAAATATATGGGCCTTTGTTATCCAAGTAACCAAGGAAATAGAGTCCACTAACTGGCAAACGGGACCTCAATTCAACTTACCGAAACATCAAAAACAGGCATTAAAAACCCTTAGTTCTAATAAAAATATTGTAGTAAAACCATTTGATAAAGGGGGAAACCTTATCATAATGGATGTGGAACAATATGAGAAAATGTGTTATGATATTATTTAGAACACTAATTGGTATAGGCCTGTACCAATGTCTCATATTAATTATTATATGAGGAAATATAAAGACATTCTGATTAGGGCGCTACATAGGGGAATTATTGCCTTAAATACTTAAATAATTACGTTTTTAGATACCACTAATTTCACCACCCCAACTTTTTATGCACTGCCAAAGGTGCATACAAATTTGCATCATTCCCCAGGTCGACCAATTATATCAGGCTGTGCGTCTTTAACTGAATGAGCAAGCCAATTGATAGACACATTTTTATATCCACAAAGAGTTTGTTCTCATATGTGAAGGATACCATTGAATTATTAAAAATCACAGATTGATTACAAATACCTCAAAGCTCCTGGTTGGTTGCAATTGATATTGAGACACTTTACAATTCTATACCTCATACCAAGGGTGTTCAGGTTATATGTGAATTCTTGGATGAACGAGATCTAGACTCATGAAAGTACAAGGATTTTGTTGCAGAAATGTTGAGTTTCATTTTTTTCTTTAAGGGTTCCCACTACTTCCAGGTACAGGGGGTTGCTATGGGCGCGAAATGCACTCCCTCATATGCTAACCTGTACCTGGGGGGGTGGGAACGAGAACTATTGTCCAAATACCATCTTGGCATCGCTACATCGATGACGTCTTTATGGTGTGGGCAGGATCAATAGAAGATCTAATTAAATTCCTGGACAGTTTACAAGTGAATACATATCATCTAAAATGTACACATACTTTTGACCAAAATAGGATTACAATCTTGGACGTGGAAATGTTCATCAATGAAAGGGGAGTGCTATGCTCCACATTATATAGAAAAGCTTCAGCCAGTAATAGCTTGCTACACGCAAGTAGCTCCCAAGCTTATCCCCTATAGACAGTTTTTGAGGATAAAGCGCTTAATATGAGGACTTTAAAGGGAAAGCAGATTTATTACGTGAACACTTCTCGATTAGGGGCTATAGTAAATCATGTCTTAAGAATGCCTTCAATGGGGTTAAAAACCAGGACAGAAACTTGCTCATTTATAAACCTAGGCAAGAAAAATCAACAACGACCACACGTATCATTACCAAATACAACCGACAACATGGTAAAATACACAACATATATAACACATTTTGGTACTTACTGGCAGCTGACCAGAGGATATTGAAGTTTATCAAACCACATCCTAAAATCACATACAAAAGATCTAAATCCCTAAGGGACACACTGGTAACTAGTCATCACAAAACTGGCAATATACGGTAGTTCAAACTAAAGCATCAGGAACATATCCATGTGGAAAATGCAACTTTTGCCTCTTCATTATGGAGGGGAAAAGTGTTACCCATCCAAACAATACTATCTGGACCCCAAAGTATAGGACTAACTGTCAATCCATTGGAGCAGTTTATTTGATAAAGTGCTGTTGTGGAGCCTTTTATATATACAGACTAAATGCCCCCTTTTCTGTAGGATCAGGGATCATGTCTCCCTAATTTCCAAATGCAAAATGGAAACGCCTATAAGTAGACATGTAGGGCTGTATCATAACTTTGATCTCAAGTCAATCGCCAATCGTCAATAGCATTGAACATTTACCCCAAAATGAATGTAGCGGTGACATCGACAAGAAGCTCCTACAATTGGAGACAGGGTGGATATACTTGTTACAGGCTACCTGTTTCCTGGGCCTAAATGATATTATCAGGTACAAGCCCTTTTTGTGACTGATGCCCTGTCTGGGCAGTTAGATGTTTTTTTATTCTCTCCTTGGATTTAATTTGTTATTTTTTGTCATTTGTTATCTTTTATATGGGTTGCGATAATTGCCTGATATGGTTTTCAGTCTTGTCGCTTGCCTCTGCCCGATTGTCTTGGGATATTACTGATGTCTTGGATGTGTGCATTCACTCGATGTCCGAGAGATTTCCCTTGGAATAATATTGCCAGTGCTACTCCTCTGTTAAAGGAGTAAAATATAATAAAAAATATGCTGTATTATGTGTACACCATGTGTACTGTATATTATGATGTACCTTTGTGGAAGTGAATGACTTTATTGTAAACTATGTAATGTATTTGCATGACTGTTTTTACCTATTTACAGATCAACCGGTTGTTTTTCTCTTTTTAATTTTTTTTTTCTGAGTTTTGCTGTGCTCCAATGATTTGATCTTGCCCTTTTGCCATCAGATTCCAGTATGGAAAGCCAAGGGTGTCCACTCCTTTCCATTTGGGCAACAGCCTATGGGAGGAAGGATTTTCTGGGTACACGCCCGCCCGAGGTGCCCCTGATCCGTGGCTTCCTGGAAGCATGATGCGTGGCCATTACAGATCTGCAGACACCATCTATGCCCCAGCAGGCTGAGTGGCTGCGTTCCAGAAGTCTGTTGCGACTTACGGTTTCCGGGTGTCAGTCTGTGACACGCGGACCCTCCCCTTTTTGCATTCACGATGCGTCATCACGGTGTGACGTCACACGTCATGCTTTGACGCAATGGGGAGGGACACGTAAAGCCCACATGGCGATGGCCATGTGGGGATCGCTGGGAGCCTCTGTAAAGCTTGGACAAGATTGCAGGTAGATATCTGAGCTATGGGGGGTTGGTTATGATACAGGCATATGGAGCCCAAGTAATAGTTTATTCCTTTTTGGTTTATATTTCTTGTTTTATCCACAGGTGCAGAGTTTGCTGCTTTGGGGATTCAACTTTTGCTTTCCCCCTTTTTTGTGCCCTTCTCTGCCTCTGCCTCTGCCTCTGTGCAGATTGTGCAAGTGATCTCTGGACAGGGACTAGCTTGTTAGTGTGGGGACATACACAGGTGAGACCATATAGGAAAAGAGGATATGAATAATATGATGCAAATAGTTATAATAGTCCTTGATATACAGTATATTCCTGTGGTATTTCAGATGCTTGCATCTTCCCCTCTATATCAATAAAACAACAATATCAGCTTCTCGGTCCGCTCAAGGTTCCCAGTATATTTATTAAATTACAGGTGGGATTGAGGTGAGTGAAGTTCATGTTTTAGAGCTTGTTATGAACTTTTATGCTCTACACATATGTATTTGTTTGATAACATACAATATACATTGCAGGCTATAATTTTGAAAACGAGTCTTTGTGATAAGTGCGTTATCCCTCCCTATGGGTGATCTGGCACTCTTTGGACTGGATCTGGTCGCGGAGTTGCAGCCTCTCTCATTTCAAGTCCCCGTGTGAATTAATTCCTATGCTCAGTTGGAGAAGTAGGGAGTTTTTTCGTATAGGGGGTTACCCGTTCTGTTTTTGGGTATACAGTCATGCATTTATAGATTTGTACAATGTTAATTTACAAAAGTAAAATATGATGTATTAACAATGTTCTGTTTCTCTTTCATACACACCTAAATAATGATTTTCTATGTCCAGTAAATGAGTCCATGCATCCTTTCCTGAAGAAGCAGTTTTGGCGAAACATGTTGAAATAAGTGGACGTAAATTTGTATGTGATTACAGCAACTCATCGTCGGTGATAGGATGTGTGTGTACACCCAAGGCCATGATTATACTGTTTTCACTACTTTTATAATATTGTTTTTCCAATAAATATGTGAATTTTTATGTGACGCACCATAAAAGTCCTATATCTCCAACCAAATCCATGTTTCTAGTTTCCATAGATGTTGGTGCCACATTTATTTGCTGATCTCTGCCACATTTAGTTCATAAAAGTAAAACGCTCCTTCTATGACACCTGTAGCTATCTAACATACATGGGTTTCTTAGTATAATATCAAGATTTGAATTCACTGATGCTGGTGGTTCACATATAGCTGAAAAATAAAATGTTGTTACACTGAAAAAGCCACCATGCATTATATCTATAAGGGATCTTCTATAATAGATCATTACATTCTCAATGGAAATATCAGATTCTGCGTCAAACTCACACGTATCTTTATCTTTCAGTATCGCTTTAGTATACTATACTTTGCATATCCAATGCTCTGTTCATTGTTCAGTAACTGCTGATAATGTGATGTCCCCTTGATGGATCTCTATAGTTACATTGATAGTCTGAGATATATGGTATACATATAAGCATATTCCTTTTTGACCTTTGAATAACCTGTCCTTGAGGCCATTGCAAAGCATTACTATTGATTGCTTATTTCTAAACATCTACATCACAGTGACAAATGTATTCACCATAGATAGCGTGTACTGTAGGCTTGTATAAATATATAGTAGTAAAATGGAAGATTGTGTTAGGGTGATAGAATGGATACATGTAGAGTTAGATGATAAGATTTCTTATGTTCAGTCCCCTGCATATTTTCTTTCCACTAGTACATGTAAAACATACTAGAAGCAAATGCTTACTGTGGCAAACTGTGAAGAATAAAGGAGGCTTCAAGTAGATAATAAATAATATATGTTACACCAAAATATGTGAATATGTCTTTGCATAGTTTGACATTCAAAGTAAAGAGGTAAGGACCCTGTTGTGCACCCTCCACATGCATTTCAGCAAATATCTTTTCTTTTGAATGTTATGTAATTTTTATTTTTCTCTAATTTGCTCAGGCATATGAACATGCACACAACATTTGTGAATACATTTGTGCATCAAAGACGTATAGATACATTGTAGGATCCTCTGTTTTTTTCAATTTGCTTTATTGCAGACATAACAATATGATATATAGTACACCTAAGACTCATGTGGTAGGTGCTTTTACAATGAGTTGTGCTAGTCCAAACTGTATTTTAGAGCATGATATCACACTTTTATTACATAAAATGAAAAGTTCACATAGACATCAATTGCCCATGCAGGGGTTCTTCCACATCAATATCAACAGTCAAATATAAATACCGGCTGCCTTGCACCCTTGTTGGCAGAACCACAGCTCCTCCTACCAGTCACCCTTACTGTGTTGTCCAGCTCTACTGGTTCCCTTGGCTCTCTTAGCCTTTAGTCGCAGTTCACTGCTGCATGACCCAGTCCTGGTCTCTGGATAGGAGTTCTCCTGACTCCTGGAACCAGAACTCCTGGCTTCTGACTGGGGCACCTCTGACCCCTGGGTGAGACATTCTGTCTCTTGACTTTTGTTGGGGGCACCTCTGACCCCTGGGTGAGACCTCCTGTCTCTTGGCTCCTAGTTAACCCCCTAGGTGAGATCTTTTATCTCCCAAACTGGGAATCTGCTCCTTCTTCCTGGACAGTGTCATGAGCTTTTCTTTTGTATGATAGAAATGCATCCTGAGAATGACATCTCTCGGCATGTTTTCTGAGAGGTATGCGGGTTTAGGGAGTCTATGGATCCTATCCACGGTGAAATCTAGCTCTGACATGTCTGGCATGGCGGCGGCAAACAGTTGTGCTGCATAACCGCGCAATTCCTGTGGTTTAACCAATTCAGGGATCCCCCTGATCTTAACGTTGTTTCTTCTAGACCTATCCTCTATTTCTGCCATTTTGGATTTTAGTGCTTCAATGTCATCTTTAGTATTCTCATTGGCATCAACCAAATCATTTATTGTCACCGCATATTCCCCCATTTTGTCCTCAATATGAGAAACCCTGTCCGCAACATCTCTCAAACCCTCACTGAATCTGTGTACACATGATACCATGTCTGAATGGAGGGAACTCCTAAGTGATACAAGCATTTCTTTTAGAACTGTGTCCAGGACAGGTTTATTAGCAGTAGGGAAAAGATCTATGGAGTCAGGCAGCTCCCTGGTGTCATCCCCAGACTCAATTAAAGCGCTCACCTCATGGCCAACATCCGTTGCATCTGCCCTGAATCTTGTCTTCTCTGGGCTCCCAGAGGAAGGGGTAGCAGGTGGGGAGTGTATGCTTTTAGGAGGACTGCTCCTTTTAGTAGATTTCCCCTTCTGTGAAGAGAGCTGTGAGGCATTGATCAGCGGTGTGGATGACGGACCGCCGCCATCTTGTCTGGCCTCCATGAGGAAGAACTCCGTGAGCTTTGTGGGTCTTTTCCCGTCCTTCTTGCGCCTGGTCATGGTGGTGATCTGCTCTGCGGGTGCTGTGGAGCAAGATCGCCGTGTTTTTGCAGCTGTATACTGCCTGGAAGAGCCGCTGTGAGCCGATCGAGTGCCGCTGGATCCGGAGCTCAGCTAATGTGCGTCCATCCGGGTCTCCGACTAGCTCCGCCCCCCACTCTCATCCTTTCTAAACTACTGCCATAGTGGTTATCTATAAGGATATACATGCCTCCTGCATGTGTCCTTACCAGTCAAATGTCTCCTCTCTGTTATGAGAACTGAAAAACTGCAGATTCTGTGGGTGGGTCTGTTGTTCGGAGCTCTGTGAGTGGAGTTGTGATGTAAGTAGACTCCCCGCCCTCCTCTACACTGAATTGTCTCCTGTGTATTTCTTAAACTAAATTCTGCTATGATCACTAACATCCAGTCTAAACTCAGAAAAGTAACCACAAGAATTCAGAAAAGGAGTGGAGTTGGGAATTAAAAAATAATGCCTGTCTCAGGCTTGTGCATGAGATATGTAACGAACCTGTCACTCACAGCAGGGGGAAAGAATAGATAGGGTTTTATCAGTTTGTCTGTTTTATCTCACTGAAACAAGATAAGAGGATTGCTCAGAGCTGGATCAACTCTTTGTGGCAAGACTATGCACAGATGATCTGAAATCATATATTATACATTGTGCCAGCCAAAAACAAATTGGATTTACATCCACTTTAAAACCTTTGAATGCCTGCAAGCAGAGTATGACCTGTCCAGATCTGCCTAGTACATATACTTGAGAGTATCTAGCTTCCTATCCAAATATAACCCTCCCTGCCTGCAAATATCTGGTAAAGTCTGGCAATTTCTTTCCTCTCTGTCCCCCACCCAAAAAGATATTTCCCCTTTTACAAGTCTTTACAACACAAACAGATCTTCTCTAAAACACCCCCTATGCTTAAGTGGGAAGAGGATCTCCACACATCTTTCCCTGAGACCCAATGGAGCCATTTTCTGCAACTACTCATTGACACACTGTAGCCCACAGGGAACAAACACAAAAGCTGCTCACCCGTTGATACTGTTTTTTTTATTTTGGTGCAGGGTTCCCCTTAAAATCCATACCAGACTTGAAGGGTCTGGTATGGATTTTGAGAGGGACCCCTATGCCATTTTTTTTAAATTTGGCGCAGGCTTCACCTTGATATCCATACCAGACCTTAAGGGCCTGATATGGAATTTGGGGGGACCTCCACGCATTTTGTTTTTATTTTGGTTTGGGGTTCCCCTTAATATTCATACCAGACCCAAAGGGCCTGGTAATGAACTGGGGGGAACCAATGCTGTTTTTTAAATGACTTTTATATGTATTGCCGGGACCCAGCAATTCATTATAGCCACAAGTTTTAAATTACTTTTTTTTCTTTAGAAATGTAATTTTGTGCAGGGACTGTTATAAACACAGGAAACAAGTGCTACTTTACAGGCATACTATAGACCCCCCAGGTATGAAATTTGAAGAAATATTTCACTTTTATTGTTTCACTTTAAGCATTATTAAAATCACTGCTCCCTAAAAAACTGCAGTTTTTAAAACTTTTTTTGCATTGATACATGTGCCCTGGGGCAGGACTCAGGTCCCCAAAATCTTTTTATGACAATAACTTGCATATTAACCTTTAAAATTAGCACTTTTGATTTCTCCCATAGACTTTTAAAGGGTGTTCCACGGCTTTCGAATTAGCCATGAACACCACAAATTGTTCGCTATTCGGCGAACTGGCGAACAGCCCCAATGTTCGGGTCAAACTTATGTTCAACCCAAACATAAAGCTCATCCCTGACATGTGGTGGATTCTGCCCTCTTCCGTGAAATTTCAGAATGTGCTGTCCCACAATGGCAGGTTCCCAGTCACACATAAGGCCATTCCAGCTCTGTACCATCACGTAGAAGGCAATGTGATAATGTAAGGTCTGTCAGCTCCACCTCATCATCCTTCTCCTTCACCATGCCATCTTCTGCTGAATTGTCCTATAAACCACTAGTACGCCTAAGTGTTCAAGGGGCTATTCATAGAGTCAGGCTAAAATATGTGGTAAAGCTTGTCTGTCTAAGGGAAAGGAGCAACACTGGAGCAGAGATTCTTTCAGCTCTGCAGGGGTAGGTCCAGAGGTGGTTCACACCATGAAAGCTTGTGCCAGGAATGATGATGTGCTATAATGGCACTAACCTTATGTCTGCCCTTCGACAGGGAAAAATACATGTCCTTAATTTGGTGGGGCAACATTTCTTAAACAGGTATCCAAAGTTGGAAGATCTTCTAAGGCAGGCCAGGAAAGTCTGTGGCCATTATAGACGGTCATACACAGCCAGTATTTGGTTGGCTAAAATTAGGAGGAGTCCCACCTGCCCGTAAACCGCCTGTTTTGTGCCCACCAGGTGAAACTCAACTTTGCCAATGCTGCAGTGGCTCCACATGAAGCAGAGGGCCATCAACAAGTACCTGTGTGAGTATGGAACAAGGTCAGGCTCAGGAGAGCTTGATTTTTTCCCTGGCTGCTGATAAAGGATATATGCAATTTACTGTCACCATTTGAGGAGGCGACAGGGATTGTGAGCCGTGACAATGCATGCATCAGTGACACTATCCCTCTTGTGTTCTTGCTGGAGCATGTGCTGCATGCCATTATGGACAGGGGACTCGGGACAGAGCAGTGGGAAGAAGAGGAGGAATTAATTTTCTCTCAAGGACAGACACCATTCTTGCAATGCCACAGAACACACAAGAGGAGAAGGAGGAGGAGGTGGATTCTGGCAGTTTTGGAGGCATTTAAGTAGAGGAAGACATACGCAAAACCTTAAGAGATGATTTTCAGCCCTGGAATTAGACCCTTTTGGAAGAGAGTGTTCAATATAATCCAGAAAGTGACAGGCATACAGATCCCAAGAACTCCTGAGGTAGCTCTCCTTAACGCCCACATCCCCAGGACTCACAAATTCATTCAAATTTTGATCCACTTTATTTTTTTATTTTTAACTGCCAATCTCCAGTTAAAGTATGAAAATGAGCATGCCTAAAATGGTACCATTGTGACTTTGTCTAATTCATTTCAGTCTGGGTTGTATGCCGACATTTACCACAACTGCTATGTTTGATCTGTACTGTCTTGTTTCTATTCTCTGATAAAAACGTATTTAAAAAAAAAAAATAATCTTATGTGGAGTGTCTATGGGATTAGGGATTTTTAAAAACAACAAACAGATGTTATTGTACTGGTGGAGACGCAGGCATAAGGCCATCTACATGGCTCTCAAACGTCCATGGATTGGATGGACATTCCATTCTACATTTTCAAACCACTCACGTGGAGTATCAGTCCTTATTCCCAAATCTACTAATTTTGAACTACCAACAACTGTTATAGACCTTCAGGGTAGGTTTGTATTGTTATATGGCACTATCTCAGGGGAAGCAATTTTGATATTGTCTTATTATGTTGGGCGACATGGTACCCAAACTTTTGGTGGTATTTGATCACCTCAACGGTTTTTATTTTTTGCGCTATAAACAAACAAAAAGCGTAATTTTTTTTAATTTTATACACATCCAAAAAATATATATAAATCGCCTGGTAAAGGGCCGCTGTCATTGGCCCTTTACCCTTTTCTGTTACATGCCGGGTCCAGAAAAAGCCAACCACGCTGTAGCCGTCTTTTGGCTATGACCCAGTCCACATGTAGTTAATAGTGTATTTGATACCTTTGCCCTACTTCCCTCCTTGATGGAGGTGCTAATTATTCAGATCCCTAAACCGGGAAAAGATCTAGGCCTTTCAGAATCTTATCGTCCAATTTCACTACTACAGGTAGACGCTACAATTATATCCAAAATCCTGGCTCTTATCCTTAACCAGGTGATATTATCTCTGTTTCATACAGACCAAAATGGCTTTATGCCAGGCCGCAATACATATATTAGCTTGCGTAGATTATTCATGAATCTTCAAGCCTCTCATGACAACATTGGCACTAGAGTGGTGGTTGCCTTAGACACTGTTAAGATGTTTGATTCAGTAGTGTTATTTTGGGAAATGTTTAGAATGCTATGGTTTTGGTCCAAATTGTATCAAATGGGTTCAGGTATTGTACCAACAGCTAGGATATTAGCGAATGGTTGGATCTCTAACTCGTTCCCATTATCTAGGGGGATGGGATAGGAATGCCCCCTCTCCCCTCTTTTGTATGCACTTGCTGCAGAGCCACTTGCTATGTCTCTAAGGACACACCCTGATATACAAGGTTTCTGCCATGGCTTACTGGTAGAAAAAATCTGTATGTATGCAGATGATACCCTACTTTATTTAACAGACTCTGACCTATCAATATCAAACACCTTACAAATTATTGAACAATTTGGCCAATTCTCGGGACTTTAAAACAATTGGAGAAGTTCCAAAATACTTCCCTTAGACAGCTTTCCACCCCCTATTGACCCAGCTAATCTCCCTTTACAGAGAGTTAATAAAATTAAATATCTGGAAGTCTCAGTGACTAACTCTATTGCAGACCATATCTTGGCCAACATAGAACCGCTATTTGCGCTAATCAAAGCTAAAACACCAGTGTGGGCCCGTCTGCCTCTTGGTGTCATGGGACATATCAACTTAATAAAAATGGTACTACTTCCTAAGATCCTCTATTTGCTCTGGTACTTCCCCATATATTTATTCCTAAGATACTTTAGGACCATGGAGACTATTATTATTCAGTTTGTGTGGGACCCCACCAGACATAAATTATCTTAGCAAGTTCTTAAAAATTCCACAGATCTGGGAGGAGTGGCACTTCCAGATTTCAACCTATATTATATAGCAGCACATTTGTCTCATTTATTCCATATAGATAAGAAAGGTAGAATACGATTTAATACATTAATAGTCCCAAATTGGATACAATCCTCTTCAGATCCCTTCTGTGCGAAAGCCTGTGGCTTGCACAGAGCTGATCTTGTTGGAGCTAGAATATCGCTACTGTATCACTATAGAAGAATTACTTCGTTCTTCGTTGTGGCAGTGTCATTGATCGTCTGTTCCCTGATATAGGGAAAGACGATCAATGACATCACACGTCCAGCCCCGCCCCCTACAGTTAGAAACACATATGAGGTCACACTTAACCCCTACAGCGCCCCCTAGTGGTTAACTCCTAAACTGCAATTGTCATTTTCACAGTAAACAATGCATTTTTATAGCAATGAAAATGACAATGGTCCCAAAAATTTGTCAAAATTGTCCGATGTGTCCGTCATAATGTCGCAGTCACTAAATAAATCGCTGATCGCCGCCATTAGTAGTAAAAAAAAAATATTAATACAAATGCAATAAAACTATCCCTTATTTTGTAAACGCTATACATTTTGTTAACGCTATAAATTATAAATAAAAAAGATCCATATCAAGGAATGGTAACATGTCTTTGTGCACTACAGATGTGAAATCAATGCCAAAGGTGTTGATGTTACAATAGTCGATAAACTGATATAGGGGACCTGTGCCGCCCTGCCAAATGAGAATGATGTCATTTATATATACCGACCATACATTATAATGTGCTCTGTATAAGGATTGTTGGACCAGATGTAGGTCCTACCAATAGCCCATAAAAAAACTGTGGAACTGGGAGCAAAACTAGCTTCCATAGTGGTGCCAACTTGTTGTAAGAAGAATTCCCCTAAGAATTGAAAATACTTGTGTTGTAGTGCAAATCATGTGGAATCCACAATGAAGTTAGCCTGTTTGCTGCTAAACTGGTTGTCTCTGGCCAGAAAGTGTAATGTTTGTGCCAGTACTGTAAGGCTCTGAGGCCCTACTTTGTGAGGTATTAAAGTGTAGAGTGAGGTCAGGTCAAGTGACACCCACCAATAGTCTTTCTCCCATCTATAGTGTCCTTAATGTAAGTCAGTAAGGCTTGAACAAGAGGTTGCAGAAAGTAGTCTACGTAATCTGAAAGGCCACTAGTGGGGCTATTCATAGAGGACACTGTAGGTCGACCTGGAGGGGAGGTTAAAGATTTGTGGACCTTTGGTAAGTGGTAAAAATATTGTCAGGAAAAGGCCATTCAAAAGTGTTGGGGACTTTTGTGATGGACTTGAAACTAAAATGAAAATTGTATGTTATTAATTAGAACTATTAAAGTGTTTTTCAGTTTATATTTCTTTAATTTTGGTTAATATTTCCATATTTCCTTTTGTATATGCATATGTATGTATGAGAATGATCAATACTGCTTATTTTCCTTGATAAGTTCTATCAGAGATTGTTTTAAAGTAATGAGTTCAGCATTGAAGATACAGGGGAAAGCTGTTTTGTTCAGAAGCCTCTACATCTTCTCTTTCTGTTTCTCATCTATGGAACCTCCGGCCCATCCCCCTTCCTGTCTTCAGCCCACCAAAAGGGATTTGGTGTCTTGTGAAAAGCAGAACTGTTTCCAAATATGGACATTCCAGAATGGACTTTGGCTTCCCCTCCTCCTCACTCAGAGACGTTGAAAGAAATCCTTGCTTTGGGATTACTGAAGGAACTTTGAATAGTGTAATAAGAGACTGAATGGGAGTAATCAGTGGGTGGTATTGAGGATTGATGGGTGTTTCTGTTTAATGTGAACCAATGAAAATGCATTCTGTGCTCGTGTGCTGAAAATAAAGCGAACTGCTCAGACGGCAGCCATTTTTTTGGCCGTTTAACGTTGGAGAGGTGAGATGTGAAATCATTTTGTCTAGATTACATTGTCTCACCCATAGTAATTTGGGTCTTCCGGCAGAAATGGGTAACCCTGAGATTGGATCAGGATATCAATTAAGTAATGAGCCCACATCACTTTCACAAGGAGTGGACTGAGGCTGGAGTCAGTGCGTCAAGAGCCACCACACACAGACAGATCCTGGACATGGGCTTCAAATGTCGTATTCCTCTTGTCAAGCCACTTCTGAACAACAAAGAATGTCAGAAGCGTCTTATCTGGGCTAAAGAAAAACACACTCGGTCTGATGCTCAGTGGTCCAAAGTCCTCTTTTCTGATGAAAGTACATTTTGCATCTCATTTGGAAACCAAGGAGCCGGAGTATGGAGGAAGAATGGAGAGGCACACACTGCAAGATGCTTGAAGTCCAGTGTGAAGTTTCCACAGTCTGTGTTGATTTGGGAAGCCATGTCATCTGCTGGTGTTGGTCCACTGTGCTTCATTAAGTCCGGGGTCAACGCAGCCGTCTTCCAGGAGATTTTAGAGCACTTCATGCTTCCCTCCGCAGATGAGCTCTATGGGGATGCTGACTTTATTTTCCAGCAGGACTTGGCACCTGCCCACACTGTCAAAAGCACCAAAACCTGGTCCATTGACCATGGGATTACTGTGCTTGATTGGCCAACAAACTTGTCTTACCTGAACCCCATAGAGAATCTATGGATCATTCCTAAGAGAAAGATGAGAGACATGAGACCGAACAATGCAGAAGAGCTGAAGGCCGCTATTGAAGCATCCTTGTCTTCCATAACACCTCAGCAGTGAACGACTTGCAGACGAGTGATTTGGTATTTGGGGAGACCGAGATAGAGGGCATTTGCATAGTCCAGTCTGGAATTGATGATTGTTCCCACCACGACAGCAATGTCCTCTTTCGGGATAAAGGGGGTGAGTCTGCGTAGTAGGCGCAGCAGATGGTACGATGCGCTGACTACTGACCCTATTTGTGCATCCATTGTCATGTAGGTGTCAAAAATGACTCTGAGACTTTTGACTTTGGTGCTTGGGGTGATAGGTTTGCCCAGAATAGGCGAGGGGTCCATGTTGATGCGGGGTGATTTTTTCGGTTGGCGTGAAACAGGAGAAGTTCTGTTTTCGAGCCGTTGAGTTTGAGATAACTGTTTGTCATCCAGTTATCTATTAGAGTGAGGCATTTCTCTAGTCCAAGAGAATGATCCTTTTTGTTGCAGATGCGGAAATACAGTTGTGTGTCATAAGCATAACAGTGGTAAAGTAACTTCTGGTTACTGATGATTTCAAAGAGAGGGCGGAGATAGATATTGAACAATACGGGTGACAAGGGAGACCCCTGAGGGACTCCGCATGATACCGTACGTTTTCCGGAAGTGAAAGGTCCCAGTTTCACTATTTGTGATCGGTTTTCCAAGAAGGAGGAGAACCAGGGTAAAACACCTTCAGCGACTCTGGCTACTTCAGCTAGCCTGGCCAGTAGTAATCCGTGGTCTACAGTGTCAAAAGCCGCACTTAGGTCCAGCAGTATCAGGAGACAGGATTCTCCTTCGTCTGCGGCCTCTAGAACGTCGTCCCATATTTTGAGCAACGCCGTTTCTGTTCCGTGACCCGGACGGAAGCCTGATTGAAACGGGTCAAGTAATTTATGGGTGTCTAAATGCAGTTGCAGCTGTTGTACAACTTCTTTCTCCATTATCTTGGAGAAAACATTTAGAGCTGTTATGGGCCTTCGGTTATTTGGGTCTTTGGGGTCGAGGGTAGGTTTTTTTAGGATAGGTTTTATTTTACCTTGTTTCAGCAAGGTGGGCACTATGCCCTCCTTGAATGATTGGTTTATGAGCTGCGTGATAGCTGGTGCCAGTATATCGGCACTTTCTTTCAGCAGTTTAGTCATAATCATCACAATTATGACAAATCACGGCTTGAACTATCTTGCTTTGCATGTAATGAGTCTCTCTCATATATTACTTTCACCTTTTAAGTTGCATTAGTGAAATAAATGAACTTTTGCACGATATTCTATATTTCTAGTATCACCTGTACTTGGATATCTATGCAGGACCTGTTATTTTGTTTGTCTTATGTATAATTTTTTAATATTGCAGTGATTATTCTGTACACAGACAATTACATCTCTTGGTATCTATGGTTGATCTCAATGCCTGCCCAACAAGACATTGTGCTGCCTGGCACCAAGACGATTGTCACTTGCCACGATGTCACCTGCCACACGTAGCGGATTGTCACTTGCCATGTCACCTGCCACACATTGCAGATTGTCACTTGCCATGTCACATGCCATACGTAGCGGATTGTCACTTGCTGTGTCCCAGAGACAGAGTAAAGGCAGGCAGCGATGGCAGTGATGCAGGGCGGGCAGTGAGAGATGTCATCTCTCTGCTCCCCCACCTGCTGATTGGCCAGCAAGCCCGCTCACATGCAAACTGTCCTGCCCGCTGAATGTTCCCCTGTTTTGCCCGCATGCTCTATTCACCTGGGCCCAGCTCCCAGGTGAATGGAGCATGCGGGCAGAACAGGCGGAGCGGGCAATACGGGCTGGCTGGCGGGTGGGCGCAGAGGCAGCTCTAGGCTTTGTGAGGCCTAATGCAAAACTTAGACATGAGGCCCAACTTGCGCCGTAATAGGAAAAGTCATTAAAGTGATAAAAATTAACTAAATAAATTACATAATAAGAGCCTTAAGTCCTTTAAACTATGAATTCATAGTTTCTAGAATTTTTCTCCTGATCGCAGCCCCATTAATTATCTCTGTGTAGTTCTCTCCCTGGAGCAGTTGATCAGATTGTACAGCTTACAGACTGGCCAGCAGTCGACATCAGAGCTGCTGTTAGAAATCATGGGGCCCTGTAAAGCCTTTCTGATGGGGTCCCACCTACAACCCCCTCTCCCCAATTTACCACCCCCCCTTTTAGGGCTAGTTCACACTATTATTGCTCTCCAACGAGCAATCTGCATCTAGATCACTCTTCAAAGAGTATTGGGCAAGCAGCAATAAAGTATTTTTTCACTTCTTCAGCACCTGTTTTAACCAATTAAATCCCTGATAGCAGTTAAATGGGATCACATTCGGCAGGCAACATGGTGGGTGGTGACAGTGAGGATATTTTTTGCAGCACAAAAAGCATCATGGTTGCAGCATATGTACTTCCCCCTCAGCTGCCTTTGCGGCATAAGGCTCTTTTACACAGATCTGCTCAGCGGGGGGGATCTGTGAGTGGATCTGAATGGGACTGATGTCATTATCTGTACAGCGGACAGGAGTAGACTTGGACCTGCTCTATGGGTGGCCAGATGTAAATGGGCTTGTGTCCGCTTACATCAGGCTACCTCTAATCCATCACATTTACAGTAGGTCTGGAAAAAAAATGAAAGATGCAACCTTTTTTCATTTTTCTTTCTGTATTGAAACAAACTTGAAGGTAGGCGGGTGTAAGGGACACTAGCCTGTTTACATCCGGCCACCTGTAAACCTACTTGGTGAAATGGTCTGGGGAGTGGAGCCATTTGTTTTTACTGCCCCCTAAACATGAGTAAACTAGCATCTCACTGTGCTTATGATCATCATTATTAAGATGATCACAGCAGGTGCTCTGTGGTTCTATGTATACATTTTATAGGGTTAAATATGGATGTGTTTTTCTACTTACATGTGTTTTCTCTAATTGCTTTGATTTTGGGTGTGTATCACTTCTAATTAATTTCATGACGCTATAGGCTGATATAAATCACATGTTTAAATTGATTTTTAGTATATATAGTTTTGTATTTGAACCATATCTCAGCCATGACTAAGCACTAGTTAAGAGTGCGAAACGTGTCGGCTGTCCTGTCTTGTGGTTGCCGTGACTGTACATGTTCAGTTGAAAATAAAGACAACTTTCTTTTAAGTTACTTCGGAGTGGCTGTCCATCTTCCTTCTCCTATTCCTATTCCTATTGCTCTGTGGTTCTGTCAGTGCCCATGGGTGTTGGGTGCTGACTTTGTTCTGAATGTACTGTGCTATCATTGATGATGATCATAAGCACACAGTGGGGAGCCTGGGGACAGTACCGTTGTGCTGTGTCAGTGTCACCGTGCACCATCACCCACTGCTTGGATTTCAGACTTGGACCCTCTTAGCTACCTCACATCAGCCTCTCCCTTGTAATTCCTTGACGCTTACTGAAGGAGAGGCTGTACAAAGAATCACTCCGCCAGGGAGGGCAGCCTGCCTGAACTAATTGTGCAGCGGGACATGTGGAACGGACTTTATGCGTATATGCCCCTGAAGCAGCCTGGGCTCCCCTGTTTAGCTGATGTTGAGGGGAATGCCTGCTGCCAGAGTTTTTCAGCTACTATTCACTCCAAAGTATCACCTGCACCAGCCAGGACTGAATGAATCAAGTGGAGGGGATGTGATATCTACTGTATAGATGGTATATGACTAAAGGTGGGCCAACTAACATTACAGCGCAATGTATAGAACTATGTAGTGTGTGTGTACAAAATATATATACAGGCATACCCCACTTTTAAGTACACATTGGGGTTTATTTACTAAAGCTGGAAAGCACAAAATCAGTCTCACTTTGGCATACAGTAGAAACCAATGAGCTTCTAACCCCAGCTTGTTCAATTAAGCTTTAGTAATAAAACATGGAAGCTCATTGGTTTTTATGCAGAAGTGAGCCTGAGTTTGCACTTTCCATCTTTAGTAAATAAACCCAATTGTGTACTTTAAATGTGGGGTATGCCTATATATATATATATATATATATATATATATATATATATATATATATATATATATATATATATATATATATATATATTGTTCTGTGCTAGGAGTTATTGGCACAGCAGTTGATCATATGTGTATAGTACATGAATAAGATGTGTCTGTCCTGTTGTGTTGAATGGCAGATGTACAACAGCAGACACTGAAGGAGGAGGGTAACAATGGTTCTTGCAGTAAATGTACTTGCACAATATTGCTGCTAACTTTGTAAGAAGAAGAACCATAAGGCAATCTGTCTGGAAAACAATAAGCCACTTTTTATGGTGATGCATTGCAATAAACCATACATAATTACACAGAATAGGGTGCACTAGTGACCCCCAACCCCCACCAGTATATCACTGCTAGCACTGAACAACACAGCAAAGGTGAATGATACATTTCTACACATCCACAAATCACAGTTCAGTGATCAGATAGACGTATGCTGTGCTGGTCTATGGTCAGTGAAATACTGTGCTCTGCTCATGGATAGAGTTGAGCGGACACCTGGATGTTCGGGTTGAACCGAACTTCGGAAAAAAGTCCGGGTTCGGGACCCAAACTTGACCCGAACTTGACCCCGAACCCGAACCCCATTGAAGTCAATGGGGACCCGAACTTTTCAGTACTAAAATGTCTATAAAAAACGAATGGAAAGGGCTAGAGGGCTGCAAATGGCAGGAAAATGTTGGTAAGAGCATGACAAGTACTCTGCAAACAAATGTGGATAGGGAAATAACTTAAAATAACATAAAATACATAAAAATAAAAAAAATCTTGACATAGGAGGACAAGGTCCATATGGAGTAGGAGGTTGAGGTGGCGGTGGATGTGGCGGTGTAGGTGGAAGCGGCAGTGGAGGAGGACGAGGTAGCCAACACAGGTTTTTCTTTTTAATTTATTTATTTTTTAAATTAGGGTACATCCCAAAAGAGTGAGAAAGATCAGAAATACAAGAATGGCTGGGTAAGGCCGGTATACTGTCTATTCTGCACAAGGTACGGACAAGTCCTGTGGGATCCATGCCTGGTTCATTTTAATGAACGTGAGCTTGTCCACATTGGCTCTGGACAGGCGGCTGCGCTTGTCTGTGATAACGCCCCCTGCCGTGCTAAATACACATTCAGATAATACACTGGCTGCAGGGCAGGCCAGCACCTCCAAGGCCTAAAGGGCAAGCTCAGGCCATGTGCCCAATTTGGAGACCCAGAAGTTTAGGGGGGCAGACCCGTCATTCAGTACATGTAGGCGTGTGCACAAATACTGCTCCACCATGTTGGTGAAATGCTGCCTCCTGCTAAAACGTTCCATATCAGCTTCTGATGCTGGTTGTTGTGGAGTGCTGACAAAGCTTTTCCACATTTCGGCCATGTTAACCCTGCCTTCTGAAGTGCTGGCGGTGCCCCAGCTGCGATGGCGACCTCTTCCTCCTCCTCTGCCTTGTACTGTGCCCCCGCTGTCAGGTGGAAATTCCACCAGCAGCGCGTCTACCAGCGTGCGCTTGTACTCGCGCATCTTGCGATCACGCTCCAGTGAGTGAATTAAGGACGGTACATTGTCCTTGTAACGGGGATCCAGCAGCGTGGCCACCCAGTAATCAGCACCTGTTAAAATGTGGGCAACACGGCGGTCATTGCGGAGACACTGCAGCATGTAATCGCTCATGTGTGCCAGGCTGCCCAGAGGCAACGAAAAGCTGTCCTCTGTGGGAGGTGTATCGTCTGTGTCCTCTGTATCCCCCCAGCCACGCACCAGTGATGCCATGAGCTGGTCTGGGTGCCACCCTGCTGTGAACATGGTTCCTCCTCCTCCATCTCTTCCTCCTCATCCTCCACCGCATCATCCTCCAGAACTGGGCCCTTGCTGGACAATTGTGGACCTGGCGTTTGTTGGTGCAGGAACCCACCCTCGAGCCACTTGTGAATGACTGCCCTGAAAGCCTTGGAAATGATCCTGATTCCTCCTCCTCCTCCTCCTCCTCCTGTACCACATCCTCTTCCATCATCGCCCAAAGCGTTTTTTCAAGGAGGCATAGAACTGGGATAGTAACGCTGAGAACGGCGTCATCGGCACTAGCCATGTTGGTAGAGTACTCGAAACAGCGCAACAAGGCACACAGGTCTCGCATGGAGGCCCAGTTATTGGTGGTGAAGTGGTTCTGTTCCGCAGAGCGACTCACGCGTGCGTGCTGCAGCTGAAACTCCACTATCGCCTGCTGCTGCTCGCACAGTCTGGCCAGCATGTGCAAGATGGAGTTCCACCTTGTGGGCACGTCACATATGAGGCGGTGAGTGGGAAGGCTGAAAGTTACGCTGCAGCGCTGACAGGCGAGCAGCAGCAGGGTGAGAACGCCGAAAGTGCGCACAGACGGCCCGCACTTTCTGCAGCAGCTGTGGCATATCAGGGTAAGTTTTAAGGAACCTCTGCACCACCAAATTCAGCACATGCGCCAGGCAAGGGATGTGCATCAAACCGGCTAGGCCCAGAGCTGCTACGAGATTTCGCCCATTATCGCACACCACCAGGCCCGGCTTGAGGCTCACTGCCGCCAACCACTCATCGGTCTGTTGTTTCATGTCTCTCCACAACTCCTGCGCGGTGTGGGTTTTTTCCCCCAAACAGGAAAGTTTTAAAACTGCCTGCTGTCATTTACCCATGGCTGTGCTGAAGTTGGTGGTGAATGTGTTACGCTGACCGGATGAGGAGGCGGTAGAGGATGAGGAAGCAGAGTTGGAAAAGTTAGCAACAGGAGGCAAACTGAAACGCCCTGCAATCCTCGGTGGTGGGAGGACATACGCCAAACTGCTATCCACATCAGGCCGAGCCGCCACTGCATTTACCCAGTGTGCTGTTAGGGAGATATAACGTCCCTGACCGTGCTTACTGGTCCACATATCCGTAGTTAGGTGAACCTTGCCACAGATGGCGTTGCGCAGTGCACACTTGATTTTTGTCCCCCACTTGGTTGTGCAGGGAAGGGATGGCTTGCCTGGAAAAGTAGTGGCGGCTGGGCACGACGTACTGTGGGACAGCCAATGCCATCAGGCTTTTAAAACTCTGCGTCTCCACCAGCATTTCAAAGGCCAGGAATTTTAAAATGCTGGTATTCAGGGCCAGGGATCGCGGGTGGGTAGGGGGGTACTTCCTCTTCCGCTCCAGTGTTTGGGAGATAGAGAGCTGAACGCTTCCATGGGTCAGTTAGTGGTCAGACATTAATGGAGAGTGGAATGGGGATAGATGGGGGGAGGGTTATGGCAGGTGACAAGAAAGTTCCCATGTTGCAAACAGCCATTGGAAATAATAGTGCCATTTGTACTACTATAAATTATATGAAAAACACAAGTGTTTGTTCACCAATGCCAGAAGTCTGCCAAGCAAAACAGGTGAGCTGGAAGCTCTGATGCATGAGGAGAGCTATGATGTAATCGGTATTGCTGAAAGTTGGCTTCAATCCTCACATGACTGGGCTATTAATATTCCTGGCTATGCTCTCTTTCGGAAAGACAGGGTAAAAAGGAAAGGTGGAGGGGTCTGTCTCTATGTGAGAAGTGACCTCAAAGCAAGCGTGAAAGAGAACCTGGTTGATGGAGAGTGTGTTGAGACTGAAGCATTATGGGTGGAACTGCATACAGATGTGCGTAGTTCAAAATTAATCATTGGAGTTTGTTATAAACCACCCAATGTTAATGAGGAGGTGGAGACTCAGCTCCTTGCACAGATGGAAAGGGCTGCAAGGTCTGGGACGGTGATAATAATGGGGGATTTTAACTACCCAGAAATTGACTGGATTAATGGCACTTCTGGGACAGTTAAAGGACAAAAATTTAAAAACCTATTGCAGGACAATTTTATGGTGCAGTTTATTGAGGCCCCAACTAGGAATGATGCCCTGTTGGACCTGATAATTTCAAACCATGCAGAGCTTATTACTAATGTTCAGATAAAGGAACACCTGGGTAGCAGTGATCATAACATGATTTCATTTAATGTTAACTATAAGCAAGAAATACATACAGGAAATATTAAAACACTAAATTTTAAGAGAGCAAATTTTCCAAGGATGAGGGCTGCTCTCCAGGACTTGGACTGGGAGGGACTATTGGCACAGATGAACACAGAACAGAAATGGGAATTCTTCAAAAAGACTGTGTGGAACCTCACTGCAAAGTATGTTCCCATGGGCAATAAGTTTAAAAGGCTAAAAATAAAACCTATGTGGCTCACGGTCAAAGTTAAAAAAGCTATAAACAATAAGAAAGTAGCTTTTAAAAAATATAAAAATGAAGGAACACTAGTGTTGTTTAAATGTTACAAAGAATATAACAGGATATGCAAAAAGGAAATCAAGGATGCAAAAATTCAAAACGAACGACAGATTGCAAAAGATAGTAGGACAAACCCCAAAAAATTCTTTAAATATATTAATAGTAAAAAGGTGAAGTCTGAGCATGTAGGCCCCTTACAAAATAATCTAGAGTGGGTGACTGGGGACAAAGAGAAGGCAAATTTACTAAATGTTTTCTTCAGCTCTGTGTATACAATGGAGCATGGGGGAGCTCATGTCCAAAATGGGGGTGGGAGTGACACAGCCCCAAATCCACAATGGCTCAAAAGTGATATGGTCCAGAAATATTTAGACAGAATAAAGGTGGATAAAGCACCTGGACCTGATGGCATCCATCCACGGATCCTAGGTGAGTTGAGCTCTGTCATTTCAAAGCCACTGTATCTAATATTTAGGGACTCATTAAAGACAGGAATAGTACCACTGGATTGGCGCAGGGCCAATGTGGTGCCCATATTTAAAAAGGGAACAAAGTCTTTACCAAGTAACTATAGACCTGTTAGTTTAACTTCTATAGTTGGGAAGATACTGGAACGTTTAATAAAAGACCACATGGATGAGTTCTTGCTGGAAAAAAACTATTTAAGCAGCAGACAACATGGATTCATGAAAGACAGAAGTTGTCAGACAAACCTGATTTCCTTTTATGAAGAGGTAAGTAAAACCCTGGACAGAGGCGTGGCTGTGGACGTGATATATTTGGATTTTGCAAAAGCGTTCGATACAGTTCCGCACACACGGCTCATGTGTAAGGTAAGGTCTACAGGATTGGATATATCAGTTTGTAAATGGATAGAAAACTGGCTGAAAGACAGAATTCAGAGAGTCGTGGATAATGATTCTTACTCTGAATGGTCCAATGTTATGAGTGGTGTACCCCAAGGTTCAGTGCTGGGACCCTTACTTTTCAATATATTTATAAATGATATTGGGTCTGAGATCAAAAGTAACATTTCTGTCTTTGCAGATGACACCAAGCTATGCAGTGGAATAATGTCCTTACAGGATGTCTCCAATTTACAAGCCGACCTCAATGCTCTGTCTGATTGGGCGACTAAGTGGCAGATGAGGTTTAATGTAGATAAATGTAAAGTTATGCACTTGGGGTCTAAGAATATGCATGCATCATACATACTAGGGGGAGTACAACTGGGGGGGTCTGTAGTGGAGAAGGATCTGGGGGTTTTAGTTGATCATAAGCTCAATAATGGCATGCAATGCCAAGCTGCGGTTTCCAAAGCGAGCAAAGTCCTTTCTTGTATTAAGAGAGGTATGGACTCCAGAGACAGAGATATAATTTTGCCCCTGTACAAATCATTAGTAAGACCTCATCTGGAATATGCAGTTCAGTTTTGGGCACCAGTTCTCAAAAAGGATATAGGAGAACTGGAGAAAGTGCAGAGAAGAGCAACCAAACTGAAAAGAGGCATGGAGGAGCTCAGCTATGAGGAAAGATTAGAGGAACTAAATTTATTCACTCTTGAGAAGAGGAGAATAAGGGGGGATATGATCAACATGTACAAATATATAAGAGGTCCATACAGTGAACTTGGTGTTGAGTTATTCACTTTACGGTCAACACTGAGGACAAGGGGGCACTCTTTACGTCTAGAGGAAAAGAGATTTCACCTCCAAATACGGAAAGGTTTTTTCACAGTAAGAGCTGTGAAAATGTGGAACAGACTCCCTCCAGAGGTGGTTCTGGCCAGCTCAGTAGATTGCTTTAAGAAAGGTCTGGATTCTTTCCTAAATGTACAGAATATAACTGATTACTAAGATTTGTAGGTATAGTTGATCCAGGGTAAATCCGATTGCCTCTCGGGGGATCAGGAAGGAATTTTTTCCCCTGCTGTAGCAAATTGGATCATGCTCCGCTGGGGTTTTTTGCCTTCCTCTGGATCAACTGTGGGTATGGAGTTGGGTGTATAGGATTTTACTGTGTTTTTTTATTTTGTTTTTTGTGGTTGAACTGGATGGACTTGTGTCTTTTTTCAACCTGACTAACTATGTAACTATGTAACTATGTAACTATGTAACATTGTGGAGATGTTTGGTGACCCAAGTGGTAGTGTTGCTTGCCGATCCTCTGATTGCGGGGTGGCTGGTGCCACTGTCACTACAGAGGTGAATGAAGAGGCCGAGACTGAAGCAGAAGAGGAAGCAGGAGGAGCCAGAGACCTTTCTTGGTTTTTGAGGTGTCTACTCCACTGCAGCTCGTGCTTTGCACTTCGATGCCTGGTCATGCAGGTTGTGCTCAGGTTGAGAACGTTTATGCCTCGCTTCAGGCTCTGGATTGCACAGCGTGCAAACCACTTGTGTCTTGTCATCAGCACATTGTGTGAAGAACTGCCACGCTAGGGAACTCCTTGGACCTGGCTTTGGTGTGCTCGGTCCCTTGCTGCGTTGGGCAGTAGCAGGCGTACTGTCTAGGGGACAGACACTCCGCTTTTGCACCCTGCTCCCTCTTATGCTGTGCTGGTGGCTCTGTGCGACCACCGCCTCTTCCTCCGAACTACACAGGTCACCTGCATGACGTTGATTCCATGTGGGGTCGAGGACCTCATCGACCTCCACATCATCTTCCACCCAGTCTTCACCACTGCCCTCCCTGTCGGTCTGCACAATTGCGAAAGCAGCAACTGTGTTTCTTCATCATCCGAGACGTGCTGTGATGGTCCCCCCATGTACTCATCTTGAAACATAAGTGGTTGGGCATCGGTGCACTCAATCTCTTCCACTTCTGGGGCAGGGCTAGGTGGATGGCCCTGGGAAAACATGCTAACAGAGTCATCAAAAAGCAGAAGAGACTGCTGCATGATTGGTAGCTCAGACTGCTTGGCTGATTTGCAAGAGGGTGAGGTGAAAGACTGATGGACATCGGCTGCAGGTGCCAACTCTGACCTTTCAGCACAAGACTGGTTGCGAGACAATGTGAACGAACTGAAGGCACTGTCAGCAACCCAATCTACTACCGCCTGTTCTGCTCCTGGCCTCAACATTCGAAGAGCCGGATTAGACCCAACCAAATACCGCTGCAGGCTCTGTCACCTACTCGCACCTGAGGAAGGTGTTTCACTTGTGCGTGTAGCTGGCACAGATCGACCACATCCTCTCCCTGCAACAGGAGCTCCACCAGCAGCACCATGACCGGGGCCACATCCCTTTTTTGACGTTCTCCTCATATTTCTCAAATGTAGGATCTTGCCCTAAATGGGTGTTTTTTGAATAGCACAATAGAAGAACAGTATCTAAAGACCTGGATTCTTAAAGCACTTACGCCAACGTATCTTTCTATATGCCGCGTAAGTGCACAGATGCACCGTCGTATCTATGCGCCTGATTGTTAATGCTAGATACGCCTGAAATGTGGATTCATCCGACCGACGTAAGTTTCCTACGCCATCGGAGCCTGGGCGCATATTCACGCTGGCCGCAAGGGGCGCTTCCATTGATTTACACGTCGAATATGCAAATGACCGAGATACGCCGATTCACGAACGTACTTTCGCCCGTCGCAGTTGTATACGCCATTTACGTAAGGCATACGTCCGGCGTAAAGTTATTCCACCTATAGGAGGCGCATCCCATGCAAAGGTACGGACGACGGAACAGCCAGCGTATTTTACGTAAGTCGTACGTGAATGGGGCTGGGCGTAGGTTACGTTAACGTCGTAGGCATTGAGCCGTCGTATCTTAGGGAGTAAATTCGACCTGATTCTGCGCATGCGCCGTTCATTCGGCCCATCATTTGCATGGGGTCAAGCTTCATTTTAATGAATCACTCCTACTTCCTTCCTACTTTGAATTAGGCGGGTTTACGTCAGACAATTTACATTATGCCGGCGCAACGTTGGGAGCGAGTGCTTTGTGAATACTGTTCTTGCCTCTCAATGTTACATCGCCGTAGCGCATATGAGATGCGCTACGCCCGCACAAATATACGCCGCTCTACGTGAATCCGGGCCAAAGTGTTTATCTCACATATGGAGATAACACTGCAAACACTGGAGGAAACACTGCAAAATATAGTTTTTGTCCTAAATGGGTGTTTTTTGAATAGAACAATAGAAGAACAGTAGCTAAAGTGTTTATTTCACACGTACAGATATGGAGGAAACGCTGCAAACACTGGAGGAAACACTGCAAAATATATGTTTTTGCCCTAAATGGGTGTTTTTTGAATAGCACAAAAGAAGAACACTAGCTAAAGGGGCAGATTCAGATAGATTAGCGGATCTTTAGATCCGCGTAATCTATCTGATTTACGATCCGCCGGCGCAGGTTTTTGAGGCTAGTGCTGTATTCAGAAAGCACTTACCTCAAAACTTGCGGCGGCATATCGTAAATCCCCCGGCGGAATTCAAATTTCGCGGCTAGGGGGCGTCTACAATTTAAATCAGGCGCGTCCCCGCGCCGATCCAACAGCGCATGCGCCGTCCGCAATTTTTCCCAGCGTGCATTGCTCCAAATGACGTCGCTAGGACGTCATTGGTTTCGGCATGAGCGTAACTTGCATCCGGCCGTATTCTTAATCGACTTACGCAAACAACGTAAAAATTCAAAACTCGACGCGGGAACGACGGCCATACTCAACATAGTATACGCTTCACATAGCAGGGGTAACTATACGCCGGAAAAAGCCGAACGCAAGCGACGTTAAAAAAAAAGCGACGGGCGGGCGTTCGTTTCTGAATCGGCGGAACTCCTCATTTGCATATTCGTTGCGTACAAAAAACGAAACGCCACCTAGTGGCCAGCGGGAGATTGCAGCCTACGATCCAACGGTGTAAGTCACTTACACCTGTCGGATCTTATGCCGCATACACACCATCCCTTTTTAAGTGATGAAAAAAAACGACATTTTCTGTGAAGTAAAAAACAACGTTTTTGAAACTTCAATTTTCAAAGACGAAGTTGCCTACACACCATCGTTTTTTTCACAATGCTCTAGCAAAGCGAGGTTACGCTCACCACGTTTTTCCATTGAAGCTCGCTTCATAACTAGCTTCTGGGCATGCGCGGGTGTAAAAACGTTGTTTTAAACGTCGTTTTTTGCTACACGCGGTCTATTTCTGTGAAGTAAAAAACGACGTTTTAAAAAACGACACATAAAATTGAAGCATGCTTCAATTTTTTTTTGTCGTTTTTCACAAGACATAAAACTACGTTTTCCCCCACACACGGTCATTTAAAGTGACGTTTTTAAAAACATAGTTTTTTTTCATCACATAAAGTGATGGTGTGTACACGGCATTAGGGAGATCTATGCGGAACCTGATTCTATTAATCGGCCGCATAGATCCGACCGTCGTAACTCAGAGATACGACGACGTATCAGGAGATACACCGTCGTATCTCTATCTGAATCCGGGCCAAAGTGTTTATCTCACACGTACAGATATGGAGGAAACACTGCAAACACTGGAGGAAACACTGCAAAATATATTTTTTTGCCCTAAGTGGGTGTTTTTTGAATAGAACAATAGAAGAACAGTAGCTAAAGTGTTTATCTCATACGTACAGATATGGGGGAAACACTGCAAACACTGGAGGAAACACTGCAAAATATATGTTTTTGCCCTAAATGGGTGTTTTTTGAATAGAACAATAGAAGAACAGTATCTAAAGGGTGTATCTCACACGTACAGATATGCAGGAAATGCACCAAAAAATATTTGCCCTAAATAATTTTTTTTGAATAGCACAGTAGAAAAACAGTATGTAAAGTGTGTATCTCACATGTACAGATATGCGGGAAACACTGCAAACACTGGAGGAAAAACTGCAAAATATATATTTTTGCCCTAAATGGGTGTTTTTTGAATAGAACAATAGAAGAACAGTAGCTAAAGGCCCGGATTCAGAAAGGAGTTATGTCGGCGTATCTCCAGATACGCCGTCTTAACTCCGAATGCGGGCCGTCGCATCTCGGCGCCTGATTCATAGAATCAGATACACCTCAATGTTGCCTAGATACGAGCGGCATAAGTCTCCTACGCCGTCGTATCTTAGGGTGCAATATTTACACTGACAGCTAGGGGCGCTTCCCAAGACTTCCGCGTTGAATATGCAAATTAGGTAGATACGCCGATTCAGAAACGTACGTCCGCCCGGCGCATTTTTTTAAGGCTTTTTCCGGTGTAAAGTTACCCCTGCTATATGAGTCGTACGCAATGTTAAGTATGGACGTTGGGCCAGTCTCAAATTTTCCGCCGATTACATCATTTGCGTAAGTCGTTCGCGAAAAGGGCTGTACGTAAGTTACGTTCACGTTGAAAGCATTGACTATTTGTGGTGTAATTTGGAGCATGCGCACTAGGATAGGTTCACGGACTGCGCATGCGCCGTAAGTCAAAAACATAATTTATGTGGGGTCAGCCTTGATTGACATACAACATGCCCACTGCCTGGATAATTTGTATTACGCGGGCTTACGCCGGACCACATACAATACGCCGCCGTAACTTAGGGCGCAGGTTCTTTCTGAATACAGAACCTGCCTCACTAGGTTACGGCGGCGTAGCGTATCTGAGATATGCTACGCCCGCACAAAGTAACGCCGGGCTTTCTGAATCCGGCCCAAAGTGTTTATCTCACACGTACAGATATGGAGGAAACACTACAAACACTGGAGGAAACACTGCAATTTTTTTTTTCCCCTAGATGGATGTTTTTTGAATAGCACAATAGAAGAAAAGTAGCTAAAGGGTGTATCTCACACGTACAGATATGGTGGAAACGCTGCAGTTTTTTTTTTTTTTGCCCTAAATGGATGTTTTTTGAATAGCACAATAGAAGAAAAGTATCTAAAGGGTGTATCTCACAGTAACATATGAGGTGCTGGTATAATTTGTTTTCTGAAGCAGGACTTACTCCTATATATTTCTCTCCCTACAAGCAAAAGCAGGAACCTTTCCCTAAAGTATCTAATGCAGAGTGACTTGCTGTGCTATGTACAGTGGGTGACCGCGATATTGTGTGAATCTCGCTCCCTTTCTCGGCGAGATTGACTACCTACGAGCCCCATCGCGGGAGCCAGCGCCGAGCTGGCTTGCCGCGATGGAGACAAAGCCGTCATAGAAGCGACGGGAGATCCGACTTGGATTCCCGCCAATTCTACACGTGTGCAGCGTTTGTTATGAATCCTGAGGGGGAAGTTTTAAATAAAAATCCGACATGGGTTCCCCCCCTCAGGAGCATACAGGGCCCTTAGGTCTGGTATGAGTTGTAAGGAGACCCCCCTACGCCGAAAAAACGGCACAGGGGGTCCCCCTACAATCCATACCAGACCCGTATCCAAAGCACGCTACCCGGCCGGCCAGGAAGGGAGTGGGGACGAGCGAGCACCCCCCCCTCCTGAGCCGTACCAGGCTGCATGCCCTCAACATGGGGGGGTTGGGTGCTCTGGGGCAGGGGGGCGCACTGCGGCCCCCCCACCTCAGAGCACCCTGTCCCCATGTTGATGAGGACAGGGCCCCTTCCCGACAACCCTGGCCGTTGGTTGTCGGGGTATGTGGGCGAGAGGTTTATCGGAATCTGGGAGCCCCCTTTAATAAGGGGGCCCCCAGATACCGGCCCCCCACCCTAAGTGAATGGATATGGGGTACATCGTACCCCTACCCATTCACCTGGAGGAAAAATGTTAAAGTTAATAAACACGACACAAGGGTTTTTTAAAATAATTTATTAGTCTGCTCCGGAGGCACCCCTGTCTTCTTTAGCTCTTTTTACCAGGGGGGGGCTTCTTCTTTGAAGTCTTCGGGTGGGGGGCGCTCTTCTTCGCCGCCATCTGGTTCTCTTCCACGGCCGGGGGGGTTGCTTTTATAAAAGTGCCCACCCCCCGGCGGGTTTCCTCCGACGTCTTCGGTGGGGGGTGGTGTGCTTCTCAGGGGGGGCTTCTTCTTCCGCTATCCGGGGGGGTCTTCTCCGCTATCCGGGGGGTCTTCTCCACTCTCCGGGGGTCTTCTTCTATGTTCGCCGCTCTCCGCTGTTGACTCGGCGCACCCCGGTTCTTCTCCCTGCTGTCCCGAGTGGAGAAGACCCCCCGGATAGCAGAGAAGACCCCCCCGGATAGCGGAAGAAGAAGCCCCCCCTGAGAAGCACACCATTAAAGGGGGGCTCCCAGATTCCGATAAGCCTCCCGCCCGCATACCCCGACAACCAACGGCCAGGGTTGTCGGGAAGGGGCCCTGTCCTCATCAACATGGGGACAGGGTGCTCTGGGGTGGGGGGGCCCCGCAGTGCGCCCCCCTGCCCCAGAGCACCCAACCCCCCCATGTTGAGGGCATGCAGCCTGGTATGGCTCAGGAGGGGGGGGGCGCTCGCTCGTCCCCACTCCCTTCCTGGCCGGCCGGTAGCGTGCTTTGGATACGGGTCTGGTATGGATTGTAGGGGGACCCCCTACGCCATTTTTTCGGCGTAGGGGGGTCTCCTTACAACCCATACCAGATCTAAGGGCCCGGTATGCTCCTGAGGGGGGAACCCATGCCGGATTTTTATTTAAAATCCGGCGGGGACTTCCCCCTCAGGATTCATAACAAACGCCGCACACGTGTAGAATTGACGGGAATCCAAGTCGGATCTCCCGTCGCTTCTATGATGCGCTTGCTGGAATGTGCTTGTACTATTCCAGCGCGAGTGCAAGATGTCGGCACCCTGTCGCCGAGAATCAGCGCGATGCCGTCGTGCTAAAAACACATTCTCGGCGGCAGGCACTGTAGATCGCTGAGTAATTTGATTTCTGAAGCAGGACAGTCTGACTCCTATCTAATATATATATACTCGCCAGCACACCAGGAATCATAACGTCCAAAGATTTAATGCATATCTATTATGTCAAAAAGAGCAACGTTTCGAGGCCACGCAGGACCTCTTCGTCAGGCAAAAAGATACAAATACAATAAAGCAAACAAATATATAAGAAGCTGTCACCAATGAAAATCTTTGAGAAATAAAACCCACCCACCCCAAACACCTCCTCCCTCTACCCACCCATCCAATCAGGAGTCTACATTAGGTATGTTATGCAAGCACCTATTAGTGATCAGTTAATCACAAACAGGCATGAGCAAAGAGTCACATGGGGTACATACCCCCAGCTGTGTTCACGATCAAAACAGTGATCGTATAGCTGCTCAGTTGTACATTGCCAGAAAAAATGTATAATGTGACAGCGCGACTTGTAAAACAAGCCGCTGTGATATGGTTCAATGGGAGGTACTAGAGAGGAAGCGTGCTATATTCACCCAGGATAAGATAATAAGTGAAGAAAAGAAGAAACTTTTTATAAAAAAAGTAAAATGACTAATAATAAGCACCAATACAGAACCAAACACCTACATAGATAGGCAAAAAAGAAGAAAAAAAGGAGAAAAAGAATAAAGAAAAAAAGTAAAATTAAACAATAATAAACAACTAGAAAAAATGTAAGAAATAAAGAATATAAATAAAAATAAAAATAGATGTAAATTAACATAAATAAACATAAATAGAAAAAAATAAAAATAAATATAAATAAATATAAATAAAAATAAAAATAAATATAAAAAATGAAAATAAATATAAAAAATAAAAATAAATAAATAAAAATAAAAATAAAAATAAATAAATGCAAATAAAATTAAAAATAGAAAAATACAAATAAAAATAAAGATAAATAAAAATAAATATAAAACAAAAATAAAACAAAAATAAAACAAAACAAGGCAGAAATCAAAAAACAAAACAAAGTGAAATTACTGAAACAGAAGAAAAGAAAAAGCAAAAGAAAATACCAAAAAACAAAAAGGTAAGAAAGCACCAGGGTGAACAGACTGTTAAAAAAGTGTGAGATATGACATGTAGACACAATACAGAGGGCTAACGGTCCGGGTGAGAACACCAACAGACAAATGGTCACTCAAAAACGAGCCATATCGATGTACATCCTATATCAAACCTGCCTAAAGGTCTAAGTTGATAGGGTCATCGTCCATACATAGTCAAATGTAAAAATGTCTACAATGTCAACCATGAAAAAAGAAAACAAAATACAGTTAAAAGAAGCCCACGGGGGCTTGAAAAAAACCGATGGTATAAAAAATACCATATAGGATGTCATTTCTAATATACAATGGCAAGATAAGATCAGAGAATAACTTTAAATAAATACGATGGCGCAAGAATAATATGCGATTGAAGAAGAACACTAGATAGATAAGCCCAATCAAAGGCCATAAGGCATTGCATAGGGGAGCTTAATGGAAGTCACAGCGATCAATCAGCGATCATCTATAAAGCACGTCAGTGACAAATTCGCGTTCAACCCACCAGGTTGCACTGTCCCTAATGTGTGTATCCAATAGGCCTCACGGCAAAGTAGTGCTCGATTCCGATCACCACCCCTATAGGGTGCTTTAACGTGTTCAATAACCATACCCCGGAGTTCGTGGATCTGGTGTTTGACTGTCACGAAATGTAAAGCCACAGGTTTGTTGAAGTCTACCTGTTCCCCCTTGGCGGTCTTAGTTAGGGCTACCCTAATGTCGCTCCTATGTTTTTGGAAACGCTTCTTAAATGGGCCTATAGTCTTTCCAACATATACCAATGTACAGGGACATTTTAGAATATAGACACAGAAGTCGGTGTTGCAGTTTAAATATTCGCGTATAGGATAGCGACCTCCCATATGTGGATGTGAAAAATATTCACCACAAATAAGGGAGTTGCATATATTACAGTTATAGCATCTAAAACATCCGGTTTTGAGGGATATCTTAGTTGCCGTCTTCACGTACTTGTGTCGTGGGTCAGCCTGTACTAGATGGTCTCGTAGCGTTTTTCCGCGTTTGTACGCCATCATTGGTTTGGTCTTGATTGTAGGACTCAAAGATCTATCTGACTGCAATATTTTCAAATTGCGTTCCGTGGCGCATTTGATTGTGCCTGACTCTTGGTTGTATGTGTGAACTAGCATAGGGCACGAACTAGCCCTAGAGCTTTTGCTACTACCAGTTAATGCCTTATCTAGAGCTTGATCCAGAATTGGTCTGGGATAACCACGTTCGAGAAATTTCTGGTACATGATATCAAGTTCTTTCTTTTTATCTTGCTCATCTGAGCAGATCCGTAAGACCCGTACAAACTGTGAGATCGGCAAATTGTGGCGTAAATGCGTTGGATGTGCACTCTGAAAGTGTAGCAGAGTGTTTCTATCGGTGGGCTTAGTATATAGGGATGTGGTCATACTACCACCAGTGATGGTGATAAGTACATCGAGGAATGGAATACATTCACCCGAAATCTCTGGGTTGAACACGATCCCTGGGAAAATGCTGTTAATATACTCCACAAATTTCACAAAGTCCGTCTCACTCCCCGTCCATATAAAAAAGATATCGTCTATATATCTCATCCATTTTTTTACATATTGATGAAACAAAGGAGATGGATAGATATACACCTCTTCCAGATAGCCTACAAACAGGTTAGCAAAAGAGGGAGCTGCGGAGCTCCCCATAGCTGTCCCTCTAATCTGTGTATACATCGTTCCTTCAAATCTGAAATGATTGTTCACCAAAATAAATTCAAGACATTCAATAACAAAAGCCCTTGGTAACTCAAGGGAACCTCGTTTAGACAAGAAATGATCAACAGCCTGAAGACCAGCCTCATTGGGTATGCAGGTGTATAGTGAGGAAATGTCCATTGTGGCAAGCTTCCAACCGTCATCACATGTGGAGGAGGGACCAAGTTTGTCAAGGAAATCACCCGTATCACGGATGTATGCTGGTAAATCCTTGACTACCGGTTGTAGATAATAGTCTACAACCTGGGCCAATGGCTGGGTGACAGAACCAGTGCCGGAAACTATAGGCCGAAATTTAAGGGGCGTGATGCCCTTATGGATCTTAGGCAGTCCATATATAACAGGTGTACGAGGAAATTCGTTGTACAAAAAATCAGCAACCTCGTCTGTCAACCAGCCATTGGTCCGACCGATACCGATCAGTCTCGCCAAACCATTCTTGGTACTCAATAGGGGATCACTCCCCAATAATAAATAACTAGACGTGTCAGCCAACATGGAAAGCATTCCCTCCCTGTAATCACTATAGTCCATGATAACCACCCCCCCGCCTTTATCGGCGGGCTTAATTATGATGTTTCTGTCATTCTTGAGGGATTTCAATGCTGAAAAGTCCATAGGTCCCAAATTGGTCTGTGCGTTTTTGGAGGCTTTATGAACGACATCATGTTTGATCGTTCTGATGTAGCTTTCGATCGAATGAAATTGTCCTGGAGGAATAAACTTACTTTTTAGTCTAAATGGAGACGGTACTTTAGATAATGACATAGGTTGATTGTGAAAGAATTGTTTAATTTTCAAGGTACGTTCAAACTTGAACATCTCTACTTCAAAGTCAAATAAATTTAATCTGTTAGCGGGGCAAAATGACAGACCCTTGGACAACAATTTGGATTCACCCTCAGTGATTGGTCTTGAAGAGAGGTTAATCACCGGGCACGCCCGGTTCCCCGTCTCGTGTTCATGCGAGGTAAGGGGGGGACCGGATTTCTTGACGCCCCTCCTGGATCTGCGTTTCCGCCGGCAACCGGAAAAAGGTTTCCGTTACTGGCGTTTCCCGTGTGTTTGTTGCCTGCAGTGGTTCCGGCCTCACTGTCGCTCGATGGATTCTCGGTGGGTCGGTCACTCTCAGATGTTGGTGGTTGGCCAAATTTGCGTGTGCCACCACCACGTGTGCGGAGTCGCCTCCTAGCACGAGTGACACCTGATATCCAAGGGTAAACCCGTCCCTCCTGATAGTCTTGATTAACCAATCTCAACTTGTCACGTTTAGCCTGTTTCTGTTTGTCAGAATATGCTAAAATTTCATTGTCAATGGTCTGCAGTGCATTTGTTTGTGTATCATCATCAAGAGTAGTAATTTCAAACGATGATAATTCCCTGTTGACTTGGCACAGTTGCACCTTTACTTCCTCTATCACAATCAACATGTAATTAAGTGAGTTCTGCGTGGAAACCTCACACCACTTTTCACAAAACTCACGTTTGTGGCGTCCAATCGTGGGTTGGTTCCTGATACGAAAACCTCTTGGAATTTTCTTAGTCCTATAATACTCAGAGAGAGTCTGTCCATGTAATTCAAGATCCACACGTTTTCTCTTCAATCGTTTAATCTCGCGATGTATGTCGGTAACAGTATCGCTCCCAAACGCTCTGCTTTCACTAGCAGGAAACAAGATGGCGTCAATCTCCTCTTCATTGTAGATACAACCTGGAGCTCTGTTGAACTGGGAAGCTGTTGTCTCATCAAATGCCATTGATATTCGAATGATACACCCCAATCAGATTCAATTGGTGACACCGTGTCCCAACATGCAAGGGCACGGAAATGAATAAACCCAATCAATGGGCGGCATCCGGGGGTGCAAAAAGGAAACCCAAATAAGTAATCTCAAAAATATTCCGATTGCACACCTTCCGGCAAAATGGCCAAGTAGTAAAAGGGTGCTGAAACGATCACCGGCTGGGAACCGGAAAGCAAATCATATATATATATACTCGCCAGCACACCAGGAATCATAACGTCCAAAGATTTAATGCATATCTATTATGTCAAAAAGAGCAACGTTTCGAGGCCACGCAGGACCTCTTCGTCAGGCAAAAAGATACAAATACAATAAAGCAAACAAATATATAAGAAGCTGTCACCAATGAAAATCTTTGAAAAATAAAACCCACCCACCCCAAACACCTCCTCCCTCTACCCACCCATCCAATCAGGAGTCTACATTAGGTATGTTATGCAAGCACCTATTAGTGATCAGTTAATCACAAACAGGCATGAGCAAAGAGTCACATGGGGTACATACCCCCAGCTGTGTTCACGATCAAAACAGTGATCGCATAGCTGCTCAGTTGTACATTGCCAGAAAAAATGTATAATGTGACAGCGCGACTTGTAAAACAAGCCGCTGTGATATGGTTCAATGGGAGGTACTAGAGAGGAAGCGTGCTATATTCACCCAGGATAAGATAATAAGTGAAGAAAAGAAGAAACTTTTTATAAAAAAAGTAAAATGACTAATAATAAGCACCAATACAGAACCAAACACCTACATAGATAGGCAAAAAAGAAGAAAAAAAGGAGAAAAAGAATAAAGAAAAAAAGTAAAATTAAACAATAATAAACAACTAGAAAAAATGTAAGAAATAAAGAATATAAATAAAAATAAAAATAGATGTAAATTAACATAAATAAACATAAATAGAAAAAAATAAAAATAAATATAAATAAATATAAATAAAAATAAAAATAAATATAAAAAATGAAAATAAATATAAAAAATAAAAATAAATAAATAAAAATAAAAATAAAAATAAATAAATGCAAATAAAATTAAAAATAGAAAAATACAAATAAAAATAAAGATAAATAAAAATAAATATAAAACAAAAATAAAACAAAAATAAAACAAAACAAGGCAGAAATCAAAAAACAAAACAAAGTGAAATTACTGAAACAGAAGAAAAGAAAAAGCAAAAGAAAATACCAAAAAACAAAAAGGTAAGAAAGCACCAGGGTGAACAGACTGTTAAAAAAGTGTGAGATATGACATGTAGACACAATACAGAGGGCTAACGGTCCGGGTGAGAACACCAACAGACAAATGGTCACTCAAAAACGAGCCATATCGATGTACATCCTATATCAAACCTGCCTAAAGGTCTAAGTTGATAGGGTCATCGTCCATACATAGTCAAATGTAAAAATGTCTACAATGTCAACCATGAAAAAAGAAAACAAAATACAGTTAAAAGATATATTCTATATTCTAAAATGTCCCTGTACATTGGTATATGTTGGAAAGACTATAGGCCCATTTAAGAAGCGTTTCCAAAAACATAGGAGCGACATTAGGGTAGCCCTAACTAAGACCGCCAAGGGGGAACAGGTAGACTTCAACAAACCTGTGGCTTTACATTTCGTGACAGTCAAACACCAGATCCACGAACTCCGGGGTATGGTTATTGAACACGTTAAAGCACCCTATAGGGGTGGTGATCGGAATCGAGCACTACTTTGCCGTGAGGCCTATTGGATACACACATTAGGGACAGTGCAACCTGGTGGGTTGAACGCGAATTTGTCACTGACGTGCTTTATAGATGATCGCTGATTGATCGCTGTGACTTCCATTAAGCTCCCCTATGCAATGCCTTATGGCCTTTGATTGGGCTTATCTATCTAGTGTTCTTCTTCAATCGCATATTATTCTTGCGCCATCGTATTTATTTAAAGTTATTCTCTGATCTTATCTTGCCATTGTATATTAGAAATGACATCCCATATGGTATTTTTTATACCATCGGTTTTTTTCAAGCCCCCGTGGGCTTCTTTTAACTGTATTTTGTTTTCTTTTTTCATGGTTGACATTGTAGACATTTTTACATTTGACTATGTATGGACGATGACCCTATCAACTTAGACCTTTAGGCAGGTTTGATATAGGATGTACATCGATATGGCTCGTTTTTGAGTGACCATTTGTCTGTTGGTGTTCTCACCCGGACCGTTAGCCCTCTGTATTGTGTCTACATGTCATATCTCACACTTTTTTAACAGTCTGTTCACCCTGGTGCTTTCTTACCTTTTTGTTTTTTGGTATTTTCTTTTGCTTTTTCTTTTCTTCTGTTTCAGTAATTTCACTTTGTTTTGTTTTTTGATTTCTGCCTTGTTTTGTTTTATTTTTGTTTTATTTTTGTTTTATATTTATTTTTATTTATCTTTATTTTTATTTGTATTTTTCTATTTTTAATTTTATTTGCATTTATTTATTTTTATTTTTATTTTTATTTATTTATTTTTATTTTTTATATTTATTTTCATTTTTTATATTTATTTTTATTTTTATTTATATTTATTTATATTTATTTTTATTTTTTTCTATTTATGTTTATTTATGTTAATTTACATCTATTTTTATTTTTATTTATATTCTTTATTTCTTACATTTTTTCTAGTTGTTTATTATTGTTTAATTTTACTTTTTTTCTTTATTCTTTTTCTCCTTTTTTTCTTCTTTTTTGCCTATCTATGTAGGTGTTTGGTTCTGTATTGGTGCTTATTATTAGTCATTTTACTTTTTTTATAAAAAGTTTCTTCTTTTCTTCACTTATTATCTTATCCTGGGTGAATATAGCACGCTTCCTCTCTAGTACCTCCCATTGAACCATATCACAGCGGCTTGTTTTACAAGTCGCGCTGTCACATTATAAATTTTTTCTGGCAATGTACAACTGAGCAGCTATGCGATCACTGTTTTGATCGTGAACACAGCTGGGGGTATGTACCCCATGTGACTCTTTGCTCATGCCTGTTTGTGATTAACTGATCACTAATAGGTGCTTGCATAACATACCTAATGTAGACTCCTGATTGGATGGGTGGGTAGAGGGAGGAGGTGTTTGGGGTGGGTGGGTTTTATTTTTCAAAGATTTTCATTGGTGACAGCTTCTTATATATTTGTTTGCTTTATTGTATTTGTATCTTTTTGCCTGACGAAGAGGTCCTGCGTGGCCTCGAAACGTTGCTCTTTTTGACATAATAGATATGCATTAAATCTTTGGACGTTATGATTCCTGGTGTGCTGGCGAGTATATATATATATGATTTGCTTTCCGGTTCCCAGCCGGTGATCGTTTCAGCACCCTTTTACTACTTGGCCATTTTGCCGGAAGGTGTGCAATCGGAATATTTTTGAGATTACTTATTTGGGTTTCCTTTTTGCACCCCCGGATGCCGCCCATTGATTGGGTTTATTCATTTCCGTGCCCTTGCATGTTGGGACACGGTGTCACCAATTGAATCTGATTGGGGTGTATCATTCGAATATCAATGGCATTTGATGAGACAACAGCTTCCCAGTTCAACAGAGCTCCAGGTTGTATCTACAATGAAGAGGAGATTGACGCCATCTTGTTTCCTGCTAGTGAAAGCAGAGCGTTTGGGAGCGATACTGTTACCGACATACATCGCGAGATTAAACGATTGAAGAGAAAACGTGTGGATCTTGAATTACATGGACAGACTCTCTCTGAGTATTATAGGACTAAGAAAATTCCAAGAGGTTTTCGTATCAGGAACCAACCCACGATTGGACGCCACAAACGTGAGTTTTGTGAAAAGTGGTGTGAGGTTTCCACGCAGAACTCACTTAATTACATGTTGATTGTGATAGAGGAAGTAAAGGTGCAACTGTGCCAAGTCAACAGGGAATTATCATCGTTTGAAATTACTACTCTTGATGATGATACACAAACAAATGCACTGCAGACCATTGACAATGAAATTTTAGCATATTCTGACAAACAGAAACAGGCTAAACGTGACAAGTTGAGATTGGTTAATCAAGACTATCAGGAGGGACGGGTTTACCCTTGGATATCAGGTGTCACTCGTGCTAGGAGGCGACTCCGCACACGTGGTGGTGGCACACGCAAATTTGGCCAACCACCAACATCTGAGAGTGACCGACCCACCGAGAATCCATCGAGCGACAGTGAGGCCGGAACCACTGCAGGCAACAAACACACGGGAAACGCCAGTAACGGAAACCTTTTTCCGGTTGCCGGCGGAAACGCAGATCCAGGAGGGGCGTCAAGAAATCCGGTCCCCCCCTTACCTCGCATGAACACGAGACGGGGAACCGGGCGTGCCCGGTGATTAACCTCTCTTCAAGACCAATCACTGAGGGTGAATCCAAATTGTTGTCCAAGGGTCTGTCATTTTGCCCCGCTAACAGATTAAATTTATTTGACTTTGAAGTAGAGATGTTCAAGTTTGAACGTACCTTGAAAATTAAACAATTCTTTCACAATCAACCTATGTCATTATCTAAAGTACCGTCTCCATTTAGACTAAAAAGTAAGTTTATTCCTCCAGGACAATTTCATTCGATCGAAAGCTACATCAGAACGATCAAACATGATGTCGTTCATAAAGCCTCCAAAAACGCACAGACCAATTTGGGACCTATGGACTTTTCAGCATTGAAATCCCTCAAGAATGACAGAAACATCATAATTAAGCCCGCCGATAAAGGCGGGGGGGTGGTTATCATGGACTATAGTGATTACAGGGAGGGAATGCTTTCCATGTTGGCTGACACGTCTAGTTATTTATTATTGGGGAGTGATCCCCTATTGAGTACCAAGAATGGTTTGGCGAGACTGATCGGTATCGGTCGGACCAATGGCTGGTTGACAGACGAGGTTGCTGATTTTTTGTACAACGAATTTCCTCGTACACCTGTTATATATGGACTGCCTAAGATCCATAAGGGCATCACGCCCCTTAAATTTCGGCCTATAGTTTCCGGCACTGGTTCTGTCACCCAGCCATTGGCCCAGGTTGTAGACTATTATCTACAACCGGTAGTCAAGGATTTACCAGCATACATCCGTGATACGGGTGATTTCCTTGACAAACTTGGTCCCTCCTCCACATGTGATGACGGTTGGAAGCTTGCCACAATGGACATTTCCTCACTATACACCTGCATACCCAATGAGGCTGGTCTTCAGGCTGTTGATCATTTCTTGTCTAAACGAGGTTCCCTTGAGTTACCAAGGGCTTTTGTTATTGAATGTCTTGAATTTATTTTGGTGAACAATCATTTCAGATTTGAAGGAACGATGTATACACAGATTAGAGGGACAGCTATGGGGAGCTCCGCAGCTCCCTCTTTTGCTAACCTGTTTGTAGGCTATCTGGAAGAGGTGTATATCTATCCATCTCCTTTGTTTCATCAATATGTAAAAAAATGGATGAGATATATAGACGATATCTTTTTTATATGGACGGGGAGTGAGACGGACTTTGTGAAATTTGTGGAGTATATTAACAGCATTTTCCCAGGGATCGTGTTCAACCCAGAGATTTCGGGTGAATGTATTCCATTCCTCGATGTACTTATCACCATCACTGGTGGTAGTATGACCACATCCCTATATACTAAGCCCACCGATAGAAACACTCTGCTACACTTTCAGAGTGCACATCCAACGCATTTACGCCACAATTTGCCGATCTCACAGTTTGTACGGGTCTTACGGATCTGCTCAGATGAGCAAGATAAAAAGAAAGAACTTGATATCATGTACCAGAAATTTCTCGAACGTGGTTATCCCAGACCAATTCTGGATCAAGCTCTAGATAAGGCATTAACTGGTAGTAGCAAAAGCTCTAGGGCTAGTTCGTGCCCTATGCTAGTTCACACATACAACCAAGAGTCAGGCACAATCAAATGCGCCACGGAACGCAATTTGAAAATATTGCAGTCAGATAGATCTTTGAGTCCTACAATCAAGACCAAACCAATGATGGCGTACAAACGCGGAAAAACGCTACGAGACCATCTAGTACAGGCTGACCCACGACACAAGTACGTGAAGACGGCAACTAAGATATCCCTCAAAACCGGATGTTTTAGATGCTATAACTGTAATATATGCAACTCCCTTATTTGTGGTGAATATTTTTCACATCCACATATGGGAGGTCGCTATCCTATACGCGAATATTTAAACTGCAACACCGACTTCTGTGTCTATATTCTAAAATGTCCCTGTACATTGGTATATGTTGGAAAGACTATAGGCCCATTTAAGAAGCGTTTCCAAAAACATAGGAGCGACATTAGGGTAGCCCTAACTAAGACCGCCAAGGGGGAACAGGTAGACTTCAACAAACCTGTGGCTTTACATTTCGTGACAGTCAAACACCAGATCCACGAACTCCGGGGTATGGTTATTGAACACGTTAAAGCACCCTATAGGGGTGGTGATCGGAATCGAGCACTACTTTGCCGTGAGGCCTATTGGATACACACATTAGGGACAGTGCAACCTGGTGGGTTGAACGCGAATTTGTCACTGACGTGCTTTATAGATGATCGCTGATTGATCGCTGTGACTTCCATTAAGCTCCCCTATGCAATGCCTTATGGCCTTTGATTGGGCTTATCTATCTAGTGTTCTTCTTCAATCGCATATTATTCTTGCGCCATCGTATTTATTTAAAGTTATTCTCTGATCTTATCTTGCCATTGTATATTAGAAATGACATCCCATATGGTATTTTTTATACCATCGGTTTTTTTCAAGCCCCCGTGGGCTTCTTTTAACTGTATTTTGTTTTCTTTTTTCATGGTTGACATTGTAGACATTTTTACATTTGACTATGTATGGACGATGACCCTATCAACTTAGACCTTTAGGCAGGTTTGATATAGGATGTACATCGATATGGCTCGTTTTTGAGTGACCATTTGTCTGTTGGTGTTCTCACCCGGACCGTTAGCCCTCTGTATTGTGTCTACATGTCATATCTCACACTTTTTTAACAGTCTGTTCACCCTGGTGCTTTCTTACCTTTTTGTTTTTTGGTATTTTCTTTTGCTTTTTCTTTTCTTCTGTTTCAGTAATTTCACTTTGTTTTGTTTTTTGATTTCTGCCTTGTTTTGTTTTATTTTTGTTTTATTTTTGTTTTATATTTATTTTTATTTATCTTTATTTTTATTTGTATTTTTCTATTTTTAATTTTATTTGCATTTATTTATTTTTATTTTTATTTTTATTTATTTATTTTTATTTTTTATATTTATTTTCATTTTTTATATTTATTTTTATTTTTATTTATATTTATTTATATTTATTTTTATTTTTTTCTATTTATGTTTATTTATGTTAATTTACATCTATTTTTATTTTTATTTATATTCTTTATTTCTTACATTTTTTCTAGTTGTTTATTATTGTTTAATTTTACTTTTTTTCTTTATTCTTTTTCTCCTTTTTTTCTTCTTTTTTGCCTATCTATGTAGGTGTTTGGTTCTGTATTGGTGCTTATTATTAGTCATTTTACTTTTTTTATAAAAAGTTTCTTCTTTTCTTCACTTATTATCTTATCCTGGGTGAATATAGCACGCTTCCTCTCTAGTACCTCCCATTGAACCATATCACAGCGGCTTGTTTTACAAGTCGCGCTGTCACATTATACATTTTTTCTGGCAATGTACAACTGAGCAGCTATGCGATCACTGTTTTGATCGTGAACACAGCTGGGGGTATGTACCCCATGTGACTCTTTGCTCATGCCTGTTTGTGATTAACTGATCACTAATAGGTGCTTGCATAACATACCTAATGTAGACTCCTGATTGGATGGGTGGGTAGAGGGAGGAGGTGTTTGGGGTGGGTGGGTTTTATTTTTCAAAGATTTTCATTGGTGACAGCTTCTTATATATTTGTTTGCTTTATTGTATTTGTATCTTTTTGCCTGACGAAGAGGTCCTGCGTGGCCTCGAAACGTTGCTCTTTTTGACATAATAGATATGCATTAAATCTTTGGACGTTATGATTCCTGGTGTGCTGGCGAGTATATATATATATGATTTGCTTTCCGGTTCCCAGCCGGTGATCGTTTCAGCACCCTTTTACTACTTGGCCATTTTGCCGGAAGGTGTGCAATCGGAATATTTTTGAGGTGACTCCTATCTAATTCTCTCCCTCAGAGCAGCAGCAGCAGCAACCTTTCCCTACCCTATCTAAAGCAGAGTGACGTGCTGTGCTATGTGCCTCTAGCTTATATAGAGGCTGGGTCACATGATGGGTCACATGCTGCACTGGCCAATCACAGCCATGCCATTAGTAGGCATGGCTGTGATGGCTTCTAGGTCACACAAGTTAAACAAATGTTGATTGGCTGCCCTGCAGCGCGCCATTACATTGCCGAACCCGAACTCGAACCCGAAATTAAAGTAAATTGTTCGGGTTCGGGTCCGGGTACCAAAAACCCAAAAGTCCGGTACGAACCCGAACTTTACAGTTCGGGTTCGCTCAACCCTACTCATGGACCCTACAAGCAGAGCTCCCCTCCCCCCCTCCGCTCAGCCCAGGTAGTATTAGTAGCCAACACTGACAACCATAACTCTGCAAGGTTCACTGATGGTCTTTCTCCCAGACCCCTACACAGACCTATCACCCAGAAGACATGCTGTTGCAGGGAATTTAGAGGCTCATCATATTGCTCCCCACGTTGCATTCCTCACAGCACACAGTCAAAGAAATGCAATGTCTATTGGCAGGCACAGCTAAGAGAATACAGTCAGGACAGAATGACAAGCATTGGAGGGCAGGCATGACGTTCCTGTGTCAGGGGTTAACATCTCCCCCACACTCAGAGCATTAGACACATCTCTTCTTTCTCTCCTTGCAGACACTTCTGTCTCTGTCTGCAGCCACTCTCCCTTCCTGGCCAGTGACCTGAGCATCGGCAGGAGTCAGGCAAGAGATCTGCTCTGAGCATTCGTGCAGAACGAGGGACTGGGAGACAACAGCAAAATACCTCACATTCCTAACAAGCCCTGCTACTGACTACATGCATCCAGCTAGCTTACATTCAGCATTAGGTCCGTCCCAGCAGTGCAGGTTCTGTGTCCTCTGCCTGCCGCTCTCCATTTCCAGCACCTCCTGCTCTAACAGTCAAATGTGCCGGGCTAAAGAAGGGGGTGGGTTACAGTGCCACTCTCATTGGCTGAGAAGGTAATGGAAAGGCGGAGCAACTGCATGGAGACAGGAATTGTAGGTCCGCCCCTGGGCACAAGTGACACATGCTGTACTTCTCACACACTGCAGCTCCAGTGATGCATCTGCTGGCTCAGTGGTGTGGGCAGAATGTGATGGCGGGCAGGCGGCAATTTGCCGCCCCCCAAAAGTGCCGCCTGGTACAATGGTACCATCGGGTCCCATGGTAGGGCCGGCCCTGCCTGATGGGCATTCTCAATGGCAAACAGGGGTGAGAAGTACCTTGTGCCATAATGGCTTTAAGTGTTCAGGCTCCCTGCCTCCCATCCCCTTGGAAAGGTTCTAGGAGACTTGTGATTAGCAGTGCCAGGCTATCTGGGGGGTTCTAGAGGCAAAAGTCAGCTTTTCCTGTGTCAGTTCAGATTTGTAACCCTGAAATTAAAAATGATATGGACAGTCCAACCACAGTGCCACCTCCACCATACCTCCATGCAACAAAAATAAATAAATCATGTACTGTACTTGTTCCCATTCAGAAACATTGTAGAAGCAGAAGCATGACACAATTCTAAAAAATATCTGAAACACTCTACAAATTCCTGGCACTGTGTCTTTGCACTACACCAAAAACAAAGACAAAATATTATTTCAATTACCACTGTATACAAATGAAAACTCATTTTAATGAAGAACTCTAATGCAAATGAAAATCAATGCAATCTGTGGGTTTCACACCTACTGCCTCTGAATGTCACTATTTACAGTTCCCCGTAGGAGCTGCTGGTTTATGTTTTGGGTGGCACGTTACCTCTATTCTCGCTGTGCAGGGTGAAAGGAGAGTCCAAATAATTTTAATGTCCACACACAATTTACCTCTTTTCTCTTTGGGTTTATTTTTGGAGAACTTTGGTAGAAAAGAGGAGTAAGGGGTGGAAGGGTAGGTAGGTTCAGGTGCACAGTCACAAAGTAAAGAAAAAACTCCTGTTTCCAGCAAACAGTTCTCGTCGCCACTCTAGCCAGAGTGGGTATTGCTCACCTGGATAGGTCCCTCTCACTAGCCCAGCAGCTGGGATGGCGCACGGAATAAAGTACAGTCTCTGCCACAGACCTTCCTTTCTCGGTGAGATGTTTTGGTCCGGAATCCTCTGCCACAAGATTCAGCACCCGGATCTCTTTAGCTTTTTCTCACTAGAACCTTTAGATTCGACAGGCAACACTGTCAAGCCTCTCAGTGTACGGTGCACCCTTAGATGAGGTTTCCAGGCCTTCTCCTAAGGTACCAGCCTCTTGCATGGCCCTTACCAGGATAGGTCCTCCCCTGGTCTCCTTCATCAAGTGGCTTCCTCCCGCAGGACAGACAGCACAGGATCACCTCTGTGGTACGGGCCCCAGACAGACAACTGGGCCCAACAGATGAAACCGCAGCCCCGGGCCAACATGGTCCCGGAGCTAGGATTCACAAAGCGCACCCCCGGCCAGACGGGCCACGAGGCGCGGACGGAAGAACCACGCACCAATGGCGTCTGTCCCTTAAGTACCCCTCCCCAGCATGCACAGCAGAGTAACCACTCCCACTAGTTAGTTGCTGAGGGAAACACTCAATATACCATGAGCTGGCTGCTGCCACCCTTGTCCTGGGGCGGAAATAACACCCCCAGGCGATCAATCGTGGATCACTTCCAGCACAGCCATGGCTGGAACAGAGGCTAAATTGCCTTTAATCACTCTGATCTAAGCCAAATAACAGCTCAGACCCCCATTAAATTTGAAGCAGCACCTCTTCATCAGGAGCAGGGCGCTACACATATAATATAACTGAATACTAATATTTATGGATCTTGATGGATCAGAAGGAACTTTTTCCCCTGCTGGAGCAAATTGGAACATGCTTTATTGTTTTGTTTGTTTTGCCTTCTTCTGGATTGACTGTGGGTATAGGATTGTAAATATAGATGTAGTGATGACCCTTGCGGGGTTGCTACATGTTACAGCATCCACACATTTCACCCTGCTGCCAGACATCCATTAGACACACTTTTTAGTCAATGAACAGTCTCTTGCTTGTTTCTGTTGTTTTAATTAGGCAATTTAACTTGGTTGGGGAAAAGGGACATGGGATACCCATAGGATAAATGAGTACTTTAAAGAATATAGTAACACTTCTCAGAAGAACAAGATGGCTGACTCTAAACTTGACAGACCTTTACCTCAGAACACTTCTTCCTCAGCACATCCTTTGACAGACTTTTACCTCAGAACACTTCTTCCTCCAGTACACTACTTTACTGTCCAAGTCTAGTAATCCTGTCATGGCATCAGAACGTGACTAGGCCTCACTTTGAATAAGTCCCAGTGAATTTACTTGATGACCCTTTATAGGCCGGGGTCTGCATTACCCCTTTGTGACAGCAGCTGATTTACTTAGAAGAATAAATGGTGATGGACTACTGATCCCAGCAAGTCCAACTTGCAAATCCTGCCCGTCCTCATGGCTGCATCGATTTGACACAAACGCCACAGTCTCTCCCTTTGGCTCTACATCCAGCTCCCCTGGCATGTCACTTCAAGGTCTCTCCACTGTGCTTTCCACTCACCGACACCTGCCCTAGATCCTTCCTGAATTACTTTACTCCGGATGTGCGAACCAACTATCTCCTCCAGCTCCTGTCCCAGGACATCTCTCCATGTAAGGAGAGGCTTCCTCCCAGCTCCCGAGCTCCTCCACCTGAGGTACACCCCCCAGAAAGGGGTTCCCCCAGGCACGACAGTCTAACGCTCCATCATCCAGTTCACCCAGCCGACAACTCCTCCCCCAGCAAGCTGACTGTGTGTATATGTAGGAGGCCTGCCCCTTGCCAATCCTAGTTGGGGATTGGTCAGAGCTCCTCATATGCACCCCATATCCCTCCAGCTCTTTGCCCTGTCCCTTTTCAAGAACCTTCTCCCAGGAAACAGAGGAAGTAAAGAGGGATGAAGTGCATGTCAGTCACCTACTGTTATGCCGCGTACACACGAACCGTGGATTTCTTTCAGACAGAATTTTGGCTCAAACTTGTGTTGCATACACACGGTCACACAAAATT